>NW_006788040.1:347451-358090 GCF_000442215.2 Lipotes vexillifer
AGGCAGACAGACAGCCCGCAGGCTACGCATCCCTGGGCCTGTGTCCTGAGTATATGGGCCACGCAGCCCGTCTACTTCCAGGAATGTGGGGTGTAGCTGAGGTGCCTTCTGAGCCACTGTGGATGTCTGAAGTGGGCATGTGTGTGTGCAAGAAAGAGAGAGGGGCTGTGTTTGTGCAACACGTGGGAAGTGACCGTGTACAATGACCACGGGAGCTTGTGTGTGTGTGTGTGTGTGTGTGTGTGCGCGCACCTGTGCATGTGCTGATAAGCAGGAAAACACTCCTATGTGTCTGTGTGTGCAGCATCAAGAGAATCCTTCCACGTGACTAATGCAGGACCAGTGGTGTGTGGCACAGTCCCTAGGGATGAAGGGGAGCTGTCTGTCTGTCTTTTTGTGTGTCTCTTTAAGTGGCTGGAACAGAGTAAGTGCTCCATAAATGCATATGAAATGAATAAGTGAATGCAGAGAAACTGGACTGGAGCCGGTGTCCCAGGACCTGGGCCGGCATCATGCTTTCTCTAGATATCTGTCTGTCTGTCCATCTCCTACCAGTCTGTGGTCTCTTCCTCTCCATCACCCAGCACAGGGCCAGAAACCAACTGGGTTCTCACGGAATCTTTGGCAAGTGAAGGAGTCAGTGAACAAAAGACTATACTGCTTGGGGTGCAGAGGCGGGAGAGAGTCCTGTAGAGGGAACCCCGGCAATGCCCACCCTCTGAGCAGGGTCTGGAGGTGCTGTGTCCGCATGTGGGGGAAGCGCAGAGCTCCGGGTGTGGGGGAAGGGCATGCGCTTTGAGCCCAGTCCCAGCCCCACCTCACTGGGCCTCGGGATTGCCCTCTGTATAATGGGGATCCTGACCCCCCCTGACTGTCCTGGTCCCTGTGGTCCATAGTAGATACTAAGGGGATGTTTGCTGAATGACTGAATGACCACATGTAGGTTGTGAGCAATGACCACTTCTCAGAGGCAGCCAAGTTCTGTAGCTCAGCCTCGACTCCAATCACGTCAACACCTGGTTTTGCCCAGGTGCACCTGGTGACTCTTTTGCCTTTGACTGAAGCCACAGGTGTTCCTGGGGCAATGGCGGAGCAGCACAGCGCGCCGGAACAGGCTGCCGCCGGCAAGAGCCACGGAGGCCTCGGGGGCGGCTACAAGGTACCGGGCAGGGAGGGGTTCCCGGGGGCTCTGGGCCCAGGGCCGCTCTTGGTCCTTGGGGGTCAGCCTCCTGGCCAGGCAGCCTCTCTCCAAAAAGGAGCCACAGCCCTTCTGGCCAGCTTGGACCACGAGGACATGTCCCCGCCCTGCGATAAATTCACTTCATGGCTCTGCCCCATCGTTCCTCTTCTATGTCCTTGTCTGTAAAATGGAACTGGTCACGCGCACCCTGCCAGTCTCAATGCGGGTTTTGGGAGACACAGCACTGACTCTCCTGCCTGACCTTCGTCCAGTCCCCGGCCCTCTCTGGGCCTCAACAGCCCCATCTTTAAAATGGAGATGGTACCCACACTTCTCAGTGTGAGAGCTCAATGCATGTGCCATTACCATGGCCAGCTAACAGAGGAATCTGAGAGCTAGGATTTGTTGGCTCTGTCATTTTGTTTGTTTGTTTTTGTTTTGTTTTTGGCCGTGCTGCGTGGCATGTGGGATCTTAGTTCCTTGACCAGGGATCAAACCCGCGCCCCCTGCATTGGAAGCGCGGAGTCTTAACCACTGGACCGCCAGGGAAGTCCCGGCTCTGTCCTTTCTAAGCTATCCCGGGGGCTTTAATTTGAGATGGGGTCCGGGAATGAATTGACTAAGGAGATAACTGGGGGCTTTAATCAGAAGGGTGCACACCGGGAGGGGAAGAGCAGCAAAGAGGCCTGCCTGGCTCTGGGCCTGATTCGTGGGTGAATCAGCCTTGCCCTGTGGACCCCCAGCTTCCCCCTGGGCAGAGCTGCCCAGAGGCAGCCGCCCACCAGAGAAGAGGGTATCACTGCCGCCCCTTCCTGGCTCCTTTTGGCATTTGGCTTTCCCCTGACCGCTCCATCGCTCGGGAGAAAAGAGCTAGCTGGCTTATTGAATCCATGTCTCCACTGAACTTGCTGTGCAGCCCAGGACGTTTTCTGAGCCTCCCTTGACCCTAGTATAAAATGACCAGAGCCAGTGTTCCCCAGGGACCTGCTACAAAGAGAGTTTGTGCTTCTAGGCGGGTGAAAGAGGCAAAACCTTCCTCTGCCTGTGCAACCACTTCCTCTGGGGTATAGGGACACGTGACGTTCAACTATTGCAAACTGGTGTTTTATTTGTCCTGCACAAGACTTTTTAAATGGAGAAATTTCACATTAAGGAAATTACAGATTTCTGGCTTCTCTTGAAAAGCTTAGAAGGGGGCCCACAGTCCCTCCTAACCACAGCGGCTTCATTGCCCTACAGTTATCCCTCTGGTTATTTTGGTCATTTTGCTTTACTTGATTGTGCACTGCCTCCGGCCAGATACCAGAATTGCAATCCCTGGATTAATGGGGGTTCCTGGAGGTGTTCCCCTCCATGGCCACCAGGGGGCAGGGCAGACCTGTGGTGGTGCTGGCTTCAGGCCTGTACCAGGCAGAGCTGAGGGAGCGGATGGCAGTACCTCCCTCCAAGGCCCTAAAGAGGACCTGGCAGGACACAGGCTGGGGCTGGGAACCGTGCCCCGGTGGGATGCTCAGGAGGCTGCACTTCCAGGTGATCGTGTATGAAATGGAGAACTTCCAGGGCAAGCGGTGCGAGCTCTCGGCCGAGTGCCCCAACCTGACAGAAAGCCTGCTGGAGAAGGTGGGCTCCATCCAAGTGGAGTCGGGGCCGTGAGTACCTGCACCCCCGGCCCCTCCTCACAGCCCTGAGCCCTCTGGAAGTCAGGAGGTCCAGGATCAAGCTCTAGATCTGCTGTGGGGCCTTAGGCAACTCCCTTCCCATCTCTGGCCTCAGTTTTCCCACCCGTAAGATAAGAGCATTGAACTGTGATTTTCTTGGAATCCTTCTAACTCTCCATCTCTGAGGTCAGTAGCAGGGCGCTGTGCAGAGAACAGAGGAAGACACTCAGCACCTAGCTCAGTGCCTACTAGTGGGATTTAATAGTTTTAATAATGATGATAATATCTAAATTCTAATGTGCTTTATATCACTGAATCCCTCTTGACAGATGAAGAAACTGAGGCCAAAGTGGTCACATGTCCTGTCCATGTCCACATGGCAAGCAGGAGTCCCAGATGGACCCTGAATTCTTCAGGTGGAAAGTCCAGGCTCTGGTACTACCCACTTGGGTGATCCTGGGCAAGGTGCTTCACCCTCTTGGCCTCTATTTTCTCATCTGTCAAATGGGATAATAAGGGTACATACTTCAGAGAGAGTTTTTGTGAAAATGAATGGAAGGATGCACATAAATAATTACAATATAGGGCTTCCCTGGTGGCGCACTGGTTGAGAGTCCGCCTGCCGATGCAGGGGACACGGGTTCGTGCCCCGGTCCGGGAAGATCCCACATGCCACGGAGCGGCTGGGCCTGTGAGCCATGGCCGCTGAGCCTGCGCGTCCAGAGCCCGTGCTCCGCAACGGAAGAGGCCACAGCAGTGAGAGGCCCGCGTACCGAAAAAAAAAAAAAATTACAATATAATAGTCGTAATAGCACTAACAATATAATAGTAAGAAGAAGAAAAATAAGAGGAGGAGGGTGAGGGGCAGGAGAAGGAGGAAAAAGAGGAGATGTCTATGGAATACTTACTGTGTGCCAGGCATTGCATTTAAAATGTTTCTGAGAGACTTCCCTGTTGGCGCAGTGGTTAAGAATCCGCCTGCCAATGCAGGGGACACGGTCTCGAGCCCTGGTCTGGGAAGATCCCACATGCCGCGGAGCAACTAAGCCCGTGCGCCACAACTACCGAGCCTGCTCTCTAGAGCCCGCGAGCCACAACTATGGAGCCCGCGCTCCTAGAACCCGTCCTCCGCAACAAGAGAAGCCACCGCAATGAGAAGCCCTCACACTGCAGTAAAGAGTAGCCCCCCGCTCGCTGCAACTAGAGAAAAGCCCGCGTGTAGCAATGAAGACCCAATGCAGCCAAAAAATTAAATTAAATAAATAAAAATAAAATAAAATGTTTCTGAGCAGCCTACACAGAGGCTGCACATAAAATAGATTCTCAAGGCTCTTCCCCAGGATGGTTTTCTGACTCAGAGTCTCAACTCCCAGTATGTTCCAGCAGCTCCCTCAATACCAGGACCAGGGATCAGTAGTAGCGTCAGAGGGAAGGTGCAGAGTCAAAAGTCAGCAGCTCTTGGGCACCCCCCTCACTAGTCTTGGGTCCTCCCCCAGGGCAGCAGAGGCGACCCAGGCCTATTTCCTCCTGCAGGTGGCTGGCATTTGAGCGCAGGGCCTTCCGCGGGGAGCAGTATGTCCTGGAGAAGGGGGATTATCCTCGCTGGGACGCGTGGTCCAACAGCCACCGCGGTGACAGCCTCCTGTCCCTCCGGCCCCTGCAAATTGTGAGTATAGCGCCTAGAAGCAGGACGTGCCTGGAGCTCGTGAGGCAAGCTCCTTTCACAAGCTCAGCCGAGGGCTCGGCTGGCATTCTACATGAATAATTCTGATGTCCTGCCACCCGCTCTGTGCCTCGGTGTCCCTGTCTGCTAAATGACGGAGTTTTTAACCAGACCTGAAAGGCCCCTCTTGGTTTCATGGCTCTCTGGCTCTAAAATCCCTAAGGAGACCAGCTCTGGGGGTGGGCGTTATTTGACTTAATTCTTTCCTGGAGCCTCGCTGCCCCCTGTTCTGGGCATGAGAACAGCCAGTTCACCCCGTGGTCTTTGCCCCCAGGATGGTCTGGATCACAAGCTGCATCTCTTTGAGAACCCGGCTTTCGGCGGCCGCAAGATGGAGATAGTGGATGATGACGTGCCCAGCCTCTGGGCTCACGGCTTCCAGGACCGTGTGGCGAGCGTCCGGGCCATCAACGGGACGTAAGGGACCTGATCCCACTCTTGCCCCTGCCCTGTCCTCCAGTTGGCATGCCTCTGGCTCCACACAGAATCTTTGTTCACGATTTCCTACACAGCTGACGTTTCCTGCTCCTTCAGGTCTGGAGGCCCTTCACTCAAGTCAGTGCGTCTACACCAACCTTGCTCAAAGCCCCATTCAAGATCCCCCGTGATGCGAATGTCCAATTGCTTGCATTCCTGTACCATTGGATATCCAGGAAGCCTTGACTTAGAGACAGTTTTATCTTTTTTTTTAACCAAGTGGAGTCTGTCCCCCTTACCTGTCTCCATCAACGTCTTCACTCCTTGGGCTTCCCTGGTGGTGCAGTGGTTGAGAGTCCACCTGCCAATGCAGGGGACACGGGTTTGTGCCCTGGTCCGGGAGGATCCCACATGCCGCGGAGCGGCTGGGCCCGTGAGCCATGGCCGCTGAGCCTGCGCATCCGGAGCCTGTGTTCCGCAACGGGAGAGGCCACAACAGTGAGAGGCCGGCGTACCGGCCTGCGCGTCCAGGGCCTGTGCTCCGCGGCGTGAGAGGCCGCAGCGGTGAGACGCTCGGGTGCCGCAAAAAAAAAAAAAAAAAAAAAGTATTCACTCCTTTTCTGAACATCCCTAGGCCCTTGAACTCAGATATTTTTTCCTTTTCACAATCTTTGTCCTTCTTACCAGGGAACCCAGCCTGTATGTAGGTGTGGCTTGAGTAGTACATAGGAGAGCAGGCTCATCACCTCCCTCCTTCTAGGCTTGATATCTCTGTTAATGCAATCTTAGGATCACCATCCCTTTGTCCAGGTGATTGTTTCTCACTTGCAGGCTTGTGATCTGGGGTTGGGCCTTGAAAGGTGCCACCTCTACCTGATAATAATGTATTCAACAACTTTTTACTAAGTTATCACCTATGGTCAGGGTATGGGGGCAACAAGAACTATACAATTCCTCCCTCAAGAATTCACATTCTTATAGGGAGACAGACAAGGAAATAGTATTTGCAATTCGTTGTGATCAGAATTGTGATGGGGGACGGACAGGGGCTCTGAGGGTCCTGATGAGGCACTTGATTCAGCCTGGGGGTGTCAGGAAGGGCTTTCTGGAGGAGGAGATATCTGAATTGATATGTAAAGGATACTGATGAAAGAGGAGTTGAAATAAGGTTGAGGCAAGGGCAAGCATTCCAGGCAGAAGGAACAGCATGTGTAAAGGCTCAGAGACATGCAGGTTCAGGGAGAATAGAATAAGCCAGGCTGGAGTGTGAGATATAAAGAAGGAATGAGAGATGAGGCTAGAGGTGCTACGTGAAGAATCTTGTGGGCAGGATTAGGAGTTTGAGTTCATCCCCAGGGCACTGGGGAGCGAGGGAGGGATTTAGGCAGGTGGAGAGCATGATCAAACGCTGGTTTTAAAAGACTCGGTCTGGCCGGAGGCAAGAGATTAGACACTGACCACCCTCACCCCGACCTTGGTCTCCCTGCAGGTGGGTTGGCTACGAGTTCCCCGGCTACCGTGGCCGCCAGTATGTGTTTGAGCGGGGTGAGTACCGCCACTGGAACGAGTGGGACGCCAACCAGCCACAGCTGCAGTCTGTGCGCCGTATCCGCGACCAGAAGTGGCACAAGCGGGGCTGCTTCCTCAGCAGCTGAAGGGCGCCCAGGCCCCAGTGGCCCAGGCCCGCCCTGGGGGGCAGCAAGGGCAAGAAGAGGCGGCTCCAGGGCCGGGGTGAGGGCCTGTCTGGCCACCCTTCCCCAGAATCTGCTCAATAAAGCCTGGGGCCGGTCCCCCACCTGCCATGTTCCTCCGTGTCACTTTTTGAGGGGGCTGGGCCCCAGGTAGAGCCCAGGGGAGGGGCAGGATGAAGGAGGCTGGGGCTTGAGGGTTCTGAGAGCCCCAAGGGGGGGCTGTGACCTGTGCTTCCGGTGGAGGCTCTGGTCCTTCCTTATCAGGCAGAACCACACGCGCATCCTGCCCCGATTTTGTGTCTGTCTGCCTGTGTCTTCATCTGTCAGTGCGTCCATCCATCCATCCATCCTTCTCGTCTCCCTTCCATATTTCTATGTTTTCTTCTGTCCATTGATTTATCCATCCCTCCTTCTACCCACCCATCTTTCTACCCATTCTTTCAATTCTTCCTTCTATCCTCCCATCAACCCATCCACCCATCCCTCCATCCCTCCCTCCCTCCATCCATCCATTCATCCATCCATCCATCCACCCATCCCTCCATCCCTCCCTCCATCCATCCATCCATCCACTCATCCATCCATCCATCCACCCATCCATCCACTCATCCATCCATCCATCCATCCACTCATCCATCCATCCATCCATCCATCCATCCACTCATCCATCCACCCATCCATCCATCCATCCCTCCATCCACTCATCCATCCATCCATCCATCCATCCATCCATCCATCCACTCATCCATCCACTCATCCATCCATCCATCCACTCATCCATCCACTCATCCATCCATCCATCTCCCCATCCATCCCTCCCATCCATCCATCCTTGCATCAGTCCTTTCACCCGTTAATCCATCCATCCTTCCTTTCTCCAATCCACCTGTCCATCATTCCCCCTCCATCTCTCTGTCAGTCTCTATTTTCACTAACTTATTCAACAAATGCCAGGCCCTGTTCAAGGCCTGAGGTCACAGCAGTGAACAAAGCAGAGTCCCACCCACACAGAGCTCACCTTCTAGGAGAGAGACAGAACATAAATGAACAGGTAAAGTTTGAATATAATGTCGGGAGGTGGGAAGGGCTAAGGACAAGGAAGCGGGATACAAGGATGCAGAGTGATGGGGTCGCGGTCAGAGAACTCCGAGGAGGTGACATTTGACCTCAGATCTGAATGACCCACGAGAACATTCCAGGCAGAGGAAGAACAGGCTTGAAGGTCATAGGCTGGAGTGCGGCTGAGTGATGGAGACACAGCAAGGAGGGTTAAGTAAGAGACGGGGAGGGGGTCAGAGAGGGCGTGCGGTCGGCATTTAGGGCTCCACAGACTCTGGGAAACTCTGACTCTTCCCCCGGGGGCGGGAGCCACGGAGAGTTTGAACGAGGCGAGACATGGTCTGTCTTTGGGTTTAATAGGAGGGCTCTGGCTGTGGCGC
Organism: Lipotes vexillifer; assembly: GCF_000442215.2. Classification (NCBI taxonomy): domain Eukaryota; kingdom Metazoa; phylum Chordata; class Mammalia; order Artiodactyla; family Lipotidae; genus Lipotes; species Lipotes vexillifer. The sequence goes on from NW_006788040.1 coordinate 355,560, forward strand.
AGAGCAGAGACGGTGGGACCAAGGGGGAAGCAGGGAGACCGGTGGGGGGCTCCTGCAGAGATCCGGGCGAGCTGTGATGATATGGTGCCCCTGACCCGCTCTCTTCCACGCATTGGTGACTGTCGCCCTGCCCAGAGATCTGCAGCCTCGGCTCAAGGGCTGAGCCCCCATCCCACCCGCCAGCCCTGAGCCTCAGTGGCTTCCTCCAGCCCAAGGGGGGACACCGTGGCTGCGCACGTGAGTCTCCTCTGCCGCCCGCTCCCCGCCCCCCTCCCCGCCATGGGAATAGGAGGGACTGTCCCGTCTGACAGTCAGGCGACAGCTGGCCTCCGGGGATCACCCCTCCCATCTCAAGGAGCCAATTCCGACCTTGCTCCCCTGTTGCCCCTGCAGCCCGTTCCAGCCTCCCGCAGCCTCCCCATGGCTAAAGGCTGCTAGTATGGGGGAGGCCTTGGGGGGCCCCAGGAAGACATTAAATAAAATGGGGCAATTTTCAGTTACTTCAGCCTGTGTGCTTAAAAAAATATGCACAGCTGAGAAATCACCTCGAATTATTCTTACATTGGTGTGTAGGGCAGAGCTGGGGTGGGTGAGGGCACCCAGCAAGGAGGCAGGTGGAAGGCAGGGGTTGACTCCCTGGATGTGGGGACGGCAGCACCTACCCCTCCTCACCCCTTCCTCCCACCAGCACCCACTCCTTCCTCCCTCTCACAGAGAGAGGCCTTGTTATGCTTCATCCATCAGTGCTCACTGAACACCAGACCCAGTGCTAGGGCTTTTTATTCATCATCATCTCACTGAATCCTAACGAAGACCTTGGAAGGCACAGTTATTAATCCTATTTAACAGATGAGGAAACTGAGGCTCAGAGAGGCCGTATCACCTTCCCAGGGCCACACAGACAGGAGGTGGTAGAGCCGAGGTTTGAACCCTGTATTTTGATGCTAGAACATCTGTTTCTGAGCCCTACACACTCTGATGTATCCATCAGGGGCAGAGAAACATCACAGAAAAGGAAACAACGGTTGCCACAGCAACAATTTTAACACGAATAACAGTAGCCACTGCTCTCCAGCCCCTACTGTCACCGAGTCCACTACTGCTTTATAGAACCAGCTCTCATCTGTGATGGGTGATCATGACCTCCATTTGCAGAGAGGGATACTGACGCCCAGGGTGCTGAAGTGAATTGTCCCAAGTGCCACCACATTTAAGTGGTGGGACCAGAACTCAAGTTCATGTCCATGTCCAAAGCTCAGGTGGCCCTGCCCACCAGCTGTTGATGCGGTAGTTGAAGCCCTCTCTGCTGCTGCAGCTGCTGTCCGTGAAGGTGGCTGCTGTTTATTGAGCACCTGCTATGTTTGGGGCAAGAGGTGTCCATGCCTGGTCTCAGTTTACACCAGGAAGGCCCCTGGCAGGCTCCAGGGTTATGGGTCAGTGGAGGCAAGGAGGCCAACCCAGTACTGGGGACAGTGCCCCCCTCCCCTCCCTCTCTCGGGCCAGACTTGGTCCCAGGCACTGCAGCTGGGTTAACTCTAGAGGTGGAGTTCAGCTGGACCCCTGTATTCAGGACAGACCCTGTCCAAAGCCTGAAACCCATAATAACCATCTGTGTCAAGGAGAGCTTGCTCTCTGCAAGTATTCCCATGCATTATCCCGTTCAACCCCACTAAAGGCCTCAGAAGCACAGTGAGGGGCAGCCGACTCCGAAGGTCACACAGCCAGGGAGCAGCAGACCTGGGATTTGACCCCAGGCCTGCATAACCCCAAAAGGCTGCTCTTAACTCCAACCTAGACTTAAATTTCCACCTAACACAGGGGCAGAGCCTGAGAGGGACAGTGAAGCAAAGGCATCCCTCAGTGACAAAAGGTCAAGGCTCAGGGCCAGGAAGTCACTTTACTTAATTGAGAGGCTTTGTAGACTAATGGTTAGAGGCAGTACGCCTGAGATGGGCGCTTTTTTTTTTTTAACATCTTTATTGGAGTATAATTGCTTTACAATGGTGTGTTAGTTTCTGCTTTAAAACAAAGTGAATCAGCTATACATATACATATATCCCCATATCTCTTCCCTCTTGCGTCTCCCTCTGAGATGGGCTTTTGATCCACATCACCCAGGTTTCTTTCCAGGCTCCACCACTTACGGTGTGCCTTTGGGCAAGTCACTTAACCTCTCTGTGCCTCTGTCACCTCATCTGTAACATGAAGTTAATAACACTATCTAGGTTGTTTTGAGTATTAGCGTAAGGTTAATTGGCAGAAAGGGATGAGAACAACAGATAAAGTGTGGGCTCTAGAAATATTCATCTTCATCAACATCATCATTAGAAATGATGGCCCTAGGGCTTCCCTGGTGGCGCAGTGGTTGAGAGTCCACCTGCCGATGCAGGGGACACGGGTTCGTGCCCCGGTCTGGGAAGATCCCACAGGCCGCGGAGCGGCTGGGCCCGTGAGCCATGGCCGCTGAGCCTGCGCATCCGGAGCCTGTGCTCCGCAACGGGAGAGGCCACAACAGTGAGAGGCCCGCATAC
>NW_006788040.1:358784-390498 GCF_000442215.2 Lipotes vexillifer
GGGGGCGGTGGTCATCCTAAGGCTGCCAGCGCAAGCAAGAAAATAAGGAACTTAGGCTCCGTGGCCGGGCTTGGGGAGTCCAAGCTGTGACAAGGCTTCACGAGGAGAATGGGACCTGGGGGGTGAGCAGGGCTCATGGAGACAGGACTGCAGCCCAAGGACCCCTGGAAGCCAGGCGGCGGACTCTGTGGGCATCCTCCTAGGGGTCCACCATTAGGGAGCCTCAGCAAATGCATCCCCCCACCTGCTTCTCCTGGGGTCCTCCTGCCACTTCCTGCTGCCAGCTGCCCCCTCTCCCCAGCCTTCACCCTGGATGTCTTTTATCTGCCCCTGGATGGTAGCAGATACTATGTATTTTCCCATAGACCTTAGAACCTGAAGTGGTGGTGTGTGAGGGCCACTTCCAGCTGCCAGCATCTGCATGCTTGTGTGCCGGGGGGCAGCTGGCATTCTGGGGAATTACTGCCTACTAGGAGCAGCCCTCATCCAATAGGAATTAGTGTATAAATACCCCAGCTCCCTACCCTCGGGTGGGAACTTGACCAAGCATTCCTCCCCATTTTGGAAAGAATCATGGCACCTGCGGCAATGTTGCCTGCAGTGTTTGCATCACCAATAAATCACCTCTGGGCCACTCCTCATGTCTGGCTGTATTATGTTTAAGAAGATTCTTCATGGGCATATGATATTAACTTCTTTTTTTTTTTTTATTGCGGTACGCGGGCCTCTCACTCTTGGGGCCCCTCCCACTGCGGAGCACAGGCTCCGGACGCGCAGGCTTAGCGGCCATGGCTCACGGGCCCAGCCACTCAGCGGCATGTGGGATCTTCCCGGACCGGGGCACGAACCCGCGTCCCCCGCATCGGCAGGCAGACTCCCAACCACTGCGCCACCAGGGAAGCCCCAATATTAACTTCTTATCCAAACTTGTCCACTGTAAGTAGCACAAATACTTAACTCCTTGTTTACATCATTCTGGTATAACTGTGTCCAAACCTTTATCTATTGAAATACATATTATTACACATTTTATTTTACTTATTCTTATATATTATAGTTAGGACATTTTATTATGAATTTATTCTGAAAGTATGTACATAGGTGAGTTATAGTTTCAATTTTATTTCAGGAAAGGGCTGTCACACAATAATTGTCATGAGAAGGGAGTGTCGGTGTTGAAAGAGGGGACAAGTTCTCGACTTGGTGGCCTCCAAGGCTCCTTGTAGCTCTGGCTCCTTTGTATCTAAGGATCAAACTGTGTTTGGGGACACCAAGGCCTGTACTCTTTGTAACATCAAGAAGGTGATTTCAACTAAAAATAGAGTTACCATATGATTCAGCAATCCCACTCCTGGGCATATATCCAAACAAAACTCTAATCCAGAAAGATGCATGCATCCCTATGTACATAGCAGCACTATTCACAATAGCCAAGGCATGGAAGGAACCTAAATGTCCATTGACAGATGAATGGATAAAGAAGATGTGGTACATATATGCAATGGAGTATTACTCAGCCATAAAAAAAAGAAACAATGCCATTTGCAGCAACATGGTTGGACCTAGAGATTATAGTAAGTGAAGTAAGTCAGAAAGAGAAAGACAAATACCATATATCACTTATATGTGGAATCTAAAATATGACACAAATGAACCTATCTGTGAAATAGAAAGACTCACGGACATAGAGAACAGACTTGTGGTTGCCAAGGGGGGTGGGGAGGATGGGGGAGGGAAGGTTTGGCAGTTTGGGATTAGCAGATGCAAACTATCGTATACAGAATGGATAAACAACAAGGTCCTACTGTACAGCACAGAGAACTATATTCAGTATCCTATGATAAACCATAATGGAAAAGAATATTTAAAAAAAGAATGTATATATGTATAACTGAGTCACATTGCCGTAAAGCAGAAATTAACACAACATAGTAAATCACCTAACTTCAATTAAAAAAAAAAAATCTTAGAAAAAGAAGGTGATTTCAGACTTTTAGCTTCCAGAACTATGAGACAATACATTTCTGGAAGTCTTTTTGTGACATTATATTTATTGTGGTAAAATAATCATAACATAAAATTTACCATTTTAACCACCTTTAAGTATACAGTTCCATGGCATTAAATACATTTACAGTCTTGTGCAATCATCACCACCATCCATTTCCAGAAGTGTTTTTCATCTGGCCAAACTGAAACTCTGTACTCATTAGACCATAATTCCCCCGTCCCCCCTCCCTCCGGACCCCAGCAACCACTATTCTACTTTCTGTCTCTAAATTTAACTGCACTAAGAATCTCCTAGAAGTGGAATCATTTGTCCTCTTGTGTCTGGCTTCTGTCACTTAGCATAATGTCTTCAAGTTTCGTTCAGGTTGTAGAGCCTGTGTCAGAATTTCCCTCCCTTTTAAGGCTGAATGATATTCCACTGTAAGGATAGAACACATTGTGTTGATCCAATCATCTGTCAGTGAACATCTGGGCTGTTTCCACTTTTTGGCCATTGTGAGTAATGCTACTGTGAACATAGGTGTACAAATACCTACTGAAGTCCCTGGTATATTCCCAGAAGTAGAATTGCTGGATCATGTGGGAATTCTATGCTTAATTTTTTCAGGAACCGCCATACTATTTCCCATAGAGGCTGTACCATTTCATCCCCAAATTCTGTTGTTTCAGGCCACTAGTTTGGGGCCCTTGGTTACGGCACTCCCTACTACGTGTCAGGCACTGGGCTTTGGGAATATGATGGTGTATGATCAGGCCACTCAAGGTGGCTGTTCTCTCGTTCTCTGTACGTCCCCCGCTGGACCAGCCCCTGCTTCACCTGCACCTGCTCACGTGACCGTACCTGCCCCCCAGCCCCCAGCAAGTGATTGTCCTAATCCTTAGCCCAGAGCGGCTCCACCTGCTAGTTTATTAAAGGGAAACACCTGGCCTCGTGATCGTTATTAACCTAAGGGCCGTGAGGGGCGTGCCCAAGCTGCCGGTTTCCCTGGTAACTGATGAGCCCACGTCAGTTCCCCGTATAAATGGCAGCCTCCCTCCCTCCCCCCCACCCCCAGGTGGTAAGGAGTGCCGCCATGTTCTGCTCGCTGTCTGCTGCGCATGGCGGGGTGTCGCCCCAGGACCCTTTGCTTCGGACGTGTAAGGTCCCCTGTCCAGCGACCATTGATGTACCAGGCTCAAGGCTGGGCAATTACAAGGCTCACAGGCCCGCGGGTGCAGCCCAGCAGTTGGCCGGCCAACCAGGAGGCCGAGGAAACTCCCGTGAGCGCCGAGCTGTCGGGAGCGGAAAGTTGCCGGGGGGTGATCCCGAGGTGGCCGTCCACTAGCACGCGGGGCCCTGTGGTGGCTGGCCAGCGCCAGAGCCGCCTTTCTCTTCCTTACATTGAGGATGCCCTGTTCAACTCAGAGTCTCTTTCCAGTTTAGAAGTAGCAGGTTCATCTGACTGCACGGGGGTGGCTGGTGAATACAGAGGAAACACAAGGACCTGGATTATCCATCACATACTTGGGTGTTATCTGGACGGGTAAGACAAACCTACCCCCAAAACAGCACCCATACGCAATTACAGACACAGGCTTTCGGGATATTAACTCAGGGACAGCCTTGTGAATTGGACGCGGCCAGTTACCCAGAGGGGTTTGGTTAGGGTCCGTGGCAATGGCAAAATAATAAGAGAACCCTTGGGTTTCTGGTCCCAGCTATGGGAGGGGGCAGAGCAACGATATAGGGGGATGGGACCACAGCTACATGCCGTCTACAACGCGTTACCACAGGTGGGAGCTGACCCAAGTCATCGAGCATCACAACCACTATTCAGGGTCTAGAACAGCCACGCGTGACCTACAGGACCCCCGTGGACATGGATAGCCACCAAGGACCATGAAGCCCAGGGATGGGCTGATAAAAATGCCGTACACTCGCTTTTCCACCTGCCTTGCTACCCCACCACTGCTGGGCTATGACGGGACCACTTGAACGATTGAGAGGGGAGCTTGCTCTCAACACGTGGACCAGGAGGCTGACTTGAGCCCTGCGAAATATCACTGAGCGTCCCCGGAGCATCGTCCCGGCGCCTACGCCGTGTTAACCTAGAGGCAACTAGTCAACACTAGCTCAACTGTTGACACCGAGGGACCAAAGGACCGTTGCCAGCCACCTGTCAGGACAACAACTCACTTTTGGCCTTGACACAGGATCTACCCCCGGGGAACTGTTATAAAGTGGCCTGGGACTGGCAGGTAAGTCCCGGTGGTTTGTGTTTGCCGCTTCGTGGAGAATAGCATTAGAAAGGGGCTTCCAGATTTCCCCTGTCTTCTCCCCGACCCCACCTAAGGCCGCTAAGGTAATTAACCTGGGCCCCTACTGGAGAAAGGCACCATTATATTAACCCTGTGGCCTGTTGTTTAACCACCTCTTCAATATTCAGCGCCGGCTGTGGGGACCGAGGGTGAACAGGTGGTGTGGCCTGCAGGCAGGACGGAAACCACAGGCAGGGTGGGTTGTCTCAGTGCTGTGACTGTTTGTATTTTGCTTGATGGTCGTGATATTCCCTATCTTGTGCCTGTTGAACAGCTTACGTTACGACCCTAGTCTGAGTGGAGGGAATCTGTTCTCAGACTGGGCGACAGTGGTGGCCTCACTGCGAGATGAGTCTGATTGCTGATTGCCGTTGTGGTCCTCTGCTGGACTTACATGAAAAACTGACCCGACAAGCACCTGGCTTACTTGTGATGCTCCTTAGCTGCCGGTGTCTAGATTGCATTTGTGGTGTTCGGTTGCAGCGCACCCCGGCCTGACCCCAGGGATATCGGGGAAGTGGGGTGGACCAGGATTGCAAGGGTCGTCTGGGGTCTGTAGGGGTGGCGTGTATGGTCAGGCCTCTCAAGATGGATGTTCTCTCGCTCTGTGTCCATCCCCTGCTCGACCAGCCCCTGCTTCACTCACATGACCACCCAGACCTCTTCATTATAGGGCTTCATTAGTCCCTGGTTATTGATGAGCCCACCTGACGTCAATTCCCCCTATAAAGGGCAGCCTCCTTCCCTGAGTAGCTGGACAGTTCTGCCATGTCTGGTCAGCCATTGGCCGCACATGGTGAGGTGTCGCTCCAGAACCGTTTATGTCCAATATCCTCTGTGTAATAAACCACTGATGTCTCTGTCGCTGTCTCTGGGCTCTTTCTTTGGTCTCAAGCCTGGGAAACTACAGGGCTCACAGGCTTGTGGGTACAGCCCAACAGGTGGTGAACCAGGCAGACAGTGGCCCTTCCCTGTGATGCTTATCTTGTATTTGGAATGACAGCAGATAAATGAGTAACATGATGTCAGGTGGTGAGAAGTGCTACAGACACAGCATGCCCAGGGGGCCAGTTGTGTGTGTGTGCGTGCGCGTGCGCGTGCGTGTGCGTGTGCGTGTGTGTGTGTGTGTGTGTGTGTGTGTGTGTGTGTGTTGGGGGCATGGAAGGCAGGGGCGAGCAAGTCCCTTCACTCAAACCCAGTTTCCAAACCCCCGTGCTGTCCCCTTTCTCCTGCCTGACCTTGGATTCAGTCTGGACACAAGCTGTCTTCAAGGAGGACGTGCAAACTGGAGGAATGCCAGTTAAGGCCAAATGCCCATGAGGCAGCGATGAGGCCGGCAGGAGGGATGTGAGAGGTTTCTCCACACCATGGGGCCCAAGGATCCTAAGGGCACCCCACTGAGGAACAGTGAGTGCTGGGACAGTCAGGGGCCTTCAGGATGAAAATGGCCCCTCTCCTCAGCCCTGCAAGATCAGGCCTCTTCCCACCTTGGCCGCCCAGCCCAGGCCCTGCCCCACCACAGCCCACCCTGTAGCTGCATTAACCTGTTTGCAGGTCTTCTTGAAATACCGCGACAGTGCCTTGTACCTGGTCCCCTTCTCTTTGGAACCCTCCTCCCAACCCGGTTTCCCAGGCGAATTTCTCCTCATCCCTGAGGACTTTGACTCTTCCCAGGAGCCTTCCTGGATGGTCCAGGCTGGAGTAGGTCCCCTCCCTGACACTACCCCCTAGAGCAGCGCTTGGGACCAAGCGCACGCCTGATCAATATTTGTTGAATGCATGGATGGATGGATGGATGCTGGACCCTGCCAAACCACCTTCCTGTCCTTGTTTTTTTTTTTCACCAGGGCCACTGAGATTTGCCTCTGTCTGCCTCCCCCGGGGCTCAACTGACCACATCAGTGAACCCAGCATGCCCCTGGTCCTGGCAGCTGGACGGCTGATGCATGCAAAGCGGGCATCTCCTTGCTCAACCGCCTGACCACCCTGGCGCAGCCGAATCTGAAAGCTGATGACATTATTGTGCAGAGACACAATGTCTGTGGGCATTTGCTGACCTGGGCTTTGGTGCGGGCTTAATCCAGCATTCTCGCCCCGCTTTCCGCAGGGACGCAGCAGTCACCCGCCTTGGCACCGGCACTGCTGGGGAAGGTATAAATGCCACCTCCCGCCGGCCGGCTCCACGGGCACTCTTGGGCTGGTGTCACTGGTAAGAATGCCTCTCTTGCTTGTTTTGCCTTTTTCTCTCATCCTCCTCCCTGATGGAAAGTGTGGGAGACCCGGCTTCAAATCCAGAGGCTATCACTTTCTGACGAGGTGACTTGGGGCAAAGACCTCAAGGTGCTGAGCCTCGGTTTTCTTTTCTGTTAAATGGGAAGGGGGTCATAAAACCTCCTTTGCTGTGGGGCTCAGAGATACATAGGTGAGTGGTCTAGCACAGTGCCTGGCACAGTGTGTATTTTGGTGATGCTCTTCATTAGTATTAAACAGTCCATCAGCATCCTCGTTTTGCCGGTGGAGAATATAACTGAGGGTTTGCAAGTGGAAGGAGTAAAACCACGGAAGGTTCAGCTTCATTTCTAGGGCGGTGAGTCAGCTCTCTCCATGTCCACAAACACTCCTGGGCACTGGCTCTGTGTCCCGCCTCGGGACAGCTAGGAAGCAGCCCCCCTCTCGGGGAGCTCCCAGCAACAGGTGACTCCAAAGGCACTAAAACTGGGTGGAAAGGACCCTAAGAATGCCATAATTGCTGCCGTGTACTGAGCACTGAGTGGGTTCCGGGATGGCTGCCAAGTGCTTGAGCTTTTCTGTGTTATATGATTGGATCATCACAACCTGTTCATAGCTATGACCAGGCACCATCCTGTCCCCATTTTACAGAACAGGAAATTGAGGCACAGAGGGGATGACCTTCCCAGGCCCTTGATGCTGGTTAGGCAGCGGAGGAAGCACCTGAGTTGAACCACCTGAGCTTAATCTTTAGTCTGAGGATGCTGCTGGGGCTGTAATGTGGCATCTTGGGCACAGTGACAGACCCAGAGGGCTGGTTTCTTCGGGGAGAAGGGCAGGTTTGGCTCCCAAGCTGCTTAGTTGAATGTCCCCTTTTTGAGGAACATCCTGGCCTGGCCTCTGGTGTGGAAGGAGCTTCTGGAAGCCGGATGTTATCTTTGGAGAAGGAGGCAGGTTTCCCCTCTACACTGGGAAAACGCAGGCTGTGTTCTCTGCCCATCCTGTGGGAAGGGGGAAGAAACTGACACCCTTCCAGAATTTTCTGATGTTCTTGGCTGCTAAGAAACTCTCCCTGCCGCTGACCTCAGTGCCTGAACTTCCATAATACTCACGTCGTTGCTTTCTTGTGGCAGGAGTTCCATAACAGCCTTGTGTACTATTTGGGTGGTGGAGGGGAGGATAAGGCCAATGGTGGAAAGGAGCATTCTGGGTACTGGATGGGGGGGGCAGGAGTCAAGGAGGAAGTTGGGGATGAGGGGCGGGGGCCCAGGGGACTTTGTGAGATGGCAGATTGGGAGCTAAAACCCGGCCAGGCACAGCCAGTGCGTGGGGTTTGTCTGCCCACATTATTTTCTTTGAATCAAGAAATTTCTGCACAATATCAATTGATGCATAAGAAATTTATGCATAATAGCATCAATTATATGGGGCCATATGGGTTCCCACTCACACTCTAGTTTCTCACTTTATTTTTTAGTAGACCTCATTTCTCTGTCCCCCCTCGGAGCCGGCCTGGACACAAAGAAGCGAAGCTAAGGATGGACGTTCAGGCAGCCGCTGGCCGTCCCCACTGCCCTAGGACAACCTGAAATCAGGGAGACAGAAAACAGGACGTGGGGCTGGAGTGATGTGGCCCCGGGACACACCGCCACCACCACCCCTGCCCCCCCCCCAGTGAGGGAACCGAGGGCCCAGAGAGAGGTTCTCACTGCTGCTTCCCCCATGCCTTGCCTTCCAGGTCATTCCTGCACCGGACAGCTCACCATGGCCTCAGACCACCAGACCCAAGCAGGCAAACCTCAGCCCCTCAACCCCAAGGTGGGTACCATGTGGCGGGAAGGGGTGGCAAGCACGGTGCCTCTCCCAGACTCGGTTTCCCTCCTGTAAAGTGGGGTTGGTGTCTTCCTTTCTGGGGCTACCCCTCTCTGGGCCACAGTCTCCCCAGCTTGCACACTGGACGGGGTGCTGATTCAGAAGGCCCCTCCCCAGCCCGTGACTAGCATCCTTCTGGCTTTGGAGACTTAATTTTCTCGGCACCCTTTACCCCATTGGCCAGGGTAGGTCCCCAAAGCCGAGGCAGACCCTCGGTCCAGTCTGAGAGGGGGCTTGTGAATGGGAGGTGGGGTGGGAATCCTGACTCCACACCTGCTGTGTGACCTTGGCCAGTCACTTGACCTCTCTGAGCCTCAGGTCCCTCCTTCAAAAAATGGGGAGCGTTGGACTCATGGCATAAGGTAATTGTGAAGAGGCAAAGAAAACAGGCTCAGGGCTTCCCTGGTGGCGCAGCGGTTGAGAGTCCGCCAGCTGATGCAGGGGACACGGGTTCGTGCCCCGGTCCGGGAAGATCCCACATGCCGCAGAGCGGCTGGGCCCGTGAGCCACGGCCGCTGAGCCTGCGCGTCTGGAGCCTGTGCTCCGCAACGCAACGGGAGGGGCCACAACAGTGAGAGGCCTGCGTACTGCAAAACAAAAACAAAAACAAAAACAAAGAAAACAGGCTCAGCCTAATGCGTGTCCACCTAACGCCAGCCTTCTTTGTTTTTTCCTCCTAAGGGCGGTGGGATCTTATCCCAATGTCAGGGGCTTGTCATACTGAATCTGCCCTCAAACTTCTACCAGCAACAGTCCACCAGGCTGCCCTCCTGTTTCCCTCTGCCTCAGAGGCCCCAGGCTTAGATTCCGTCCTTGAACTGCCTTTTTGTCTGATTTGGGCCCCCACCCCAGTTCACCCCAATTCTGTCCCTTAAGAGACTTACTTTCTAGAAGAAAGACAATAAATAAACTAATAAATATATAACTTCAAGGAGTGAAAAGTGTTAGGAAGAAACAAGAGTGGGTTCTTTAGGGTCAGGGTGGACGAGGAACGTGTTAGCTAAGGTGGTCAGGGAGGACTTCTCTGAGGAGGTGACATTGAACAGAGCCCCCAGTCAAGTGAGGAAGCAGTGAAAGTTGGGGAATGGGGGGTAGGGGAGAGCATTCTCGGCAAAGGGCACAGTGAGTGCAAAGGCCCAGGGGTTGGAGTGAGATGGGTAAGTTTGAGCAGCAAGAAGCCCAGTGCGATGTGGCTTGGAGCAGCGCTGTCTAATCAATTTCAAATGGGAGCCACTTATGGACTTTAACGCTTCCTAGTAGCCATGTTAACAAAGTAAAAAGAAACAGGGGAAATTAATTTTCATATATTTTATTAAGCCCAATATATCCTAATGTACAGTCAGTAGAAAAATTATTAGAGATCTATTTTACCTTCTTTTTTTCATACTGTATCTTCAACATCTGATGTGTATTTGATACCCATAGCACATTTTAATTCAGATTAGTTGCACATGTTCAATAGACGTCTAGCAGTTGCTGAATTGGACAGTGCAGGTTGAAAGGATTAGGTAATATGTAAATTTTTAGCATCCATTTGTTGATACATACAACAACAATAATAATACTGAGCTCCTGGGCTCTGAGGCCTTTCAAATGCATGGGGAGTCTGACCTGCCTTGCCCTCCTTGCCCCTGTAAGCCCTTGTCTCCCAGGCCAGTGTCATAATCCACTAGCCCCTGACTCCCAGGTTCTTGATTCTTCTCGATAAGCCTGCAGAATAGGCATGATTCCCCATTTTACAGATGGGGCAGCTGAGGCTCAGAGCAATCGCGTGGCTTCCTCAGGTTGCACAGTTGGATGCAACAGGGCGACATAGGAGCCCAGTTCTCCTGACCCATCTGTGGTCTTGTCAGTGATGGTAAAGGCTGAACTGAGCCCATGGAATTTGACTCTGAACCTTGCTGGGCCTCCCTCCCGTGGCTTTGTCTGGCTAATCCCCCGCCTGGGAGAGAGGGGCGTGTTTACCCAGCCAGTGCTGACCGCCTGGATTGTGCAGCTGCCCCTCCTGGATGCCCCCTTCCCTGAACCCCGCCCCCCTTCATCCAGAGGCAGTCCCCTGGGGCAAGTGTGGCTGGAAAACGTCTGCCCCCAAGTTCTGTCTGGAATCCTGACAGGAGCCAGCTGCCCCCCTCCCCCACCTCTTAGCACTTGGCTGTGAGGCCGGAGCAGCCCTTTCAGTTTGCTGATCTTCCCTTTTCCTGATGGGGATCCTGCCGGCCCTTCCCTGGGCTGCTGAGAGGCAGGTGAGGCAAGGGGAGTGAAGTCCTCTTAAGAAGTATCCAGAGGGGGAGGAAAGCCTGCAAAACCTGTGGGGGCTTAAGAAAAGGGCACAGGTATGCGTAGTCTTATGGGTGAAATGGGGGTGGAGGGTGGATACGGCAGAACTGGTCCAGCTCTAATGGGGGCAGGAGAAGCTTAAGCAGCATGGTCTAGCATCTTGCTACCCCTACTCTGCTCCACAGACCAGTGGTACCAGAATGCTGCTCTACAGGAAACAGCATCAGACGAGCTTGGGCTCTGATTTCAGCTCCGCCACTTACCGACTTGGGATCCTTAGCATGTCCTTTAATATAATTATGCCTCCCACACCCAGAGCAAATACGGTGTGCTAACCATTAACGCTCCTCTGAATCCTTCCAACAACCCCATGATGTAGGTTCTGTCTTTATTTCCCATTTTACAGATGGGGAAACCGAGGCTCAGGTGAAGTACTGGCTCAAGGTCTCACAGCTGGTAACTGGAGCCAAGACTGTCAGACTTTATATTTGGTTCGTGATTCCCGAGTGTGGAACCCTTAAGTATCCTCCAAGGCTCTCTGAGTCCCCTCCCTACGCCCACTCACCCCCACTGCCCTGTTCTCCCTCCTCCCCATCGGGACGGGGGTCTGACTCTCTCCTCCTGTTGCAGATCATCATCTTTGAGCAGGAAAACTTCCAGGGCCACTCACATGAGCTCAATGGGCCCTGCCCCAACCTGAAGGAGACCGGCGTGGAGAAGGCAGGCTCTGTCCTGGTGCAGGCTGGACCGTAAGTACCTGGGGGGCCTCACTTGGTCAGGAGTTGCCAGGGTGAGGCAATCAGGCTGTAGAGCGAGCTGGAGGGATCCGCTCTCACTGAGCTCCTAGACTGTGCAATTAGGGGACCAGGATTTGGGGTCTTGGCACCCTGTGGAGAGAGCTTGTGGTTTGAGGTCAGATAGAGCTGGGTTTCAAATCCTGGTTCCACCACTTCTGTGCTGTGTGACGTTGGACTAGGAACTTCTCTCTCTGAGCCTCGGTTTTCTTCTCTGTAGGATGAGGATAACCATGTCCTCCTGGGGATGATGGGATGGAGCTCATGTGAAAAGCCTGACACCAAGGTCATCCACTTTCTTGAGGCAGGGAGACAGACACAGTGACTCGCATGGACCTTTTTAGAGCTGCCAATCTCTGGCTCTGGGAGTGTCCTCGCTCTCCTGGGAGGTTTAAAGCTGGATACCCCAGCTCTGCAACCACCGCTCCCTTACCAGGAGCTGGGGATACTTGGTTTTCGCAGATATGCTGACACACTGGGGGGCCAGCAGGCTTGGGACCCCTGGCCCAAGAGAGAAGGGGAGGTGACTGGTCAGGTCTGACTCTGCCGCGCTCAGGAGACATAGTTGAGCACAGCCTGCAGGGACCTCTCCTTGTGTTTCCCTGACTGTTCCTTCTCTCCAAGAGCCTCCAGAATCAGGGGTGGCCACAAGTGACCCCCAACCACAGGTCAGTGAGTCTAGTGTGGGTCCTGGATGACCCGCACCACACCTCAAGGTTCTCCGGGAATTCTGCAGTGTGTGATGACCCTAATTGAATCAGAGTCTGCTGGTGTGGAGAACACAGCCAAAGGAATGGCCCTGCCCAGGCCCACTTAGCTGATGCACTCAGAGCATCAGTGAGCCTGAGAGCATGCCTTCCTGGATGCTTGAAGTTTTGACAACTGAAGCACCACATCTGATTTTTCAGTTGTCTTTTTTTTTTAGTACTTGGATGGAGGAATTTCTCAAATAGACCTTACATTCCTCCTCTGCTTTCTTTTAAAAAATATAACTTTGATATTTTTATTAATTATTGTTTATTGTTTAAAATTAGGGCACAGTGGTTTAGTGCAAAAAAACCATACGATTCTAGTCTTACCACTCAGAGTAACCATTAAGATTTTCACGTAAACTTATATTTTTCTCTGTATATATTTCATCAAATATATATTAGATATATACTTAATCAAAAGTCAGATCATGCTTTACATACTGTTTTATAACTCATTTTGAAAACTTTTATCTCAAATTCTCTCCATGTCATTAAGTAGCATTTTATGTCAATGCTTTTCAAAGAGTTTTTTGGAGGTAAATCTGTATCAGAATCACAGAAGGTGGGGAGGCTTTGAAGCGCAGATTCTTGGGTCCCAGCCCTGGCCCAGTGAATAAAACTCTTGGGCCTGGAGCCCAGGAATCTGCATTTCACAAACCCACCACCTTGTGATATTTCTGCCCAGTTAAGTTTGAGAACCCCGTACTTCATTGTTTTTCATACCTTTGTAACATTTCATTACGGGATACGACATAATTTACTCAACCAGGCCCTGCCCGTTGGATGTGTAAGTTGTTTTGATTATTTGATATTATAAACAACACCGTGATGAACATCGTTACCCATGTATCTGTGAGCTCTTTGACAACTGTTTTCTAAGGACACGTTGTCTAAAGCTGAATTGCCAGATCAAGAGGGCATCCTCTTCTACAAGCAGCAAGAAACACCATCTCTCCTTCCGTTAAGGACTTAGATTACTCTTCCAAAGAGTTGTCACTGTGCCAGGCTGAACTGTCTGCCTCTGCAATGAACGCCCCAGAATGCCAGGCATCATGAAGTCGGTGCCACCTTTTTCTTATTGTCCCCTTTCCTCTATTAGCCATGCCCCACCGGCAGGTAATCCTTCCGTTTAAGGATTTTCTCTTCTACTGTGGATCTAAGACTGTTAGAGTTTTGTGTAGTGTAGGAGTCCAGAGACCACCATCAAGAACCAAAGAGGAAAGAGACCCAGAGAGAAGGGGTTGGTATGAGCAAGGTATGTGAGCTTTAGATACAGGGATGTTCTGCAGTCCGTTCTCGGTGGTAAAAGCTGATTGGGCACGTTTCTTCCCAACTCCATGTTCACTGATGTCACACTGAGAGCTTGACACTGGCCACGGTGGGAGTATTTACACCGTGGAAATTAGCAAACGCTGCAAACAGGATTTGTTTTGTTTTTCAGAGCTGGCTTTTAATTTACCAGCATACCATTGGCCTTGGGACATGGGTTCTGTACATCTGTGTTTGTTGCTAGGCCATCTTTTAGGCTTCCTCCTTATTTCTTGGTTATGTTCCAGGTGATTGAAGTCAGCACTGTGCTGGGTTCTGGATGACTGAGGTGACGCTCCTCTTGGATTTGCTGTGCTCAGATTTAAATGAGGCTGCTACTCATTGTGATGAGCTGGGCAACTGTGAGCTCTGGGGCCCAAACGAGTAGCCAGGGTCCCACCAGAGGAAGCCTGGAGTGAGCCTGACTTGCCCTCTCTCTCTCTGTCTCCACTGCAGCTGGGTGGGCTACGAGCAAGCCAACTGCAAAGGGGAGCAGTTTGTGTTTGAGAAGGGTGAGTACCCCCGCTGGGACTCATGGACCAGCAGTCGGAGGACAGACTCCCTCAGCTCCCTGAGGCCCATCAAAGTGGTAAGCCCCTGACCCTCGTCTTCTTCCTCTCTTTGCCCCCTTGGAGCCAGCAGTCTGGGGACCAGGAAGGAGCCTTTACCTCTGGCATCGTGCCCCTTCTGACTGGCGGGAGACTTCCTGGCTGTGTGACCTCGCATAAGTCACTTCACTTCCCTGAGCCTCAGTTTCCTCACCTGTAAGATGGGGATATTAGTATCTACTGTCCTGAGGTACCAGCAGGCTTAGCCTGAGAATTGCCACATCCTGTGACTTCAGGGGCTTCATTCAAGATGCTCCAGGGGGCGCTGTTCACATTCTCTTCTATGTGGATGGTGCTGTCCAGGGCTGTGTGATTTCTGTCACAAAGCAATCGTTCCATAAATGATTGCCACCATAAATATTCAAAGAAGTTCTGGGTTTCGGGCTGGAGGAGAAGGCAGTTTAGCTCTTGTTCACGACTCGTGCCAGTGTAACCTTTCAGAGCTTCTCTGATCCTGATTACTAGTGTGTGAACTCTCTGGAGGGCAGAGGGCCCAGTGATGCTCAGTTATACTCCCAAACCTCCCCAGCCCAGTCTAGTTCTCTCCAGAGCTAGATGGAAAATCGGAGAACATTGGACTTGGCATTCCACAGACCTGGGTTCCTCTGCTGGCTCTGGCACTTCCGGCTGTGTGACCTTGACCAAGTCACTTTACCTCTCTAAGCCTCAGTTTTCTTATCCACCAAACAGCATAAAAGTAGTTTAAAGGATGAAAGGAGATGACTAAGAAAAATGTCACAGGAACAGGAGGATGGGAAGATATGTGGAGATGAAGGAAAGCCAAAATATTTCAAGTGTCTACTAGAGGGACGATAAGCCTGTGTGTGTGTGTGTGTGTGTGTGTGTGTGTGTGTGTGTGTGTGTGTATGTGTATCATGGCTGCCATTTATTCTCAAAAAGGGGAGTTGAGGCGTTGGGAGGGAAAAATGCCATTTCAGAATCAAATAGTCCCCAAAGTGTAGAATCTGGAGTGTCTGTTACGTAAAAATAGCCCAGTAGGATCTTAATGAACAAACCCTGTTGGATGCCATTGCCATAGACACTCACGTGGTGGGGGTCTTGGGCCAGAGGGCTGCAGGTGCAGCCTGCTGGTCCCAACCCCAGGGTACCCTGGGCGCTCTCACTCACACTCGCTTTCCCCCACTCCCTGTCCACAGGACAGCCAGGAGCATAAGATCATCCTCTATGAGAACCCCAACTTCACAGGGAAGAAAATGGAGGTGATAGACGATGATGTGCCCAGCTTCCACGCCCACGGCTACCAGGAGAAGGTGTCTTCTGTGCGGGTGCAGAGTGGCACGTGAGTGCACCGCCAGCCCTGGCTTGCCCCACCCCAGGAGCCCAGACCCTGGGCTGCTAAGTCCTGCTGTATCCTGAACTCTGGGGATCTCATACATTCCTGATCTCAGTCTTCTCATTGGAGAATGGGCGTTGAAATCATCAGCCTACACATGGCTTTCAGCCCCTGAAGTTCCATCCTGACCTGCCTTTTGGGCAACACCCTACCTCTGGAGGAGGGTAACCTTGGCCTTGACCTCAGCCCCAAAGAGCAGGACAGTAAATGGGCGGGGTGGGGCGGGGCGGGGGCGGGGCGGGGCGGGGAGCAGAAGCTGGGAATGAGTTGAATGGTCTTAACAGAGCTGGGGGAGGCAGGAAGTCCAGCCGGTTCTGGCCTTTGACTGCATGAGTTCCTGAGATTGGGGATAGGAGGGAGCCTTCTCCACCAAGTTAAACTTCGGCACATAAACCTCAACCATCAGCATTGGGGAGTTTCTCAGTGTGAAAAATTTGGATTCCATGGGGAGTCTGACGATGGGCTTTGGGCAGTGGCATGCTGGAGCCAGCTTGTACCAGCTTGCAAAAGCTGGCTGTTAACTTTTCAGAATTTATGTGAGCTGGTTCTTTAATCGCTGGTAACCTGAAATGAGCCATCATGAAGTATTTACACCTCAGAAATTGGAGAATGTTACAAATCAAGACTCCTTTTTGCCGCCCCCGCCCCAAGAGAGCTAGTTTACCAACACATACTGGCTTTCTGGGGCTTGTCAAACTCTCAGAGCGTGCAAAGTTCTGTATTCATGTTCCCCTCCATTTACTCGTTTATTCATTCATTGATTCAATTTGTCGAGTGACGTCATATGCCAGGCACCGTGCTAAGTCATCAGTAAGTCAAGGTAGGTTAAACAGACCTGGCCTCTGCCTTGTGTAGCTAGCAGTCTGGTTGTGGACAACTGTTAATAGTTCAGGAATCCGCACGAATCTGGCCTCCTTCCCCGAGGAAGGCACTCTTGAGCCGAGGTCTCAAGAAAGTAGGTATTGTAGAGGTAAAGAGAAGGAAGGACATCCCAGACGGTGAGAACAGCACATGCAAAGGTCCTGTGGTGGGAGGAGCCTGGTGAGTCTGATGGGCTCTACAAGGGACGGAGTGGCTGTGCTGCAGAGATATAGGGGCCCAAGTCTGAGAAGCAGAGCTAGAGGTGTCCACAGGGGCTGGATGGGCAGGTCCATTGGGCCAGGACTGTGATGCTTTCTGGGGAGAAGACTGTAATGGTCATCAGGTACTCAGAGTGAGTGACCCTTAAATGGTGATGGCTTCAAAGGGTGGAGGAATCATGGAGGGCTCCTGGGACCTAGCCTGCTGTCCTTTGGCCTTGCCAGGGGTTGGGTTAAGAGGCCTGTCTTCTTCTAAGCTTAAATGAGCTTGAGATCACCCCTTCCTCTGAACCCAGTGTCAGGCCTTCAGTTAAAAGTTGCTTCTGGAGATAGTGAGCTCCCCATCAAGGGAAGGAAGAAAGCAGAGGCTGGTCCCGGGAAGGGTGGGGGTGTACCTGCTCAACACCCAGTTAGTGTGAAAAGATTGGGAGGCCCCACCCTTCCTAGTGGCTAGACAATTCCCTCCCTCTCTCTCCGTCTGCATCTTCTATCTCCCCACGTCCCCTCTTCCCACCTCTGGCCCTGCAGGTGGGTCGGCTACCAGTACCCCGGGTACCGCGGGCTGCAGTACCTGCTGGAGAAGGGTGATTACAAGGACAGCGGCGACTTCGGGGCCCCCCAGCCCCAGGTGCAGTCCGTGCGCCGCATCCGTGACATGCAGTGGCACCAGCGAGGCACCTTCCACCCCTCCAACTAGTGCCCCCCATTTCCTCCTTCCCAGGGGCCTGGCCAGCTGCCTAGGATCCCACCAGACATCCTGGCGAGTGAATAAAGTGTGACTTGCAACTTGTCCGCAGCAGTGTCTTTTATCCCCCGTGGGAGCCGTGGTGCTGCGTGCACTTATCCCCGTGCGAGCCGGGGTGCTGCGTGTAGTGTGTGTGTGCACACGTGCACTTGTATGAAAGACAGAGACACAGAAAGACAAGAGAACCAGAAAGTGACTGGGTGAGGGGTGGGCAACCTCTTCGAGAATTTTCAGCTCTGCAGCTGCTTAGCTGTGTGACCTTGGGCACATTGTCCAACCTCTCTGAGCCTCCACCTGACTTACAACCCTCTTTACCCCATGAGTGGCTGGCTTGGCTGACCTCTCAGTCCTTCTTGTGTGGTTGCTGAGCAGTCACTCAAGGGCATGTGATGGATGCTCCAGCCCTTAAAAATGTATCCACTGCCTGCCATTCCCACAGAACTGCCTTACCACCTTGAGCCTGGGAGTTTTCTTAGATCTGCCCAGCAGAGCCCCAAACCCTGCCCATCCCCACTCCATCCCGGAGAGAGGTCACAATGACCTGTTTGTAGGTTTGTGTGTTCCTTGGTTCCTTTGTTCACAACTTGATTGGGGTTGTCACTTAGCATAGCAACTGGGGGCTGGGTTCCTGCATCCGACTGGCCTGGATCCTAATGGCTGTTCTGGAGGCTTGGCCAGTGATGGGGCCTCAGAACCTTAATGCTTCCACTTGGAAAAACAGGGAAAAAATAGTGCCTCCCTAACAGGGTTACAGCAAGGATGACATGAGATAGCCAAGGTGTTCTCTATATAAATGTTAATCACTGGTTGGTGTTCTGTAGTGCAAATATCCCCTCCCAGAGAGCAGCTTCTTTTTACTTTGGTATCTTTTGATGCAGTAGTTTTAAATTTTGATGTGGTCTAACATCAGTCTGTTCCTTTATGGTTTGTATCTGCCATGTCTTCTTTAAGAGATTTCCTTCCCACCCCACTTCTCACAAATATATTCTCCAGATTTTTGTTTTTTCCTAAAAGTTTTAGAGTTTTGCTTTTCCCACTTAAATTCTCAGTCCTCCTGGAGTTGATTTTTCTGTAATAGTGTGTGCCAGGGACCTAATTTCTTTTTTCTCTTTTTTTCCACTTTGAACCACCGTTGTCCCGGGGCAATTTATTGAGAAATCCATTTCCCCCACTGTGGTGCGAAGTTGCCTCTGTGTCCCATAGTAGATTGACACATATGTGTGGGGTCTGTTTGTTTATGGGCTGTTTTTTTTTTTTTCTGTTCCTTTATTCTATCTGTGTATCTCTGTACTCTTACCATATTATGTTAATAGCCATTGCTGTGTAATAAATCTTGCAGTGCCCTAAATCATTCTTCAAGGACGTTTTAGATAGGCTTGCCCCTTTATATCTCCGTATAAAATCGTTTTCTCAAATCTAGAAAAAATGGGAAACCCTACTGAATGAGCTAAAGAGATTAAAATGATTACCGTGAAGGTGGGAACTAATCAGTGCTTAACAAATTTTGCCAGCTTTGATTTGTTTCTTCATTCTTCAGCCAACACTCACTCAGTACCTGTCTTGTTCCTGGAATGGGCAGAGTAGGGGATACAAAGGAGGGGGGATGGTAATAGCTTAAGAGTAGAACCTTGATGATTATGAGTTGAATTATACCCCCCTCAAAATTCATATGTTGAAGTCCTAACCCCCAATACCTCAGAATTTGACTTTATTTGGAAATAGGGTCATTGCTGAGTCAATCAGTTAAATTTATTTGAGGTCATACTGGAGTAGGGTGGGTCCCTAATTCAATATGATCCGTGCCCCTATGAAAAGGGGAAATTTGGAGGCAGACACACACACAGGGAGAACGCCACGTGAAGATACAGGCAGAGATCAGAGTGATGCAGCAGATGCCATGAAACACCAGCGATTGCCAGGAAACCACCAGAAGCCAAGAGTCATGGAACAGATTCTCCCTCGTATACCCCCAGAAGGAGTCGACCCAGCTGACACCTTGACCTTGGACTGCTAGCATACAGAATCATAAGAGAATAAATTCCCATTGTTTACGCCATTCTGCTTGTGGTATTTTGTTCTGGCAGCCCTAGGACACTAATACAGAGATGGTAAGATGAAGGGGCCAGCGACACCAAGGGAAGACAGGAGTTACTGCCTAGGACATCAGGATAGACTTCCCCCAAAGAGGGGAGTGTTCAAAGAGGAGCTGGCACTTTCCAGGTGAATCTTGGGGAGAACAATCCTGGTGAAGGGAACAGAGCATGCAAACTTAGGGGAGCAAGAAAGAGCAGGGTATGTTCTAGTATTTCAGGTGCAGCATGTACTTTGGGGCCTGGAAGCTTCAGAGGGTTTGCTAAGCACAGGGTCCCGAGAGATTGGATAAGGATGATGATGATGATGGTGGCGGTGGTGGTGATGGTGTTGTGATGGTAATGAGGATGATGACAATGGTGGTGATAATGGTGAAGGTGATGGTGATGATGATGTGCGTTTGTGGTACGTGGCACCAAGAGGGTTTCCAGTTATCTATTTGAACATATCAAACTCCCCCAAACTTAGTGGTAAAACTACAGCCATCATTTATTTGGATAACACACATGTAATCTGGGCAGGACCCAGTGGGCACAGCTCATCTCCAAACGGAGTCATCTAGGGTGGCTTGAAGGCCGGGGTGAGTCACATGGCTGGGCGTTGTACTGGCTGTTGGCTGGGACCTCAGCGATGGCTCTCAGATCAGACACCCCAACACGTGGACGCTCCGTGCGGCTGCGTGCCTCTCCCACCGCCTGGTGGCTGGGTTCTCAGAGCAGGTGTCCCAAGAGGAAGGTGAAAGCTGCCTGGCATTTTATGTAATTTTTTTTTTTTTTTTTTCCTTGCGTTATGCGGGCCTCTCACTGTTGTGGCCTCTCCCATTTGCGGAGCACAGGCTCCGGACGCGCAGGCTCAGCGGCCACGGCTCACGGGCCCAGCCGCTCCGCGGCACGTGGGATCTTCCCGGACCGGGGCACGAACCCGCGTCCCCTGCGTCGGCAGGCGGACTCTCAAGCACTGCGCCACCAGGGAAGCCCTGCCTGGCATTTTAATGACTTAGCCTTAGAAGTCACGTGGCATCACTTCCTCCCGGCTCCATTGGCAGAGGGGTCCCTTAGTGGACCCAGGTTCGAGGGGAGGAGACAAAATCGCCACCAGGCGATGAGAGGGAGCTCAACGTACGGGACGAGGTATATTACGGTGTCTGTCTTTACCAAATGCAATCTGGCAGATGGGGAAGGGAGGCACCCGGAACGGGCTTTCAGGAGGCAGGGAAGAGGGTTTACGCGGCCAGGACACGCTCTGTCTCTCAGAACTCATTCTGCTCAGTAAAAGAACGGGCTGGACATGACAGCTGGTTGGGGTCACTGCCCCTCCCCCTACATCTCTCTGTGTTTCTTACTTGTGTGTGTGTGTTTCTCTGCCTCTCTCCCGATCTTCTGTCTCTCTTGGGACCTGTCTTTATTTCTGCCGGTATCTCTGTCTCTTTCTCCATCTTTCTGTCTCTATTGAACTCTCCCTCGGCCTCTCCATCTCTGCTTTTCTCTCTTTATCTCTAGCTCCCCATTAATTCCCTATCTTTCCCTTTCATCTTACTCTCTCCCTCTCTAGGTGTCACTTGTGGGCTGTGGTCTGCCCCCCTCGCCCCCCTCCCACCCAGCGTGGGCTGCTCTCTTTTCTCTCTGGCCTCCACCGGGCCCGCCCTGCCCCCTGCTTCCCGCCCTCCAGGAGCCATTCCCAATTTCTGCCACCAGGTGTCAGCAAAGCCTCATCCTCAGGGCTCCTGCCGGCAGGGCCCTGATTGGTCGCAGCCACAGCCGGGCAGCCACAGGTCGTTGAAGGTCCAGTGATTTCCTCACTCTCTGACCCACAGCAGCCCGTGGATTACTTCCATCTTGCAGATGAGCAACTGAGCCTCACAGAGTGCGGAATGACTTGCCCAAGGCCACGCTGGGAGAAAGTGGAAAAGCTGAGGTCGGAGCCCAGTGTTCTATCTGAGCCGCGGTCATCAGCCTCTCTGGCTGCCCTGAATCCCCACACTCCAAACCCTCCACCGCCCACTCTGGGGGCCCCTTTCCCGGCTGCCCGTGCTCGCTGTGCAGCGCTGCGCCCATTCTGGTCTCTCTCTGGTGCTGGGCAGCGTCAGGGGATGCCCTTTGACGCTTCCAGTCCTGGAGATGCTGATGGGCGGAGTGCCCTAACCCCGGCTTTAAAAATAAGGAGCCTAAAATAGTCCTTCCCGTGCCTTCTCCTCGCTGGGGACTTTGATGCTGGCTGGCTGTGCTGGGCTGCTGGGTCCCAGTGTCCTGTGTCTCCTCTGGACAGGCTCTGCAGGGAATCTGGGCTGGAAGACAGTCCCGCCTCAGAGCCACTGTCCAACACAGCAGCATGCTCCCCTCTTGAGGACGGAGTTGATTGGCGGTGGACTTGGGCACCAGGAAGCTTTGGCAGAGCTGCCCTGAAGGAGATGCTTGAAAGGGAACAGGTATGTGATTTCCCTGTGCTGGTCTCCTGAATTTCCATCGCCCTTTGACCTCCTGAATTTCTGTTAAATCCACCCACTTCTCACCGATCCCTCATCCAAGCCTGCATCCTCTCCTGTCCACACAATCCCAACGCCTCCTCACAGGTCCCTCTGCACTCCCTCTGCCCCTACAGTCCCTTCTCCACACAGCAGTCAGAGGGAATCTTCTCAGAATGCAAAGCCAGTCGTGACACCCTCCTGCTTAAACGTGCCACGGCTCCCCATCACCCTTGGGATAAAGACCCTAATCATTGTCCTGGCCTTGTCTCTCCAGCCTCCTACTACATAAATACACTTTTTTTTCCCGTCCCTTGTACTCATCAAATCACAGGGCTTCCCAGTTTGCCTAATTAGCCCTCACGCAGCCTTCAGATCTCAGCCCAGTGTTTTCCCTGTCTTCACAGGTGAGGCCAATCCCCTGATGACATACGATTTTCTGCTCTGCTCACCTGTCTTCTGAAGGCCTAAGCACACGTGGTTGTACATTTCTTTGTCTGATTCCTTAATTCATTTCCATTCCCTCCTAGACTGAAGTCTCTATGAGGGCAGGGACAAGGTCTAATTTTGCATTCTGTGTATCCAAGAGCCCACACGTAGTTGAAGCTTGACAGATATTGAATGAATGAATGAATGAATGAATGAATGGGTGGGTGGTCCAACTCAGAGCTCAGCGGTGACTGACAGGACAACCTCCTTAGAATCAGTCCTGTACAGGTAAAGACTGTCTGTCTAAGGAAGATCAGGCAGCAGCATGGAAAGCTCCTTCTGCTGCCTGGGCTTGTGTGGATCCCTCCTACCCCTCCTCCTTGAATTGGTGACCATCCCCCATGAGTCCTTCCAGAGCGCAGACTCCGGAATCCATCACAGGGCAAGATGTGAACCCTGACTCTTCACAGCTGTGTGGCCTTAACCAATTGAGCCGTAACATCCTCATCTGAAAACAGGGTGCGTGAGGCTTATTCAGCGTCAGGTCCTTCCAAGTGATGAGTCCAGATTCCGGTGCCTAGCTGCTCAGGAACAAAGGTAACTTTTCTCTTTTAAACTTTCAATGCTTCCTCCTACCCCGGTGCCATCCCAGGCGTCTCGGTCTAGAGAGTATAAGGAAAAGTATCCAATCAGTGCCTTCAGTCTAGGGCAGGGCTCTTGACCTCAAGCTCTCCTGATAGGTTGTGGGTCCCAGGACTGACGGTCCTGTGCATTCTGAGATGTTTAGCAGCATTGCTGGCCTCTGTCCGCTAGATGTCAGTAACACCCTCGAGTTGTAACTCCAAACAGCCAGATAACTCCTGGGGGCGAAATCACCCCAGGCTGAGAACTAGGGATTCTAGTATTAGTGACTCATCCTGGGGGAGGAGGGTAAGTATATTTTTAAAGATGATAGTGGATGGGGTCACAAAGGGCAGGACTTGGGGCAGGGTTGCCGACAGGGAGAAGAGCCATTAGGACAAACTGTGACGGTGTTTTCTCCATGCCACACATGAGATAGATTCAGATAAACTGTCAAGAGCTGGAAAGCAGCCAAGTCTCCCACCTCACAGATGGGAAAACTGAGGTCCAGAGGCAAGGGCTTTGTTACTGGCAAGCAGAGAGGCTTAGGTGCCTAAAATACACACACACAAATGTCTAGGCATTTGGTATGTACATATATATTAGATACATATTTGACATATATTGTATATAGCAACTCTATTAAAAGCAGACATGGAGTCACAAGCAGGAAAGGCATTTTAGACTTTTCCTCTGTGTACCATCTGTGGACACCTGTGCATGTGCCTGCACACACGCTCACACACACAAAAGTGCAGCCCAAGCTTCTTGCTTCTTTTTGGTAATTCTGGGAAGAGAAAGTGGAAGGAGTTTGGAGTGCGTTTGCTGCCTGCGGTCTTTTGGTCTTGAAGCCCTTGTGGGGAGGAGAGAAGGGGGGACAGGGCAGGAGGTGCAGATGAAACACGTATCAGAGGGACATCTGTAGGCTAAATAAGAGGACAGTGCTATTTTGTCCTTTTGCTTTCTCAAACTGTTTTGGTGGCAGTAATTTGGTTTTGGATGAGAAGGGCTGAAGTTTACCTTGAGTTTTACAAACACACCACCACGACAAGAGGAAATTATGAAGGGGAAGCAGCGAATGACCTGTCTTCTAACCTTTTGACCGCGGCCCTTCAGACTTTTCCTGGGTGGCCCTGGCGGGCCCTGGGGGGTTTTGAGTAAGGGACTGACACAGTCCCTGGATTGGCATTGGAGAGCATTCCCTCCGGCTGGTGTGTGGAGCTGGGGAAGGTGGAGAGGGGCTGGAAACCCTTTTCTTTGGACTGACGGAAGGGGCAGCAGCCTGCCCTGTTCGGGGTGGGGGGGTGAAGCTTGGGGTGAAACTTCAGGGCACCCACTCCTTGTAAGGGGCACTTGGGCGCCATGCTGTCTACTAGTAATGCTCCCTGTGGCCCAGGCCGTTATCCTTTTCAAAGCACGTTTGTTTATTTCTTGCTTCCGACATTTCTCTTATAAGAAGTAAAACGTTACCAGTATTGTGCAATGCGCCCCCCTGAATCCATAACCTTTCCCTCCCTTGCCTTAAGGTAACCACTTGTATGTTTCTTTTTTCCTATGTGAATATCTATAAACAATGGGTAGGATTGTTTCTAGACTTTCCATAAACATTATACTCAATGTATCCTTTGGTAACTTGAACTTGCCTCTCAATATCATGCTTCTGAGAGTTATTCACGTTGTAGCATCTAGTAGATTTAGATCACGCATCTGTAACTGGGGTGTTTCATGGTACAGACATAATGCAAGTTACTAATCCCGTCCAGTATTGATGGACTTTGATGTTCCTCCTGGTTGGGTGTTACTATAAACTAAGCTGCATTCGCAGCGTACTTTAACCCCCGCTTGGAGTGGCCCTCTGGCTGTTGGTGCTGAGAGCGAGAACGCTGCAACTGAGCCTTAATAACCCTTGTTTCCTCATTCACAAAAATAAAGAGCATAGCAGTACCTACCTTCCTGGGGTGTTGTGAGGATTGATGCAATAATGTTGCTGAAGCACTTAGAGCAGGGTAGTGCCATGCAAGTGTTTGATATAATTTATGCTGTTATAACTTGAGCTTAGGAGAAAGTGTGAATGGAGTTGTGTAACAGCCTCCTCTTCCAGGCTGTGTGACTTTGGACAAGTCATTCGACCTCCCTGGGTCTTTCCTTCATCATCTGTAAAACAGGGTGTCGCAAAGATTACATGAGATGATGGGTGCCATAGCATAGACACTCTGCAAAGATCCGCTTTTCTTTCCTCACTTCTGTTTCCTCACCCTTGAGAGGTTCTTCGGGCACATGTTATTATCCTCTTGGACAGATAAGGAGACCGAGGCTCAGAGAGGTAGAGAAACTTTCTGCAGATCGCACAGCATGTCAGGATGAACGGACTTTATTCAGGCAATGCCCCTGGGTTGGGTCCCTGTTGTTGTAGGCCTCCAGGCCCCTCCTGCCTCCTCCCCAGATCCCATGACACCCCTGCACCGTCCCACCCCCAGCCTAGACCTGAAGCTTGGCCACCCTCTGTTCTTGCCACCCGGTGGAACTGATACAAACAGTCCTCCACGTGGCCCCTCAGAAAGAGCCGCCGAAAGCTCCCGTATGGTGGCAACCACAGAATCAAAACAAGCTCTTAAGAAAAGATGGAACAGGACAGGGAGGTGGAAAGCCCACCTGGCAAACCAGCGCCCCCTCTGTTGATTCCCACCGCTGGGCTTTCAACCTGCAGAGCTGACTTGGTTTGCGTTGTAGCCTCAGTTAAAGGAATTCCCCCCGTGTTGTTTCCCTCTAGCTGACTAGGGCTGGGAGCCAAGAAGGGGGGTTTAAAATACACAAAGGGGAACAGCACAGAGGAGAAGAACCGTGAGAGAGTGGGTGCCCTGGGGGCGGCAGAGCCGAGCGGGCGCTATGCCCCGTCTGGGCCCTCCCTGGCTTCGTCTTAGTCCTGAGGTCACTGGGGGCAGTGGTGACACCTCAGCCCCTCGTGCGTGCCCACTGGTCAGCCCTTAGTTGACTCCTTTTGGAATTTCATCCCAAGTCCCAAAACATAAAGCTGGGAAGGCCCTGGAAGACCATCCGATCCAGTGGTTTCCTTTTTTTTTCCTTAAGCAAAGAAATTGCTTTCTGGATAACCTAGCATAAGTCATGCCAATAGGCAAAGGACAAAGAGGTGGCCTGGCATGGAGGGAAGCTCACAGGGTGTGCAGGGTTGGAGCTCTGGGTCCAAGATGTGCACCGGGCATTTGTCCTGGCTGTTGGGTAAGAGAATGATGGTGAATGGCCGGTGAGCATGAGGGGAGGAGGAAGGAAGCCTTGAGATCACGCTGGCGAGATCACACTTGGAACTAGGGAGCTACAGCAGATGCTTGAGCTAGAGAGTCAGATCCTACCCTTGGCTACACTTGAGTGTTGGGACAACAGGCCCAGAGTATTCTGTTAACAGTAATCACAGCTGCGCTAGCCACTGCTCTAAGCATTTTATAGGCACGATTTTCATCATCACAAAACCTCCTTCTTGGAGGTGGCATTAGCGTCCCGCTTTACACGTGAGGTTACTGAGGCTCCGAGGAGTGAAGTGATTTGCCCAGGGCCACACACCTGGTGAGTAGTGAACCTGACATTTGAACCCAAGACTGGCTGATTCCCACGCCACATACTTATATCAGTTAAGTACAGCGACTGAAATGCTATGTAACAGACGACCACAAAACCTCAGTGCCGTGGAACAATAAGTGTTTATTTAGCTCACATGTCTAATGTGTGTGGTTGAGCCAGGCTGGGTCACTCGTGGCTCCAGTGAGTGAGCAGGATAGAGTCTGCTCCACGAGTCTCTCATTCTCTCCTGGGGTCACTGGGCTGGCTTGGACACATTCCTCTCCTGGCAATGGCAAGACCACAAGAAGACAAGCAGGAACGTGCACAGCCTCCTGGGACCCAGGCTCAGAACCAGTGCACGGTCCCTCGTGCCTCATTTTATCCATCCAAGCAAATCACAAGACCAAGCCCGGGAACTGCAAC
Source organism: Lipotes vexillifer (assembly GCF_000442215.2). Lineage (NCBI taxonomy): Eukaryota > Metazoa > Chordata > Mammalia > Artiodactyla > Lipotidae > Lipotes > Lipotes vexillifer. Next base: position 385,709 of record NW_006788040.1, read on the forward strand.
GTCCCTGGGGAAGAGTAGGGATATAGGGAGAAGAGAACTGGGGCCAATACTGTGCACTACAGCAGTGCCTGTGCTGGTGAAAAATGTATCCACACACTCTCTGACACTCTTTTCCAAAGGTGGAGCCCTTGAGTGTGGATTGGGCTTCCTGACTTCCTTCTAATGAACAGAGCAAGTTGGAAGTGACAGTGTGTCCCTTCCAAGGCCAGGACACTGAGACTCCCTCCTTGCCCTTTGGAGGATCATCATTCTGGGGAAGCCAGCCGCCATATTGTGAGGATCTCAAGCAGCCTTGTGGAGAGACCCACATGGTAAGGACCTGGGGACTCCAGCCAGCAGCTGTGGGAGTGAGTCTTCCTGGAAGCAGGTCCTTCGGCCCCAGTCAAGCCTTCAGACGACTACAGCCTACTGACAGCCTGATGGCAACTTCTTGAGAGACCCTGAATTAGAGCCATCCGGCTAAGGTACTCCTGAATTCCTGATCCACAGACACTATGACACAATAAGTGTTTTTGCTGTTTTAAGCGTCCAGGTTCTGGAGCAATTCAGTATGCAGCAACAGAAAACTAATGCAATGCCTAATCATTATGCCCGCCTGTTGCTGCCATTTCAAATGAGGCTTCGATGGAAGCTGTTTTGTCTGCTGCCCGGAGGACCAGCAAAATCCCAACAATTTACCAAGATTAAGAAACCAAAAATACTCACGGTAAACTGTGGTTGTTGAGAAACATCTGTTCTTGAGATGCCCAAATTGGGCTGTTCTCAAAGGGAATGAAAATGTATCAGAGGATGGGGACAGCTGTGAGGGGACCGATGCTAACCCTTTGGCAGACTCAGCTTGTCACTCAGGTCCCTCCTTGGAGCTGAGGCAGGGAGAAGAATCCGAACAAAGGTCTGACAGAGCTGCTGAAGCAAAAGGCACTGAAGGCTCCATCCAGCTGCGAGGGAGGTACTCACACTGATCGCGTCCTACTGTGTGCCAGGTACAAGGTGGGCACTGCAAACCCTGTATGTGAGGAGCAAGGGTTGGGGTATAGGAAGACTTTGGCTTCATGATGTGGACTAACGGGTGAGACGCAGTATGGACTAGTGGTTAAGAGCCCATGGAAAGGCCTCCATTTGAATCCCAGCAATGATGCTTGCTAACCCTGGGGCTTGTAAGAGGCCAGTCACTTAAATACTCTGAGCCAGTTTTCTCATCTGTAAAATGGGCATAATAACTGTGCCTACTTGACCACTAGATGTGGTCTGCCCAGCTCTGCTTTGTAGGACTCCATGTGTTCTGTCCATCCTGGTGCCCTGCCGCTGTAGCACATCCCCTTGGCCACAGTGATTAGTTCAGGAGTAGACATATGACCCAAGCGGGGTCAATCAGATGGCTGTAGGGAGATGTTCTTTCTTTCTTAAAGTGGTAGGTTTAGAAGGACAGCAGCGTGGGTTGTCAGTGTCAACCATAACATGTACCATGTGAAGAAATCTTGTCTCAGACCTGGGAAGAGATGAAAGAGCCTCATGACATTGTTTAAGCTCCTGGATCCAGCCACACCTGAGACCTACACAGAATTTTTTCCAGATGTTTACATTAATCAAATTTCTCTAGAGAAACAGAACCAATAAATACACACACACACACACACACACACACACACACACACACACACACACCATTGGCTTTGATATATCTGACTGTAGATATGGATATAGATATAGATAGAAATTTATTATAAGGAATTAGCTCATACAATTATGGAAGCTGCACAGTCTCAAGACACGTAGTCAGCAAACTGGAGACCAGAAGCTCTGATGGTGTAAGTTCCGGTCCAAAAGCCAGTAGACATAAGACCCAAGAAGAGCTGACGTTTTACTTTGAGTCCAAAGGTAGAAGATCAATGTCCCAGTTCAAGACAATCAGGCGGGAGGTGTTCCCTCTTACTTACGGGAGGGTCAGCCTTTTTGTTCTGTTTCAGGCCTTCGAGTGATTGGATAAGAGCCACCCACATCAGGGAGGGCAATCTGCTTTGCTCAGTCTACTGAGTTAAATGTTAATCCCACTCTCACAGACACACTCAGAAGAATGTTTGATTAAATTTCTGGGCACCCTGTGGCCCAGCCCAGTTGGCACATAAAATGAACCATCATGGTGGCTGAGTTATAACGTCGTCGAATGCCTTCCCCTGTTTGTTTTAAACCCATTCGAGTCGATAGGACTTGCTTGCAATCAAGAATCCTGACTGATAGGATTTCTTGTTTAATAGGGATATTTTAAAAATGAATGAGCTCTTGCACAGTGCCTGAGAGATGGTAAGCACACAAAAATAACAATCATTGATGCCTGTTGTAGAGAAGCGTCAAAGGAGCAGGATTTTCCATTTCGTCCCCACTTCTTCCCACAATCCGGAGGTCAGAAGATGGGCTGGCATCTCTCCTACTTTCTCTCCACCGCATCCTCTCTTTAGAGTTGGCCCATTGGTCCTGAGTAGGTGGAACAGACCCTCTACCCCCTGGGAAGACTCCATACTTTAAGTCGTCTGGCACAATAATTGGTACACTAAAAGATGAGGAACATGGAAAAATCCTTCCTCGAGGCTATGATCTGGAGCATCATGTCATTTTGAGTGGCAAAAGCTGAACATCACCTCTGTCTTTCTCTTTTCATCTTCTGAAATAAATTCTAATCTCCCCCCAGACTAATGGATGCCTTGGGCTGTACAGATCCAAAGCTACACTCAGGGAAACAAATTGAAAAGTACATTAAAAACTTTTAAACTAGTTATCCCTGTAACCTATCTTTCTAAGAATGGTGGCTATATTGTTTTTGGCCACCAGCATCCTTTCCTTGATGGACCCATGCCTCCCTCACTTCCTATGGTACCTGGAGGCTATTAATCACAGTCTTGCACCCTCTGCACCACCGGGGAGAGCATATCATGGGGCTGAGCCAGTCCTAACACCATGGCCACGTCCTCTTGGACCCAGCGGCTGGTCCTGAGGTGGACATGTGATTGAACCAGAGCCAATCCAAATCCCTCTTTGGGTTCTTATATCCATGATGAGAGAGAGGCAGAGGTAGAAAGAGACAGGAGCGGGTCGGGGGGCGGCAGGTGGAGAGAGACAGAGGAAGAGAATGCGAGCGCCTTTTCCTTTTGGACTGCAAGCCATAGGGAAGAGGCTTGGGGCTGCCTGTGGCCATTCTTCTTGGCTTGAAGAGAGGTCAACACACAGAGGGGAGAAGAGATACGGAGAGAGAATTGAGTGCCAGATACATGGGAGGATATCACGTGAGCCCCTGGATCTAACCATACCTGAAGCAAGCTAAAAATTCCTCCTTTACCTTAAACCTGTTTCAGTTGAAACAATGATCTGTTTCTCCCTCCTTAAATTCACTTTCAAAATGGTGAAGGAAACTGCAGACATGCTTCTCGCAAAGAGCTCCAGCTTGGGCCACCCTCTCGTAGTTTGGAAGTCTTGCCCTGCCCCCCAAGTTCAGGCATTGGAGTCAGAAGACTGAGATGTGAGCCCCAAATACCAACTCTCTGAGCCTCAGTTTCTTCCTCTGTAAACTGTAGATAATAGTACCTACCTCGTCGGGCAGTAAGAGGCTTAAATAAGATGATGGTTGTCAAATGTGCATCTCAGGGCCTGGCACAGAGAAGTGCCCCACCTGCAGGAGCTGTTTAGTCCCCGTCCTCCAGAATACCAGCGTGCTGCTCCCTTTCCTGCCTGACCCAGTTTTTCATCCAAATTTGGCCACAGGCCCAGGCCCTGGCCTATTTTAGGCACACCTCTTTTTGTTGCAGGAAAAAGAGACCCACGCAAGTTACCTTAAAACAGGGGGTTTATTGTGGAGACAAATGGGGGCAGGAATGTGGAGGGTGTGGAGGCAGGAAAACCCTTGGGACTGGAACTGTTTTGATGTGGAATCTCTTTTCTTTGCTCCTTTAAAAGGAATCATGCTACCTGTCCTTACAGGAAGGGCCCCTTCCCAAGCCTGGGTATAAACAAACCCAGGGAGGCTGGTGACTATAGTTGTCCAGAGCTAAGACTCCTTAGCACTCTTGTGGAGGGAATGGACTTTTTTAGTTGCTCATAATTTGGATTCAGATTTTAACGGCTGTCAGGACCAGCAGGGCTGGTGAGAGAGGACGTGGACAGGGTTTTTGGAGAAAAGTACAGAGTGACTGTAATTTGTCATCCAAACCAAGACACTTTGAGAATGAAAGGGAGCATCACGGTAATTGCACAGGGCTGCAGACATAAACCAAGACTGCAAGCCAGCTAGGACGTAAGGTTGCCCTGAGAGCACAGAAGTCTGGGAAGGAGGGGACTGGAAAGGCAGGTGCCCAGAATGCAAAGAGGTCTGGGAATGCGGCTGCTGCCCAGGAAGTGACAGGTTCATGAGGCCAGGGCTGGATGGCTAGGAAGGCAGCCCTCGGGTCCCCAGGGACCATGTTGTAGCGCCTGCCCCGATGGTGTTCACACTCATGGAACTTTGCTCCATCAGCCCACAGCCCCCAGAGTGAGACCCAGACCCTAAGATGCTTGAAACCCATAGGAGGTCTCTGTACAGGTGATGGAGAGAAACTCCCCACTCAGATAAGTGGAGGGGGGAGGATGGATGGAGCACGTGTCCCCCCTCCCTGCAACCTGGCTCAGTGTAAGCAGCTTATTCTGTGACACGTGGAGTTTTCCGTATCATATCTGTGCACTCAGAACTCAGTGCGTGCAAGGAGCTTCCCGGCTTCTTCCAGTTCTCTGATTTCTGGTGCCTGTGCCTCTCCCTGACTCTTTCC
>NW_006788040.1:390597-399809 GCF_000442215.2 Lipotes vexillifer
CTTGTCTTCCCTGACTCCTAGCCTGGACCTTTGGCAGTGAAATCACCCCTTGTCTCAAATCTTAGCAACCTTGAAACAACCCTTTTCCCTCCCCAGGAAGGACCAGAAGCTTCTCACCTTCAGGGGATTTCAGGCCCCTCCATGTATGTACGTGGTAGTTGTTCTCATCCCTCTTATTATCCCCCCCCCCGACTTTATGTGCCCCAGGGGCCCCACCCCTTATTCACACTCATTCATTCTCTGGACTTTCAATGACTCCATCCCCTAGATGGAGCATACGACCTAAGCTAAGCCAATTAGCACGTCCAATCTCCCTGGGCACTGATTGGTCTAGGTATGCGCCCAATCAGAGTTTGTTACATGACTTGAGGTCCTGAGAAGAGCCTGGGGTCATCTTTTCTGATGCCCTTGGAGGGGATGGATAATGGAATGCGGAACAGCCAACACGGTTCTTGATGAAGGATCCACACATGGAAGTAGAGCTAAGCGGAGAGAGAGAAACTGGGTCCTGGTGACATCATTCGAGCCCCTAGATCAAGCCACACCTGAAGGTCTGCCTCTGGGCTGTTCAAACACAGGCACCAATAAATTCCCTTTTCTTAGGTCAGGTTTTCTGCTACTTGCAATTGACAGAGCTCTAACTGCAGGTTGTGTCCCAGGGTCCAGAGGATGCTCAGATCAATGGTAAAGGGCTAAATAAACTATGCAGTTGCTCATACGAAGTTCTGAGCCCTGCCCTCCCATAGTGAGAATTTCCAGGCTCCAGCTAAAGCTATTAGTCCTCGTCTTCCTAGCCACTCACCCATACTCTCTTACAGAAGAGACTCCTGGCAATATTGTGAAGTAAGCCAAAATTGTTTCTGAAGCCCCAGTGTTCCGCCTGACCTCCCTCTGAGGGTCTACAGCACCTATTTCATGAATATGTGCCCCACCCCCAGAATTTAATGGTCCCACACCACCCCTCAAGGTCCCCAACCCCAATGTTGTCTCGAAGACCTCCTGACTTCCCTGTGCTTTTCCTGCACTGTACTCCCCTCACCCTGGGATCCAGCCATTCTGGAGTCTTCCCTGGCCTGGGACTATTTCCCACGTCGGGAACTTTGCAGATGCTGGTTCCTGTGCCTGGAATTCCCTTTTTCTATTTCTTTACCAAGTTTTCTTCTATTCATCCTTGAAGTCTCAGCTGAAATGTCACTTCCCCAGGGAGTCCCCCTCGGCCTTTAATCTAGGTCAAGCCGGCCCGTTTTACATTCCCGTGGCACCTTGTACTTTTTCTCTTGTAACTGTACCTTCATGCTTAGTCACTCCCCAGGGCCTATCATGAGATCTGGTACGAGGTAGGTTTTCAAAAACATCTGGATGGGTGAGTTCAACAGGCGCCGAGCCCCTCAGCAGCGGGGAGCAGAGGTCCAGAGAGAGGCAGGACCTGCTCAGGGTCGCACAGCCAGCCTGTGGCAGTGTGGACACTTGAAGCAGGACGGCGGTCAGATGCTCTGAGGAGCCCCGGTAACGGCCACCCCTCCTTTGTTGCGAGTGCCAGCTCTGTTTACATTCCCAAAGACCTTTTCTGAGATTCCGTGGCCGCAGGCCATGTGCTGATGGCCATGGAGGGCCGGAGCTCAGCAGGAGATTTGGCTGGCCTGGAGCCTGGCGGAGATGAGCTGGGTTAATGTTTATCCTGATCCCAGAGACATGAGTCATCAGACCAAGAGCAGGTGCAAAGAGGGAGACCCCATGTGCTTTGGCCTTGATATGGCTACAAGGCCCAGGACAAACGGGGGCAGAAGGCCCTGGGTGCAGAGCTTGCCCATCCTGATGCTCTGCCATGACCAGGGGACACACTTGGGTTCCAGTCCCGGTTCTGCCGCTTGCCAGCTGTGTGACCTTGGGCAAGACACCTTACCCTCTGCGTCTCCGCTTGCCATTCTGTGAAACAGGAATGTTCACAGAAATAACCTCAGAAAGCAGTAATGAGAATTAAATTAGAAAATAATCATCCTGTGCTTATAGCAGTGCCTGACCCAGTATAAGTGTTCAAATTGCATCCCCTGGGCATGCCTACCCCAAAAAGCAATTCTACTATTTATTGCTTTGTTTACTTTGTTATTGTCTAAATCCCGCTCTGGACTGTGAACTCTGTGAAGGCGTGGTGCTGAGCACATAGGAGGCACTCTAAATATTGAATGGATGAATGGATGGGTGGGTGAATGGGTAGATGGGTGAACGGGTGAATGGATGGATGGATGGATGAGTGGATAGTTGGGTGGGTGGATGGATGGATGAATGGATAGTTGGGTGTGTGGATGGATGGATAGGTGAATGGATGGATGGATGGATGAATGGATAGTTGGGTGGGTGGATGGATGGATGAATGGATAGTTGGCTGTGTGGATGGATGGATGGAATGGTATCAATGGATGGATTTCTAGAATGAATGTAAGCTTTGTAAGTTTCTGTAGACCTACGACTCATCTGCTCATGTCCCAGGTGCTCCTCCCTGTCTCATCCTGGTGTCCATGGCACAAGTTGCTGGGACTGTAAAGAACAATAAAATAAGCATACAAGATTCTTCTTGTGGGTATTATTTTTAGTTTCCATGCTGCCGAGGTCAGAGTGTCAAAAACAAAAGTCTTTTCTCTCTCAAGGAAAGAATTGGTCACATCTGCGTGGGCAGCAGGTAGAGGTGGGTATTAGTTTGTTTGGTTTAACAGCTATTTGACTCAGAGCTCTTGCCAGCCGGGGCGGGTGACCCTTCCTCCGAGCTCTGGGCCGCGAGCCAAGCCGGGGAGGGCAGTTCCCTTCGCTCTCGAACACTGTCAATGCAGCTACATCCTGCTGAGATTCAGTTCCCACTGACTGCCCTGTTGCCACCACAAGTGCATCTGAGAGCTTGGCAGAAGCAAGAGGTTCCATGGGGCTGGGACAAGGACAGGAGTGGGGAGGGGACCACAAACCAGCCATCTGCCTCATATTATGTTAACTCTTTGGGGTAGACCAATATAACCATAACCCCCAAAGGGACCCATCTCTCTGGGTTCACACTCCTTTGCAATGTGCTATTGTTATTCTTCTCAACAAGAACAGTCTATTTCTCCACTCTTCTTGAACCTGTGACTTGCTTTGGCCACCAGGATGTGGCACTAGTGATGCTGCGTGCCTTTGAGGCTATAGGTCTTACGGGACGCTGCAGCTTCTCTTGCCCTCTGGGAACACTGAGACCACTAGGCTGTGCGGATTCACCTACCCGTGGATGAGCTGCCACACGGAGGAACTCAGAGGTGACCCATTAGACAGACAGCATCAACTACCAGACATTGAATGGGGCCATCCCAGACCCTCCAGCCTGTCTTAACACCCCGACCGAATGCAGCCGTGTGAATGAGACCAGGCAAAACTGGCAGAGGAAAAGCAGAAGCAATTCAGAGAATCATGAGACACAAGATATTGTTTTCAGGTACAATTTGGCGTGGTTTCTGTGGCAACGGAGGCTAATGAAATGCTGCTGTAACAAATAGTCCCAAACTTCGATGGCTCAGACTATGCAGATTTGTTTCTCACTTGCATCCCAGTCTGCTGTGGGCAGGAGCCCCTTTCCTTGCAGTCATTCAGAAACCCAGATGTACCTCTGCCAGATTCTAAGGTGCCGCCACTGAATCACTGGCCAATGGGGAAAGAGAAAGCACGGAGGTGGCATGAGAGGTTTAGAGGCCAGTAGCTTATGTCACTTCTGACCCTAGTCCACTGACCAGAACTCAGTTTTATGGTCATCCCAATGGCAGGAATAGGGAAATGGAGTAGCAAACACTAGCCAGTCCCAGCCCCTCTGTGCCAGGGTATGGGCTCAGTGCCTTGAACTCAGCATCTCATGAAATGCTCACAGCCCCACTTTGGGGCGGGGCTCTTCAATACTCACCCTCAGTTCTGCATGGCCCTCCAACTTGAGCCAGTGAGGAAAAAGACATATACTTTCTGCTGTCGTGGAGCTTGCATTCTAGCGGGGAAAGTTGGTCAGCAAATAAGGAGACTAATACATAAGTAATTTCAGAGAGTGATACATTCTTAGAAACATATCAGAGTGGAAGTTTAGAGTGAGAGGTGCTATTTTGGAAAGGGTGGGCAAGAGACCCCTCTCCAAGGAGGTGACTAAGACCCTGCTGTGGAGGCTATTAGTTGCCTATTATCCACCCCCCGCTTCTACCCGAGTAATAGTCCCACTCTAGTGCTGGGTTCAGCCATATTCTTGGCTATTTAAGCATGTTTCCTAGCCTTCCTTGCAGACAAATTGTGTGATGAGGTGTAAGTAAAAGTTGTTAGATGGAGCTTCCAGGAGAGTTCTTTAAAAGAAGCAAACTTGACTAGGAGGTGAGAAGAGTTTTACTATTTCCTTTTTCTTCCCTATGATGCAGATGTGATGTCCGGCGCTACAGCAGCCATTATGGACTATGAGATGAAATATTAAGAATGATAGAACAGAAAGACATAGGAGCCTTGTGTGAAGAAGCTTTATCAGCTATGAATAGGATGGGCTGAGAGGTTTCTGCAAAGAACTGAAGAACCCACTTTCAAGAGCCAGCTTTTCTCGTTTTGGCTTTCTGATCTAGATCTAGGTTCTGTGACCCTAACTGCCCTCAGCCCCATCTTCTTTCACTGCCAGTTGGGCAGATTTATCCTCCCCTTGCTGTCTTAACACACTGCTGTACGACCCTCCCTGTAGCAGCACTTGGGGAACTGCCCTCCCTGGACCCTTGCATGGGACATCTAAGCCAGTGTGAGCTCAGCCCCTTGCAACTAGTAATGGGTTGATCCAGGTGAAGCCAGGTCAAAAACAAATGCAAGGTGATGATAGTCAGTAAGACTGTATCATATACTTGAAAGTTGCTAAGAGAGTAGATCCTAAATGTTCTCACCACAAAAACGAAACGGTAATTATGCGACCTGATGCAGGTGTTCGCTAACACTATGGCAGTCATCATTTTGCAATATATAAATGTATCAAGTCAATATATTGTACACTTTAAAATTATACAACATTATGTGTCAATTATATCTCAATAAAGCTGGGGGGGCGGGAAACCAGTGCAAAGACTCATTAAGCGGAAAACCTCTCACTAGTGGCCAGGGTGGTACAGAAACTGAGAGAGGAGATTTGCTGCTAGGCAACCAGGCTGCCTTTTGTGGGAGTTGGGGGTAGTTATGTGCATGTGTGCCAGTGCCCAGGATCTGTCACTCAGATCCCTCTCCCTCACATTGTGCTGCTACCCTGAATCGACCCATTTAACTCCCTCCGCCCACGATCCCTACACTCCCCCCAAATTGTAGAGCCTCAGGAATCACCCCAATTTACCCAATCCTAGGAATTTTCCTCTGATCCAGCCATGACCCTCAAACCGAGTAACCACAGATTACACAGCTCAGGAAGAGATCAGACACAGGCATGTAGAATAGATTTGTGCAGTTCACAGAAGATGCTTTTTGAATTCCTCCAAAGCCTGCGATATGTACAAAGGAACCTAGAGTCCACCCATCTCTGGACCTTTGCCTGTGTTGTTCCTTCAGCCAAGAATAATTTTCCCCCAGCTTTGGGGCACGACTGGCTCTTCCCCTTCAGATCTCAGGTTCAATGTCACCTCTTTAAGAAATAAAAACACATTCACTCAAACACTTGTTCTCATCAGCGCTATTCATAATGGCCCAAAAGTGGAAACAACCCAACTACCCATCAACTGATGAAGGGTTAAATGAAATGTGCTGTATCCATACAATGGAATATTATTTGACAGGAAAAAGGGATGACATACTGACACATGCAACAATGTGGATAAGACTTGAAAACGTTATGAAGAAATCATTCACAGAAGACCACATATGGTATGATTCCACCCATAATAAATGTCTAGAATTAGCAAATCCATAGAGACAGAAAGTAGCTTAGTGGTTGCTGGTGGGTAGGGGAAAAGAGAGAATGGGGAGTGACTGCTAATAAGTATAAGATTTCTTTTGGGGGTGATGAAATATTCCAAAATTTGATTGTGCTGATGATTGCACAACCTTGCAAATATGTTAAAAAAAAAAAGACCCTGAATTGTACACTTTGAAAGAGTGAATGTTGTGGTATGTTAATTATATCTCAATATATCTGTTTAACAAAAAGTCACCTCCTCAAAGAGCTCCTCTGTGATTCCTCTCTCTGAAGGTGGTGTCCCTTGATTGTTTTCTAACTCCGCCCCCTTAATTCAGTTCCTCATCCCGCTGGCCACCACCTGAGATTATGTGGTCTGTTTACATGTATATTGCATGTGTGTGAGCATGCGTGTGTGTGGTTCTCTCTCTGTAGGAGCAGGCTCTGAGAGAACGGGGCCATGTCTACCCCATCAGAGCTGTGTCCCCAGTGCTTACACAGGGCTGTTTGTTGATTGAGTATTCGTTGATTGATGGGGGAATCTTAGCATGCTAGAGCCGCAAGGGAACAGAGTGCTCATCCAATCCTCCTTGTTTTCAGATATGGAGGCTAAACCCTGGCGGAGGGGCTCATTCAACGTCCTAGCTTTCCATGGCTGTGTTTCAATTTTCCCCAGCTGTCTTCCAAAGATTTGAAAGTCCCCCAAACCCCTGCCCATGTGGAATACACAGACTGTTCTCAACTTAGCCATTAAATGACAGAGATAAATGATGTTGAGGGTCCCGGTTGAGTTAATAGACACGCACGGACTTCTATGGCGATAGATGGTGTGTGGCCTTATTCTCTATAAATGCCACCCGTGTCACAGCTAGGGCACGGCCACCGCCAAGCTGCTGTCAGATGCTGCCACAGGGAACGGGGGCTTCGGCCAACTCAGCTCCTGCCGTGGGAGCTGGGTGACAGGGTACAGTAGCCAGACCATGCCCCATCACAGCAAATCTCTCCTCAGTGAGCCAGCTGGCCCCCAGCCCGAGGAGCAGTGGGGTCCTTTGTGCCCTGAAGTAATTAATTATGCCATATGGCAAGGAAACACAACAAGATTTATAGCAGAGTCAGCGACAGATGGCCCTGAGAGAAAAACACAGATCTGTACAGAGATGCAGAGATGTCGAAACGCTGGCCCCAGACCGTGGGAGATGGGGTGTGTGCATGTGTGTGTGCGCGCACACACGCGTACCAGGGGAGGGAAAGGACATTTGGCTGGGAACTGAGGCTCTGCCACTTTTTAGAGACTGTCCGTCAGAAAGCAAATACTTTATCCCCCTGTGGAATTTTTTTAATTTACCCCCCTCCCCGTGTGGGGGAAGACCGGGACTCTGGCTGCCGGGGCATCTGTGTGGGAAGAGGGAGAAATGCGAATGGAGACGTACGGGAAAGTGGGAAAATCCTGCAGAGGCCGGGGTTCTTCTTTCATGGGTCCCCTTCCGGCTTTAGCACTCCGAGTCTCTTCCGCATTTTGATCTGAGGAGTGATCCACCCCCACCCACTGCCCCGTCAGCATCTTAAACTCAACAGGTCCCAAACAGAACTCATCCTCTCTCCCTCACCCTGCTCCTACCCTGCCCTGTTCTCCACCCAGCTTCCCAAGTCCTCCTTCTAGAACACCAGTCTCCCCAGGTCACCCTCCTGCTTAATACCCTCCCCCAGCCTCTTCCCAGGGCCCCGGGGGTAAAGTTGACCTTCTCTGTATGGCACCCAAGTCCCTCCACAATCCCTAGCCCCTGGATTCAGCTCCCACCACTCCTCTGAACTAGGCATCCTATTTCAAGTCTCTGTGCCTTTGTCAATGCTGTTCCCTCTCTCTGGAATGCCTTTCCCCGCCATGCTTGCCCAGATAAATTCTCACTCATACCAGCTCACACATCTCTTCTTCTGTGGCCCCTTCTCCGATCAGCTTGAACGGAGTTCATCACATTCTCCTTTGTGCCACCACTCCGTTTTGAGCACTGCTCATTCATGGTGTTTATCACGTGGTTTTTACATGTGACTCCCCCACTAGATTTGAGGATCCCTGCTTATTATTTCCTTATCTCTGAACATAACACAGCACCTGGTACCTAGGAGGTACCTTTAGGCTCTCCCCAGTTGTGGGTCCTCCACAATAAATATTTCCACACTAGAAAGATAAAAGAGTAGATAAGGTTTTAACTGGGGCCAGGGATGGTAGTCAAAGGAAGAATCTAAGGGAATTTCTTCCTCAATGTTGGTTGTGGAATGAACACATTAATGTACCAACTATGGCCTCCCTGTACCCACATCCTTTGTCATTAGACTTAGAAGTCCCCCAACAAGAGGTGGAGTTTAATTTCCCATTCCTTGAATCTGGGCTGCCCTCGTGACTTACTTTGGCCAAAATTCTGACCCCAGACCTCAAGACACCTTACAGGCTTCCTCTCATTCTCCTGGAACCCTCCCAGCTGTCATGTGAATAAGCTAGCCTGCTAGAGGATGAGACGTATGTGGAGCAGAGATGCAACATCCCAGTGGAAGCCATTCCAGACCAGCCAATCAGCTACACTTGTTCTGAGACTTTGATTTGGGGGGACAGTTTGTTACACAGTAATAACTAATGCATTCTCCAGCATGAGCAAAGACACATTATGTTGTTACTTACTAGTAAACTGTGAACCTTGTTTGGGAAGAGGTTTAGAATGTGGCAGTAGGGCTATAGGGCTTTTAATTTTGTTGCTGGAAAAAGAGAAGGGTATATATATATATATGTATATATATACATATATATACATATATATATATATTTAGAGAGAGAGAGAGAGAGGGAGTGAGAGAGAACAAGAAACAGAGGGCACAGCCCTTACTGATCTTGCCATCCCACCAAGTGATGGGTCTATGGGTTAGTTAGAACTTTAAACCCTAAGTTGTCCACTGTTTCTCAAACTGAGTTTCACAGGGCATTCATCCTAAGGGATGTTAGTAGATGTTACTAGGAGAAAAAGGAAGATATCTTGGTCAAATGTGTTTGGAAAACACTGGTTTAATGAAAGCTACACAGGCTCCTTGATTGAATGCTCTGCTGGTACCTTTAAAAATCTCGTTGTAGGGGTTTCCCTGGTGGCGCAGTGGTTGAGAGTCCGCCTGCCGATGCAGGGGACACGGGTTCGTGCCCTGGTCCGGGAAGATACCACGTGCCACGGAGCGGCTGGGCCCGTGAGCCATGGCCGCTGAGCCTGCGCGTCCGGAGCCTGTGCTCCGCAACGGGAGAGGCCACAACAGTGAGAGGCCCGCGTACCGCAAA
>NW_006788040.1:399925-424014 GCF_000442215.2 Lipotes vexillifer
AAAAAAAAAAATCTCATTGTACGTTGTAAGGGGGAGGGGGAGGACTTTAGTGCCCAGTGTCTTCCGGGCAGATTTGACTTCTTTTCCACTAGAGTTCAACAGGATACACTTTGGGAAAAGCTGAACTGCTATAAGCACCTCTGGCGTGTAGGACCAAGCTATGGCTTTCTTGAAAAGTGATCAGTCAACCTTGACCCAGAGCTAGGAAATATCTATTTAGACAACTGGTAGGATTTTCATCTCCGTATCAATAGCTGGATTCCCTAAGCTTACATCCTTTGCGCCTGCAGAACATATCTAATCTTTTCTCACAAGTGTCTGCCCTTCCCAGCTCTGAAGATGATGACCATGTCTCCCTGCTCTCCAGGTCCCAACTTCTCTCCTTCAAACAAAACTGTGCGTGTTTCTTCAACCACATCTCACAAGGCTGGTTTTAAGCTCCCTTCATCTGCCTGCATACTCTCTTTTACTGTCCATTAAGATTTAAGGAGAACCAGAACAAAATTCAGTACGCATTATCACCTCCCTCATTTAGACCTTATACTTCTGTTAACGTGGCCTTAAAAAGCTTTAGCTTTTACATCCATGACAATGCACTCTTGACTTGCATTGAGTTTGCTCTGAACAAAACCCCTTATGTTTAAGTTAGAGGAGCTTTTGCAAAATCCATCTTGTACTTGTGCAATTTTTAAGACCTAAGAATAAAGCTTTATATTTATCCCTTATAAATGTCATCTTCTAAGATATGCCTCTTAACTTCTGTTTGGATCCTGATTCTGAAATCCTTCATATTTTTCAGTCTCTTATAGAACTCTGCCTACATCACACAGTTTGGCACGACCTTTGAAGTGGTCTAATAATAGCACCACGATTTTTCTCTTGGAAACCCCCTTCCTCACTCCTCATATAAGAATTTCAGGAGGAACTGACCCCACCACCATCCCAGGAGGAGCAGGTGACCAAGGTCTGGCCAATCAGAGTATGGTACCTCTCCCCATCACTGATGGGTTGATGGTTGGACACATGATGAACACCAGCAAGAGCTAATTCCTCACCTTAGGCTGGAGGGACTGCGAAAGGGAAGGGAAATGCCTCATTTTCCACCAGCTGTTGCCAGCTGTATGGTCAACACAGGGGACCTATAGGAAAGTGAAGCCAATACAGAGGGAGCTTGGAAGAGAAACAAAAATAGGGAGGGAGTCCGGACCTCATGACATCGGTTTGACCAGTGAATGCACAGTGCAGGTGGTACAACCCCCCATCCCCCAGGAGGAGTTGGGAAAGTCATCCAGTGTTGTTGGTTGTCTCAAAGATATGGACCAACTGGAACTCTTTGGAAAGCAGTCTGGCACTTTTTATTAAGGCTGAACCCATACACCTACCCTATGATCTAGCAATTCCATTTCAATGTATATACCTGACAGAAATGCCTCCATATGTTCATCAAAGACCTGTTCGGGAATGTTCACAGCAGCTTTATTCTCTTAATAGCCAAAAAAAAAAAAAAAAAAAACCCAGAAACAAATCATATGTCCCTCAGTAATAGACTGGGTCATACAATTGTGGTGTTTTCATACAGTGGAATACTATACAAACGTAAGGGTAAGAAAAAGACAGCTTCATATGCAATATACATGAATCTCACAAACATTTTCTCTGGTTGCTCTCAAATATCTTTCTTTGTCTTTAGTTTTCAGAAATTTAATTATGACGTGTCTTTGGTTTGCTCAGCTTCTTGGATCTGTATGTGTATGTGTTTTGACAAATGTGAGAAGTTTTGGCTATTATTTCTTTTTTTTTTTTTACATCTTTGTTGGAGTATAATTGGGCTATTATTTCTTTGAGTATGTTTTCAAACTTGCCCTCTATCTTCTCTCCTCCAGGACTCTGATGACACAAATATTAGATATTTCGTTATCATTCCATAGGTCACGGAATCTCTATTTTTTCCAGTCTATTTTCTCTTTGTTGTTGTTTAGATCATTTCTATCATGCTATATTTCAGTTCGCTGATTTTTTCCCTCTATCCCTCCATTCTGCTGTTAACCAATCCACTGAGGTTTTTACTTCAGTTATTCTACTTTTCAGTTTCTAAAATTTCCATCTGTTTTCTGTTTATATTTTCTATTTCTTTGCTGAGATGTCCTATTTCTTTGCCGAGGATTTCTATTTTTTCACTTGTTCCAAGCATGATCGTAATTGCTCATTGAAGCCTTTTCATCATGGTTGCTTTAAAATCATTGTGAGATAATTCTAACATCTCTCTCGTCTTGGTGTTGACATCTATGGATTTTTTTTTTTTTTTCATTCAGTTTGAGATCTTTCTGGCTCTTGTGATGACAAGAGTGATTTTTGATTGGAACCTGGACATTTTTGTATTATGTTATGCAACTGAATCTTATTTAAACCTTCGGTGTTAGTTGGCTTTTTCTGACCCTGTTCTGGCAGGACAAGTGGTAGGGATGCCACCTAGTCGCTGCCAAAGATGGGAGAAGTCCAGATTTCCCACCATTGACCCCCAAGGAGAGTAGGGTTCTTAACAGCTACTAGGTGGGGAGCTCTGGCTCCCGTTATGGTCTCCGCTAACACTGAGGTGCGGGAATGGCCACATTATCACTGGGCAATGACGAAATTCCCGGCTCTTCATTAGGCTTCCGCTGACGTCACTGCCATGGGGCGTGGGCAGGACTCTTCAATACTGCCAAGCGGAAGTCCAGGGAGGGGCTCAGTGCTGGTTGGTGGGATGAAAGTCCTGGCTTCTTACTTGGATCTCTTCGATACCATCGCATCTGGAGTGTTGGGGTGCCTTGTGAAGCTTCATGCTCTACGCTCCCCGCTGGTCTTTGCTAGTGTGGGTGTGGGTGCGGCTACCGATGTTTCTGTGTTTGTATACAGTAGAGTGATTATTGCTTAGAAGTCTTCTGTCCTGTGCCTCTTTCCTGGTCCTTTGCCTACAAAGAGCTGGCTTTCGTTAGGGTATTTTTTCGGTCTGTACTTATTGCTGTTTCGGGGTTGCCAAATTCGTCAGCTCCAACTCTGGGATATTACGAGGCCAAGAGAAATCTCAGGCTGTTACCAACCCAGATCCTTGGACTCTTCAATCACTGGAAATTGATAAGAGGCCAGATGAGAGATTCAGGCAAGGCTTTATGGAGGCCCATACTGCAGCACAAGGGAGAGGAGGGCAGGCTGGTCCCTTAAATGGGGAGAGGGCGGGGCCCGCTTAGGTAGTCTGCCCACCCCCTTGGCTGCGACGTGTGTAGGGATCGTGCGTGCGTAGTACCTGCTTTTGCGCCTCAGAAAGGCAGTTGGTTTGTGGCCTTTTTGTATGTTATTGTTCCTAATTACCCCAACTCCGCATGCGTGGAGTTATTTTTAGTCACTTAGAGTTTCTTTGTATTCGGTTGTTCCAGGAGACATTTGTCCAGGTGCAAGCACTCCAGTAAAGTTCTCAGCTATCTCAAGGCTACTCCCTGATGTCCTTCCCCAAGTGCTGAGGTCCCTAGCCAGTCTTCCTTCTCTCTACCTTTCAAAGTCTTCTTATGTTTGTTTTACATATAAGAGCCAGGGTTTCTAGTTGTACTTGCTGGGAGGTATCGGAAAAAATATGTCTCTTTCATGTTCCCAGAAGCGGAAGTCTTTGTTTCCATTGTTTTAAAATAGGAAAATTAGAATGCATTACATGTCAACCCCAAATCCCCAACCAATTTCCTAAAATGTAACTGAAACACAGTAAAATTGTGTTAGAAGACTGACAAGCTCTCGTTTAGGATGTTAAACACCTACTACATCATCACATAATATCACTGCGGTAAACAATTACTTTGGTTCAGTGACTGCCTGGGGTAGGGTAGGGGGGAGGAATGGACTGCCAAGAGGCACAAGGAAATTTGGGGATTCGTGGCGCGCCTTTAATTTTATTGTGGCAATGGCTTCCCAGGTGTATACACCCGTCAAAAATTAGTGAATTGCGTACTTTAAAAGGATGCAGGCTATTGTATGTTAATTATATTTCAACAAAGGTGCTAGAAAAGAAAATGAACAGTGGTTTTGTGTGTTGTGGCTTCTCTTAGCAGTTGTGACATAAACTTGCATACTTTTTGTTGCCATTGGACGTACCTCTCAAACCATTCCAAATGTTCCAACAATTGTATTTAGAGTGTAGCATCGGGAGTGTTCTGTACAGCATTTTGTTTAAAATTTTGCATTGAACTTTAGAGACATACATACAATTTTTTCCCTATATAAACATCAGCATACATTGAGAGATATATATGTTCCATGAAGTTTGAGTATGAAAAACTACGAGGCATTCTATTGGGAAATGATAATTCAGAACTTTCTGTGGGATACGCATGTATGTATGAACATACCTATGTAGCCATTATGTTAAATATAAAGAAAAACTGTTGACAACGTTGAGCTAAATTTTGTCTCATCTCTTAAAAGAAGAAGCTTTTGGTTACTTCATTACATCGTTGTTGTGTGTGAACATTTATACGCTGACATGTATTTTTATTATAAATATTTTTTTTCTCTCCTTTATATTACAGACAGGGCATGATATTGGATTTCTATTAAACTATGTGATAGGTGGATTATGTTATCTGTGAATTTTATGTCAGAATTGTAAAGGCAGCATGACAAATCATTTGTTATCAAAAGATGTTGGCTTGGGCTTCCCTGGTGGCGCAGTGGTTGGGAGTCCTCCTGCCGATGCAGGGGACACGGGTTCGTGCCCTGGTCTGGGAAGATCCCACGTGCCGCGGAGCAGCTGGGCCCATGAGCCGTGGCCGCTGAGCCTGCGTGTCCGTTGCCTGTGCTCCGCAATGGGAGAGGCCACGACAGTGAGAGGCCTGCGTACCCCCGCCCAAAAAAGAAAAAAAAGATGTTGGCTTAATAGTGTTGATAATCCCCGACCGAACCAGACCTAAAGATGTATTATCCCAAGCTCTTAACCACCACACTGACAGTTTAAAATTAAAATGGACTCTTGGTGCTTCCCTGGTGGCCCAGTGGTTAAGAATCCTCCTGCCAGTGCAAGGGACACAGGTTTGAGCCCTGGCCCGGGAAGATCACACACGCCACGGAGCAACCAAGCCCGTGCGACACAACTACAGAGCCTGAGCTCTAGAGCCACAGCTACTGAAGCCCACGCACCTAGAGCCCGTGCGCCACAACAAGAGAAGCCACAACAATGAGAAGCCCGTGTACCGCAACGAAGAGTAGCCCCCGCTCGCCGCAACTAGAGAAAGCCCGCGCACAGCAACAAAGACCCAGCGCAGCCAAAGATAAATAAATAAATATATATATTAAAAAATAAAATAAAATGGACTCTTGAGTTTTATGGGCCAAGGAATGCATTTGGAAAAGCTGATTTAGTTGGTATTTCTTTCTCCACCGGGAGCACCTGACTCGTACAACTATAGAAGGTTTCTTCTGATTGCTTTTTGTTCCCATGGTCTGTCTTCTCTAACGGTCAAGGCTGTGAGCTCTTTGAAAGGAAAGGTTGCATCTTTTCCTGCTTATGTCTTCCGCACCTTGTAGCAGAGGAGTGGGTGTGGTGAGAATTGAAGTTTGTTGGCCTCTTATGTGTCCAGGGTCTGGGTACAGCCACACCCATAACATATGCTGTGCCCACCTGCGCCAGGGATTGTGCTGCGTGCTTCACAGATATGACCTTGCTGAGCACGCTTTGTTTTTTCAATTGAAGTGTAGTTGATTTACAATGTTGTGTTAGATTCTGGTGTACAGTAAAGTGAATCAGGTAGATAGATACAGACATTCTTTTTCATATTCTTTTTCATTATAGGTTATTACAAGATATTCTTTTTCATATTCTTTTTCATTATAGGTTATTACTATATTACATTATTGTTCCCTGTGCTGTACAGTAGGGTCTTGTTGTTTATCTGTTTTACATATAGTAAACCCCTAATCTATCCCTCCCCTCCCTTTTCCCTTTGGTAACCATAAGTTTGTTTTCTATGTCTGTGAGTCTGTTTCTGTTTTGAAAATAAATCCATTTGTATCATATTATGAATTCCACATATAAGGGATATCATATGATATTTGTCTTTCTCTTTCTGACTTACTTCACTAAGTATGATAATCTCTAGGTCCATCCATGTTGCTGCACATGGCATTATTTCATTCTTTTTTATGGCCGAGTAATATTCCAGTGTGTGTGTGTGTGTGTGTGTGTGTGTGTGTGTGTGTGTGTGTGTGTGTGTATCTCACATCTTTTTTATCCATTCATCGGTCATGGGCACTTAGGTTGCTTCCATGTCTTGGCTATTGTGAATAGTGCTGCTATGAACATTGGGGTGCATGTATCTTTTTGAATTAGAGTTTTCTCCATATATATGCCCCAGGAGTGGGATTGCTGGATCATATGGTAGCTCTATTTTTAGTTTTTTAAGGAAACTCTATACTGTTCTCCATAATGGCTGCACCTTGCTGAAAAGTCTTGACAACTGTGCCATATAAATATTATTATTCTGGTCTTGCAGACATGGGAAAGGCACGCTGAGAAAAAGCTTGTGCAAAGTTGTCCAGGCAAGGAGCAAGGTGTGGGATTCTGCAGCCCATGTGAGGTTGGCGTTATTCTCCCTGGAGTGCAAATAGTGACACTGACAGTGCAGCATAGTAATCAGGAGGGATGGGCAAGTGATTTCACCTTTCTGAACCTCAGTTTCCCCACCTGTAAAATGGATTAATAATAGTAGCTTCATCATAGAGTGGTTATAGGGATTTAATGAAATGAGGTATGTCAATCACTTCATGGCACTTGTGTTTACTGGACATAAATAAATGTTAATTTCCTCCCTCTGTTCCTTCCCAGTGGGAAATTTCTCTCAATTGTGGCTCAGTAAATGCCCTTGGAGATGTCACTTAGACCCAGGTATATCTAATCCTTAAATCAAAAACATATGATCTTTTTTTAAAAAAACCCTCAAACTGTACCCCTCCCCCCATAAACATGTGTGATGAATATCCCTCCTGGGCACTACAGTGTGCATGAAATTTCCTTTTTTTTTTTTTTTTTTTGCGGTACGCGGGCCTCTCACTGCTGTGGCCTCTCCCGTAGCGGAGCACAGGCTCCGGACGCGCAGGCTCAGCGGCCATGGCTCACGGGCCCAGCCGCTCCGCGGCATGTGGGATCTTCCCGGACCAGGGCACGAACCCGTGTCCCCTGCATCAGCAGGCGGACTCTCAACCACTGCTCCACCAGGGAAGCCCCTGAAGTTTCCATTTTTAAGTGTATGTTTCTTATTTTTTTGTTCTCAAAATTCCTTGGATTGTAGCAATCTGATATTAAGACACAGTTCTTAAACAGTCCGCAAGAGACCATGGGGGAGAAAATATTCTGTCCCTGAGGAGGAAAGGAGATGGCCGGTACCTGCTTTTAACATGGGTTTGAATTCCAATTCCTCCACTTACTAACTAGGTGAGCTTAGCCAACTTATGAACTAGGTGACCACCTCCTTGACCTCAGTTTCTCCATCTGTAAAATAAGCATCTTGATGGTATACTTCCTGTGAGACTGACATCACCTAAAGTAAGGGACATGCCAGGCACAGGGAAACGTGAACTGGCAAGAGGTAGGGAATGGAAAGTGCTCACCACCTGAGGTTGGGATAGAAACAGCAGTTTAAGAGATGGTCTGCTTTCCGAGACCACACCTGGCTCTGTGCCCAGGTGCCACCCTCCGCTGACACAGCCCCTCCCAAGTTCCCTAAGCTTTGCCAGCCCTGCAGTTTCCTCACCTTTCAGGCGCCAACCGAAACCTCAACAGATGACATTCCTGGGCGTGTGCTACCCTATACTCTGTGGACGCTCAGTGTATTTCTCCAGGGCGGTTGTAGGTTTCCGGCAGCATTGAGGAGTGCAGGTCTCCTGGTTCTGGATCACTCACTGCCCTGCATGCCATAGGTGCTCAATAAATGTCATTTCCCAGGTGACTCATTAGGTGGTGAGATGAGTTATAAGAATGTTAACAATGGTTATTACAATAATGATCCAATAATAGTTCATTACCAAGACCCAGGTACTGCACTGGGTTCTGTTTACAGCTGAGCTCTGGGGTAGGCACCGTGGATACAAATTCCACCTGGCAAAAAAAGAAACCAAAGCCCAGAGAAGTCATAGAGCTAATGAGATGGGAATTTGATCCAAGTTCTTAACTACTGTGCTGACCTGAGCCCCTTAGATTGACCATTAAAAATGAAGAGAAATAAAATTCTCACTATAAGGGCAATACATTTTCACAAAACCTTGAAAATCACAAAAAGAACATATCTTTTAAAAAAATTTTATTGGCGTATAGTTGATTTACAACGTTGTGTTAGTTTCAGGTGTACAGCAAAGCGAACCATATATATATATATATATATATATATATATATATCCACTCTTTTTAAGATTCCTTTCCCATATAGGTCATTACAGAGTATTGGGTAGAGTTCCCTGTGCTATACATTAGGTCCTTACTAGTTATCTATTTTATATATAGCAGTGTGTATGTGTCAATTCCAATCTTCCAATTTATCCCACCCATTCCCTTACCCCCTGGTAACCATAAGTTTATTTTATATATCTACAACTCTATTTCAGCTTTGTAGATGAGTTCATTTGTAGCCTCCTTTTAGATTCCACATATAAGTGATACCATATAATTGTCTTTCTGTGTCTGACTTACTTCACTTAGTATGAGAATCTCTAGGTCCATCCATGTTGATGCTGGAGTAATAGTCCCTCTCAACCACTGCGCCACCAGGGAAGCCCTAGTTATCTATTTTATATATAGTAGTGTGTATATGTCTACAAAAAAAAAGGAACATATCTTTCCAATATATATATGCTATATAATTAGAACAATTAACTATAGCACATATAAATATATATAATATATATATCATGCACATATATTTATATGTGTTGTATAATAAAGAATTTGTCTGGTTCTCGCCCACAGCTCCTGAGAGAGATAGAGCCTCTAAACTGTTGGAATTTCCCAAGTGATAGGACTGTCTTTGTTAATCCTGGGAGGCCCCAGGAGCAGCCTGAGTTTATGCTAATGAGGACTCAAGATTGGCCCCTAGATAGTTTCAGCAAGGGGCCTGGCCAGGCTGGAAGGGCCAACCACCTGATTAGAGGGTTGAGGCTTTGAGCGAGGTCAGATCAGGCTGATGATTCAATCAGTCATGCCTACATAACAAAACCCCAGTGAAACCTCAGGGTGCAGAGGCTGGGGTGAGCTTCCTGGTTGGTGAACCCATCAATGTGCCCTCAGGCCTGATTTTACCGTAAGCACCTCTCCCTAAAGGTCCTGTCTCCAAACACGGTCACATTCTGAGGTTCTGGGGGTTAGGGCTTCAATGTATGAATTGGAGGGGGGGCACAATTGGCCCATAACATTGTATATGTGTCTTTATTTGACTGGTCCAGATTTGTATCCTTTATGATAAGACTGTAATCATAAGTATAGCACTTTCCTGAGTTCTAGTGAGTTGTTCTAGTGAATTATTGCATTTGAGGGAGGTAGGGGGGACCCCTACCCTTGTAGTCGGTTGGTCAGAAATGCAGTGGCCTGGGAACCCCTAACTTTGCAGCTGCCATCTGAAGTCAGGATAGTATGGTTGGGGCTGTGACTTTAGTCTGTGGAGTCTGCACTAACTCTGGGTACTGCAATGTATATCATCCATCCATCCATCCATCTATCTCATCCACCCATTCGAAGCTGCTCTCCTCACCGTCTTCACCTCCAGACCTCTCTTTACTTCACTCAGTACCTGAACCATCCTACCCATCCCCTCTGCTTACCTCCTGGCTCCATCCTCTAGAGAGCTTCAGCTTCCATCTGTTGAGTGAACCCCGCCTAAAGAAAGTCTCACTGTCTTGGTGAAGGCGAGCCTGTGGGAGGATGAACAGACCTGGTCCAAGTGCATCACATGAGTAACACAGGGAGGTGAGTGTAACAAGAGCCAGATGCCTAAGGATAAGTGGAGCACGCAGGGTTAGGAAGGGTCAGAGAAGGGTTTACAGAGGAAATCACATGAGGGCTGGGGCTTGGGAGGGTGAATAGACATTTCCCAAATTGATAGGTGAGGGTGGTCTCTCCAGGCAAAAGGAACAGCATGTGCAAAGGCATAAAGTATCATCTTCTGGGTCAGTGTACATGCCCACAGACTTACAAAATTTTAAAGGGGCAGTTAAGAGACCATTCAGCCCAATGCTTCTATTTTATAGATGCTAAGGCTCAGAGAATGGAAGTTATTTATCTAAGGATGCATAGGAAATTTTCTCAGAGGTATGCCCTGCTCTCCTATTCCCTTGCTGAATCACATGGGGAGCTTATTACACAGCCCTAAGATCCAAGGCTTAAGCCCTGTGGTGCTGATTGTATTAACTCATCAGGACAGCCTCCAAGGTAAGACCTATTATCATGTTTATTTCACATAAGAGGAGACTGAAGCATAGAGAGGTTAGGTAACTTGCCCTAGGCTTCACAGCAAGTGAGTGGTATAGCTGGGATTCAAACCCATCCAGAAGCTTCAAAGCCCACGTTCTTAACGACTGCACTGGGCTGCCCACCTCACCAGCTCATTTAACCGTCAAGGCATATTGTCCTCACTCTGCAACAAGGTTCCAGAAGCACAGAGAGGTTAAGTAATGCCCTATGCTGCACAGCAAATAAATGGTGTATATCTGGGATCCAAACCCATGCTATCTGATGGTACTGACAAAGAAAAGATGCACCAAAACCCAAAAGGACAGACAGTGCAGCCATTGCTGGGAGGGGGTACTGACGAGGCGGAGAAGCCCTTCCAATTCCTTCCACACTACCCAAGAAGGCCCTTCTCCCATCCCTGTGTAGCCCTGGGTCACGGGGGCTACGGATGCAAATACATCTGCCCTTTCTCACTCCCCTCCCTATCAATTCACGAATCACCATTTGAATTCTGCTCTCCTTGAAAGGAGCAGGTCATCCTGGCAATCAGAAATCCTGCCAGCTGGACTCCGTTGAAGTCCAGTTGTGTCTCCCTGACGGGGCAGAACCCATCCATCTGTGTTGAAATACTCAGCCGTTAACAGCCAAGGGGATGCTGCCAGCACAGGAAAATGGATTGTTCCCAGATTGGCTTGTTTGGCCTCCAACTCAGGATAAAATATGAGCAGTGACGTCAAACAAATGAAGTCTCAGCGGGTCATTTCACGTCCTCCTCGGGGGCCTTGCCGCCTACCAAGGGTCCTTGGAGCTGTTAGTTCACCACCTCAGGGCCAAAAACAATGTGAATTGTGTATTCACAAATTCCTAAAAATATTACCTAATGGTCTTGAAAAAAAAAATTAATGTTCTGTGACATGTGAATATCATTTTCCTGATTGAGGTGTTGGATATAGATTCTGTGTATTTATTTATATAGACACAAACCCAGCCTGAGGCATACCATTTTTAATTTTTCACATCTGGCCAAAACATCAACTGAGTTGTTTATATCTATTTATTTCACAGAGGTGGAGAAAAATTTCTTTCCACCGGGGTGATAAATGGGTAATTTATAAGCCCCAGTGGAAAGAAATTTTTCCACTGTATGCTATGGGAGTTCCAAGCCACCTTCTTGGAACTCCCATAGCATACTCAGTCTGGACCCCTTAAAGTTTAAGGCTTAAATAAACATTTGCATTCTAAGAGACAGGGAGGGGCAGGAGATACTCATTCAGCTGAAGTCCCAGAACCTGAGGTTCCATTGAGAATGGGGAGGATTTTCGAGTACATCTGAGTGTCTTATTATTTTTGGGGTCCCTGATCTCTTGAGAATTAGCTGAAAGGTATATCTACCCTCTCTCAAAAGTGGACACACAGTATAAAGATGGACACACAATTTAGGGTATTTAATTTTAGGTGTTTTAGTCAGCTATTGCTGCAGTGTTGCTACGTAACAAATCATCCCTACACTCAATGGCTGACAACAAGCACTTATTTTTCTTGCTCATGTGGTTGGCATGTATAAGGGCTGGCTTGGGTGTTTTGGTTTCAGAGTATGGGATGCCTGTGCTTGGCTCTAGGCCTTGGGAAAGTTCAGCTCTGCTCCATGTGTCTGATTCTGGAGCTCAGGCTGAAGGGGCAGCTGCTTTGTGAAACAAGTTCTTTATTTTTAGTTGAAGTATAGTTGATTTATAATGTTGTGTTTGTTTCAGGTGTACAGCAAAGTGATTCAGTTATGTGTACAGCAAACTGATTCAGTTATATATAGTTTTTCATATTATTTTCCATTAAGGTTCATTACAGGATATTGAATATAGTTCTCTGTGCTATGCAATAAGACCTTGTTGTTTATCCATCTTTATATAATAGTTGGCATCTGCTAATCCCAAACTCCCAATCCAACCCTCCCCCGTGCCCCCCTGCCCCCTCAGCAACCACAAGTCTGTTCTCTATGTCTGTGAAACACGTTCTTTTCATGGTGACGGTATAGAAGGCTGAGAGACAAGCCACACTACACAAACATGGTTCAAGGTTCTATCACCCCATCTGCTCACATTCCATTGGCCAAAATCAAATGGTCTAACTCAGAGACAGTGAGGCAGGAAAGTATACACTGCCCCAAAGGGGAGAGGAAGAGGAGTGAACACATGTTGACCAATGCTTCAGTTCATAATATTATCGGCAGATCATAGACCCTTGGAGAGCTGCTCATGGATCACAGTTTAAGAACTGGATTGGAACTTCAGTCTTGTTTGGTGATTCTCAAGCCTCAGCAAATGTAGAAACCATCTGGTTCAAAATGCAGAAACGTAGAAATCTGGTTCAAAATACAGATCTGAGGCTATCCTCCCCTAAAGATTTTGATTCAGTGAATCCAGGCGGGGCCCAGGAATCTGCATTTTAAAATAGTCACTCCTGGGGTGATGTTGATGGTCTAAGGTCCATACTTAGAGAATCACTGGCTTAGTGGGCTCAGGGCTCAGAGAGATGGGTGCCAATCCCAGCTCCACCCTAGCTTTGAGCTTGGGTGAGTGGCTTTGCTTTTTCGGGTCTCTGTTTTCTCCACTGAGAAATGGAGATAACCTCTCGTAGGGTTGTTGGGAGGATTCAGAGATGAGGCTGGTAATAGAACTAGACCAGGCCTGGAACGTATTAAACCAAGAAGTGTTAGTTTGCTGCTACCACATCATCAGCATCAGCATCATCAGCATCATCTGGTTTCTCCCAGCTCTGAGAGTCTGTGATTCTACCGCACCTTACACTGTCCTTTGGCTATAAGTCTTATCTCCTCTGACTATTACACTCCTTTAATTCCTTTCCTGAATACCCATGGTGGGAACATTTTTGCTTCTGGGCCAGTTGTATGTCCAAGTTTAATTTTACCCACCCCATCAGGCAAGGTGTTCTGGACTTCCAGTGGCAAGTCAGAGATGAATTCCTCCCCCGCCACCCCCATTTAGAACCAAGTAGACCATAGCCTCTGAATGCTTAAGGATTTAGAGTGGCTTAAGATCTGTGAACAATGACTCGCCAACATGGCAAAGGGAAACAATGAAAGATCATCGTTCACCCTGATGCTCACAGCTCAAGCCTTGGTGCATCCTTTTCATTTTCTGACTTGATCTCTTATTTCTAGATGTCTGTATGTCTCCCTTCTTGCTGCTGGTTTTTCCTTTGCCTCTCTCTGCTTGTGTTTCTCTCTCTTTCTCATCGCCTTTTCTCTCTTCTAAGTGCCCTGCTCTCCTTAACATCCTCTGCCTCCACTCCTTCCCCCATCAGTGGTATGTCTGATGCCTGATCCACAGTGAATGTTTGATACCTGTCCGAAGAAAGGGATGAGTGAATGAAAGAAAAGCCGTCCCCCATCTGAAATCCAGTTTCCCTCCCTTGAACGGCAGCCTGTTCCACTGCTGGGCTCCTTCTCCCGGTGAATGAAGCATTGATTAGCTGAGTAAACAGCAAAAGCATCCCCTTCAAAATCAGCCCAGGATCTGATCCAATCCCTTGCCTCTTACAAATGCCATCTACCGCCAGAATAACTGTTACCCAGCTTGCTTTTCCTCCACAGCTGAAGTTTTCTTGCCTGAGCTGAGTCTTTATCCAAATTTTGAACCCCTTTTCCTTTTATCTACCCACCTATCAAAAATGTCACTTGCGGGATTTCCCTGGCGGCCCAGTGGTTGAGGCTCCACGCTTCCACTGCAGGAGGTGCAGGTTTGATCCCCGTCAGGGAACTAAGATCCCACGTGTGGCGTGGCCAAACAAACAAAAAACCCCACAAAAATGCCACTTGCGAACTACCCCTGTCCTCCAGTCTGGCTAAAGCCGTCACATGCCCCGCTGTCTCCATTACCTTCCACTGGTTCTTCCTGTTCGCCTGCCCTTTTGCATTTCCTGTCCAGGGGTCAGCAAACCTTTTCCGTAAAGGTTTAAAGATAGTAAAAAGTTCAGGCTTTGCGGGCCTTGGGTCTCTAACTACTCAGTTCTGCTGCTTTGACAGGAAAATGGCCATAGACGTAAACGATGCCCATGGCTCTGTTCCCATAAAAACTTAGTTGCAAAAACAGGAGATGAGGGCCCAACTTGGCTCACGGGCCATAGCTTGCCAAGCCTGGGTTGGCTGAGTCTATAGCCTATTTAGGCTTGGAGTTAAACTCTAGCTCTGCCACTTTCTAGCTCTGTGACCTTGGTCCAGTCAATCATCTACTGAACCTCAGTTAATCCACTGTGAAATGGGGTTGGGCAGATTCGTGGATGAATACTTGTAGGTGCTTAACATGGAGTCTGGTAAATAATGACTCAGTAAATGCTACTTGTTGCCTACAGTTTGACTCCTAGATATTGATCTGACCAATCTGATCAACAACTATATGCAGATGCTGCTTTCCATAGAGATTTAGATGGTTAGGACTGAGAGGATCGTAGAGGTCACCTAGTCCAGAGGATGAAAACAGGCCATGAGGATTCTTTTTCACTTATCAGCTGTGTGACTCTGGGCAAGTTACTGAACATCTCTGTGCCTCAGTTTCCTCATTTGCAAAATGGGGATGGGACTTACAGGAGTGTGCCGAGAAATGCATGAGTTAATACATGTAAAATGTTTAGGATAGTGCCTGGAATAAGAGTTCAATCGTGATAATAATAATAATTATTATTATTTATATTATCATTGATATTGTTTCCAGTTTTCTTTTAGGTGGGGCATGCAGCTGGTTTCCCTGAGTTCTTAGTTCAGCTCTCTGAACTCATTTACTTTGCCTGCCTTGCCTCTGAAGTTACTAGATTTTTCCACCCCTGGTTATGCCTGTCCCCCATATTTCATAGGCAGGAAGTCTGAGGTCTAGACCAGAATGGAAGTGACTTGGCTACATCCCCACAGCAAATCCAGGACCAAACTCATGTAGACTCCTGATATTTAATCTCTCACTGTAGGCTGCACACAGCTCTTCTCAGGCTCCAGCTACACACCTTTCAAGCTGAAATCCTCCTCTGAATATTTCCATGCTGGTTACCAAGGAGCTAGAGACCGCTTCTCTCTGACCCAAAGGCTGAAAGCTGCCAGTGAGGCCTCAAGCCACATTAACTGGGAGAGAATCTAGGTGATGTGGATTTCTACCTACAGGTACTTAATTAGTGCTCACTGAGCTTAATGGCATATAATTTAAGGGATGGGAAATCCAGCTAAAGAAAAATTCACGTTGCTCAATTGCATTTCCTGTGAGGGTCCAGAGAGACCCTTCTAGAGAGAGCCTGATTTATTACTGAGCTCTTTCCACCAGAAAGTCATTGAATGTCGGCCGTAGATGAAAAGTTAATCAGGTGTGGAGTGAGAAGGGCATCCTTGTGGTTACAGAAAAACCAATAAGGTCAGCTTGATTCAATCTTGAATAAGTGGCAGAGGCATGAGTTACCTTAACATTACAGGAACCATTTTTAAAAAATCACTGTTCTGCAAAAAAAACCCAAAGTTAGCAGAAGGAAAGAAATCATAAAGATCAGATTCGAAATAAATGAAAAAGAAATGAAGGAAATGATAGCAAAGATCAATAAAACTAAAGGTGGGTTCTTTGAGAAGATAAAGAAAATTGATAAACCATTAGCCAGACTCATCATGAAAAAAAGGGAGAGAACTCAAATCAATAGAATTAGAAATGAAAAAGGAGAAGTGACAACTGACACTGCAGAAATACAAAGGATCATGAGATGAGAACAAGCAACTATATGCCAATACAATGGACAACGTGGAAGAAATGGACAAATTCTTAATAGAGAATCCTAAAGATGCTACCAGAAAACTACTAGAGCTAATCAATGAATTTGGTAAAGTAGCAGGATACAAAATTAATGCACAGAAATCTCTGGCATTCCTATACACTAATGATGAAAAATCTGAAAGTGAAATCAAGAAAACACTCCCATTTACCATTGCAACAAAAAGAATAAAATATCTAGGAATAAACCTACCTAAGGAGACAAAAGACCTGTATGCAGAAAATTATAAGACACTGATGAAAGAAATTAAAGATGATACAAATAGATGGAGAGATATACCATGTTCTTGGATTGGAAGAATCAACATTGTGAAAATGACTCTACTACCCAAAGCAACCTACAGATTCAATGCAATCCCTATCAAACTACCACTGGCATTTTTCACAGAACTAGAACAAAAAATTTCACAATTTGTATGGAAACACAAAAGACCCCGAATAGCCAAAGCAATCTTGAGAAAGAAAAACGGAGCTGGAGGAATCAGGCTCCCTGACTTCAGACTATACTACAAAGCTACAGTAATCAAGAGAGTATAGTACTGGCACAAAAACAGAAAAATAGATCAATGGAGCAGGATAGAAAGCTCAGAGATAAACCCACGCACATATGGTCACCTTATCTTTGATAAAGGAGGCAAGAATATACAGTGGAGAAGAGACAGTCTCTTCAATAAGTGGTGCTGGGAAAACTGGACAGCTACATGTAAAAGAATGAAATTAGAACACTCCCTAACACCATACATAAAAATAAACTCAAAATGGATTAAAGACCTAAATATAAGGCCAGACACTATCAAACTCTTAGAGGAAAACACGGGCAGCACACTCTATGACATAAATCATAGCAAGATCCTTTTTGACCCCCCTCCTAGAGAAATGGAAGTAAAAACAAGAAGAGACAAATGGGCCCTAATGAAACTTAAAAGCTTTTGCACAGCGAAGGAAACCATAAACAAGACCAAAAGACAACCCTCAGAATGGGAGAAAATATTTGCAAATGAAGCAGCTGACCAAGGATTAATCTCCAAAATTTACAAGCAACTCATGCAGCTCAATATCAAAAAAACAAACAACCCAATCCAAAAATGGGCCGAAGACCTAAATAGACATTTCTCCAAAGAAGATATACAGATTGCCAACAAACACATGAAAGAATGCTCAGCATCATTAATCATTAGAGAAATGCAAATCAAAACTACAGTGAGATATCATCTCACACTGGTCAGAATGGCCATCATCAAAAAAATCTACAAACAATAAATGCTGGAGAGGGTGTGGAGAAAAGCAAACCCTCTTGCACTGTTGGTGGGAATGTGAATTGGTACAGCCACTATGGAGAAAAGTATGGAGGTTCCTTAAAAAACTAAAAATAGAACTACCTTACGACTCAGCAATCCCACTACTGGGCATATACCCTGAGAAAACCGTAATTCAAAAAGATTCATGTACCACAATGTTCATTGCAGCTCTATTTACAATAGCCAGGACATGGAAGTAACCTAAGTGTCCATCGACAGATGAATGGATAAAGAAGATGTGGCACATATATACAATGGAATATTACTCAGCCATAAAAAGAAATGGAACTGAGTTATTTGTAGTGAGGTGGATGGACCTAGAGTCTGTCATACAGAGTGAAGTAAGTCAGAAAGAGAAAAACAAATACCGTATGCTAACACATATATATGGAATCTAAAAAACAAACAAAAGAATGGTCATGAAGAACATAGGGGCAAGAATAAAGACACTGACCTACTACAGAATGGACTTGAGGATACGGGGAGG
This sequence comes from Lipotes vexillifer, assembly GCF_000442215.2. NCBI lineage: Eukaryota > Metazoa > Chordata > Mammalia > Artiodactyla > Lipotidae > Lipotes > Lipotes vexillifer. The sequence continues at coordinate 417,974 of NW_006788040.1, forward strand.
GGGAAGGGTAAGCTGGGACAAAGTGAGAGAGTGGCATGGACATATATCCACTACCAAATGTAAACTAGATAGCTAGTGGGAAGCAGCCGCATAGCACAGGGAGATCAGCTCGGTGCTTTGTGACCACCTAGAGGGGTGGGATAGGGAGGGTGGGAGGGAGGGTGATGCAAGAGGGAAGAGATATGGTGATATATGTATATGTATAGCTGATTCACTTTGTTATAAAGCAGAAACTAACACACCATTGTAAAGCAATTATACTCCAATAAAGATGTTAAAAAAATAAATCACTGCTCTGGGCACTCAATTTATCTCAATAAGGGGATGTTGATTTTATACGAAACATCTTGGATAATGGACCTCATCATTTGCTTCTGCTGGGTGGCGTTCACAGACCCAGTTGAGAGTTATTCCCTCTTGGAGAAGGAGAAAGAAGGAAAGTCTTTGGAGAGGTGCAGTATTAATGAACGGAGGAGGTGGTGTGTTTGCAGGAAATTGCATATATGCCCCCTGAATTAGCTTATGTAGAACCTTCCATCATAGCAATGCCCATGATGGAAAGACAGGATTCCCTTTGGTCAAATAGCGTGGAAATGTCCTCCAGTTGGCTCATGACATGTCCATCCAACACCTTAGTCCAGTAGTAAATTTATGATGCTATTGGTCTTCAACACCCAAAGCAAGCCCCTTAAATTGACATTTGGTAAATGTTCCAAATAGTTTGGCTCTAGGTTCACGTAATGCAAAGCTGCCAGGAGAGAGGAATGGAAAAAAATGGGGTCCAGGCCAAATCTATATTGACAGTATGAGCTGAAAAACCTTAAGGGGAATTGAGAATATCATAGGATTTTTGTTGGACAGAGGAAGAACTAACATCTCTCCTAGCCTACATCCCTCCATCTCCAAAGTCCTTTCAGAGCTATGACCAGCTATACTTATGGTTTCTTGCATGTTTGGCTTTCCAAACTCAGAGAGGCAAGTGTGGTGGCAGGAGTTTGGATTTAGTCAGTCCTGGGTTGGAAAATCAGCTTCATCTCCTAATTTGCTGGGTGACATTGAGCAAGTTACTAAATCTCTTTGAGGCTCAGAGTTTGTCACATTGTTGTAAGGACCAGAAAAGATAGATAGTCTACATGAAGTGCCTGGCATACACTAAGTGCTCAGTAAATGTTGGCCCCCTTCCAGTGGTGTGCTGGTAAATGTTTAGCGACAAAATTCTGATTTAGCATTTGCCAATTTCCATGGTGTAAATGCTTCCATCATGGCCCATTGCAGGCTATCGCCATGATGTCACAGAATTTGGAATTGGGAGGAGATGAGCACAAATGGTTCCCGGAAGTTGGTACAAGCCGATCCCAGTACACCATTGCCTCCTTCTTTCTTCTCTACTGTCTCTCTTTTCCCCTCTTCCATGGAATCCTAGATTCAAATTCAGTGAGGAACTCATTTGTGTTAAATGCTCTTATTAAATAGATGGGGAAATGGAGTCCCTGGATTCAGGGTCACACAGACCATGGGTGGCAAAGCTGGGACTAAGATGGAAGCCTGCCAACTCCCAGTTCTGGCACTTTCCACACCATACTGCTCTTGGGATTTACCACGGGGCTGCCGTTCCAAGCAAAATGACCTCATGATGAGATTTTTTGCGTGAATGCTAAAATCAGATTCTTTGGACCAGGATCTGGTAGGGTCAGCCTTTCTTTTTTGTTTGTTTTGTTTTAATTGAAGTCTAGTTGATTTACAATGTTGTGTTAATTTCTGCTGTACAACAAAGTGATTCAGTTATACATATATATACATTCTTTTTCATATTCTTTTCCATTATGGTTTGTCATAAGATATTGAATATAGTTCCCTGTGCTATGCAGTAGGTCCTTGTTGCTTATGCATTCTCTATATAATAGTTTGCATCTGCTAACCCCAAAGTCCCAATTCTTCCCTACCCCACCCTCCTGCCCCTTGGCAACCACAAGTCTGTTCTCTATGCCTGTGAGTCTGTTTCTGTTTTGTAGATAAGTTCTTTTGTGTTATAGTTTAGATTTCACATATAAGTTATATCATATGGTCCACAAATATTAACTGAGCACCTACTGCATGCCAGTCTCTGGGCTGGGCCCTAGAACTGAACTGATACCTTAGGCTTGGGGGGACGCTAATGGCTTCCTCTTCTGTCTCACTCAGCATGTGGCTGTGTGGTCCATAAAAAATGGCCTGAAGTCCTGTCTGGAGCTTTGGTCCTCGTTCCAGCCTTGGTGATGACTGTTAACTACCTGGCTGGGCCTCCATTTCTTCTTCGGTCATTCAGAGAGACTCACGCGTGCTCTGATTACATCAAAGATCAGTCTTGAGGCTCAAATGATTCCTGGAACATAAAATCAGGCTATGGCTGGAATGGACTTTAGTGTCTATCCAACCCAACCTTCATTTGTCAATCGAGGCCCAGAGAAGGTAAGTGATGAGTGCAAGATCACACAGCTAGGACTGGAAGTCAGGCCTGGTGATGCTTTCCAGCATAAGAGGTTGAAGGTTTCTAGAAAGTTAAAAAGATTGTGTAGGTAGATGCCAGGATAAATTCCTGTTCCTACGATGAGTGGAGTCCCCAAATTGCTAGGTGCAGAAAATTCGGGCTTGTATCTTTAGCAAATTCAGGTAGAATTTGGCTGAGTGAAATTTGGAGCTAAAAGGTGATAAAGCAGAGGTAGGTGTTCTCAGTCTGTCTCTCTCTATATATCTGTTTATTTATTTATTCATTTATATTTAACTTGGTTTTACTTTTGATGCTACTCTATATGATTTGGCCAAATTAATAATCTCTTTATTTCCCCATATTTGAGCGGGTGCAGAGAGAGAAAAAAAGGGCTGCCAGTGGTCCGTCCCCCTCCCCCTCTCCCCAATCCCCCAGTTCTAGGAACCCTGATAGTTTTCACTAGTGGGGCCACAGGAAAGGAGGGGAGATGAGACAGATATGGCCAGAGGGCTGGCAACGCCTGGCTCAGGGATCTCCAAGGAGGACCTTGTGACCAGCCAGTGGGCAGCTTAGGGTGGTGGTGATGTCTAGAGGGATGAGATTCAAACCCAGAAGTTCAAATCCTAGTACTTCTGTAAAGTGGGGAGCATCCTGTGTTGGCCTCATGGGGGTGTTGAGAGAATTAAATGGGATCATACATGAAACATGCTTAGCACTGGTGGGGCCATATTGTGAGGATTTAAAATGACTGGTTCAGGTCCTTAAGCTAATCCAACCCACTTGGTTTACATGCCCAGAAGCTGCATGGAGAGACATCAAGCCCTCTGGGGGTCGGTGGAGCCTGTACCTATAGAGTCCCTGAATATTCACGGATAACGAAGGGGCTTGAAGAAGGCACTGTGGTCATTTCATCAGGGCAGGAGGTCCTGCTCTGTGGCCCTCGCATCCAACCCCTTAGTATCCATCCATCCTTACTAGCTCTGCAACCCCTTTCCCACTACACCAGGGGAATGAGTAAAGGCCCTTAACTGTGAGAGAGGCAGCTTGGAGGAGGCGGCGGCTGGGAATCAGAGGCGTAGGGCTTTGGCCGTCACACAGTGAGTGGTATAAAACAGATGGCAGGCTCCACTTCTGGGTATCTGCCCCAAAGAACTGAATTTTTGCACACCCATGTTCGTAACAGCATTATTCACAAGAGCCAAAGCGTGAAAGCATCCCAAGTGTCCATCAACGGATCAATGGATGAGCTAAGTGAGGCATATAACACCACGGAATATTATTCAGCCTTAAAAAGGAAGGAAATTCTGCTGCATGTCACAACATGGATGAACCTCGAGGACATTACATTAAGTGTAATAAGCCAGTCACAAAAAGACAAATACTGCATGATTCCACTTACATGAGGTACCTAGAATATGTAGTCAAATTCATAGAGACAGAAAGTAGAAAGGTGTTGCCAGGGGCTGGGGTCGGGGATGGGGAGTTATTGCTTAGTGGGGACAGAATTTCAGATTTGCAGGATGAGAGCTCTGGAGATTGGCTGCACACCGATGTGAATTCATTTAACACTACTGAAATGATTGAGATGGTAAATTTTATGTTGTATTTTACCACAATTCAAATAGATGCTCTAGAATGAGAAGGTGACAGATGACTAAGGACACCAGTGCAGAACTGGGGTTTTGAGTGTGGGTCAGACCACCTGGGTTCCTATCCCAGCTCCATCGCCTTCTTGCTGAGTGACCTTGGGCAAGTTGCTTGACTTCTCTGAGCCTGTTTCCTCCTCTGTAAATTACCTAGATAACAATAGCACCTACCCTACAGGGTGGTTGTGAGAATGATATGACATAATCCACGAAACATGCTTAGCACAGAGCCTGAAATATTTATTCTTCATTCAGCAGATATTGACTGAGCTCTTACTATGTGACAATGCTGTTTGTTCCAAGTGCTAGGGGTCCAACAGGGAACAAAACCACTCAAAAGTCCTTGCCTTTGTAGAGTTTATGCATCCATATGCATTGGCCTGGGTGACCCAGAAAGCTGAGTCCGAGGCGAAAGCGTATGTGCTGCTGCTTTATAAGAGGGTGCAATCCCAGGGAAAAGATGAACGAGGCAGGGAAGAAAGGAGAGATAGCACAGTGTGGGTACTTAACTGGGCGCCTCTTCGTATCAAGCACTATTGGCCACTCCATCTCATGGAACCATCTTCGTTGTTTTAGAACCATCCAACTGAGCAGAGGAACGGGGAGAAATTGGTGCTTCAACTCGCCACCCAGACTGGTCAAAGTTTCCCAGCAAAGGGCAATAATTAAAAATCCAAATTGGTCATGAACGGCTGCTGAGTGGGTCCACTGCTCTCAAGTCTCAGGTCCAGCAAAGAGGAGAGCCAGGGCTTTGGGGCCATTGCTGTGTGAAGGTGGTCAGAGCCCAGGCACAGCTCGTCACTCCATGGGGGCTAGAATGGAACCAGCAGTCAAGGGTCCCCAAAACAGCAGAGACCAAAGATTGGTGGTGGTGCCCGAGAGGTGTCAGGGGAAAATTATGGAATGCAGGTGCCTAGATCTGTACATGTCTAAGTATATATTATAATTAAAAATCAGGGCGTTCCTTGGTGGTCCAGTTGTTAGGACTCCACCCTTTCACTGCTGAGGGCCTGGGTTCATTCCCTGGTTGGGGAACTAAGAACCCGCAAGCTGCAGGGTGTGGCCAAAAAAAAAAAATCAGATGTCTCCAACATCTTTCAGACAAACAGGCTTCTGTCAATATCTACCTAGAAGGATTTTCATATAGAAAATTAAGACCTTTATTAGTGGCATCGGAGCCTGAATATGTTGATTGAAGGAAGCTTTCCTCTATAAAATGCAAAGTATGCCAGCAATTCCAAAACAGTAACCTATTCATGGGTTTGAAATTCATGAGTTTTAGAGAGGAGAACGTATTTTACTTAATGCCAGCAAATGATGATCTCTGACAGTATCAGATGTCCTCAACCTTGATCTTTGCTGGATGATGATCTGAGTCTGTGGAAGCTTTTGTCTGGCTTTGGTTCTTTTTGGATCAGACACCCATGCCCACACACTGGCTTAGTCCACTTGGGGTGCCATAAAAAAAAATACCATAGACAGAGCTTAAGCAATGGGAACTTATTTCTCACAGTACTGGAGGTTGGGAAGTCCAAGATCAAGGTGCTGGCTGATTTAGTTCCCTGAGGAGGGCTCTCTTCCTGGCTTGAAGGTGACCACCTTCTCTCTGTGTCCTCACATGATGGAGACAGAGCTCTGGTCTCTCCTCCCCCTCTTATAAGGCCACTAACCCCATTACAGGGGTCCCACCCTCGTGACCTCACCTAAACCCAATAATCACCACCTCCAAATACCACCACATTGGGGTTAGGGCTTCAACAAATGAATTTTGAGGGGATACAAACCTTCAGTCTGTAACAGACACCCTGTAGTATATGCCCATGAAATAAATATATCGGGTGTCTGTTGTGTGCGTCTTCAAATATAGGGGTCCCGTCCTCTGAGCATCCAGACCAGTTCTCTGAATGATCCAAGCCATTACTGCTTCA
>NW_006788040.1:424049-439947 GCF_000442215.2 Lipotes vexillifer
TCCTGCTTCAGAGTTTTTCAAGAAGGCAATGCAAAATGCAGACTCTCAGGCCACACTCCAGGGTTAGGGTCTCTGGGATTGGGCCTAGGAATCTGCATTTTAACCAGTTCTTCCCTCCTCTAGCTGCCTGCTTTCAAATCTTGAGAATAGCTTCTCTAAGCTTCTGCATCCTCTGGAGATTTTTGGAACCTGATTTAAAGCTCATGTTTCCATAATGATCATGAAAACTAGAGCTGTGTGATAGAACAAAAGCTGAGCGGGATGTGCTTGCTTTCTTCTTTCTTTTTTTCTAAACCTGTATTGGGTTATAATTGACAAACAAAATTGTAAGATATTTACAGTGTACATCATGATGATTTGATAGATGTATATGTGCGCTGTGAACAATTCCTCCCATCTAGTTAATTAACACATCCATCACCTCCCATATTTTTATATTATTTTATTTTTTATTTTAGTGAGAACACTTAAGTTCTACTCTCTTAGCAAGTTTCAATTACACAATGTAGTATTACCAACTGTAGTCACCATGTTTTACATTAGATCTTCAGACCTTATTCATTTTGTAGCTGAAAATTTGTACCCTTTTACCAACCTCTCCCTATTCCACATCCCCACACCCCAGGCCCTGGCAAACACTTTTCTACTGTCTGTTTCTATGAGTTTGACATTTTTTTAGATAAGTGATACCGTGCAGTATTTGTATTTCTCCCTCTGACTTATTTTATAATACTTAGCGTAATGCTCTCAAAGTCCATCCATGTTGTCACAAATGGCAGGATTTCCTTCTTTCTCATGGGTGAATAATATTCCATTGTGTATCTATTCCACTATATATCTCGTTCCTTTATCCATTCATCCATTGATGGACACTTAGGTTGGTTCCATAGCTTGGCTATTGTGGATAATGCTCCAGTTATCACGGGAGAACAGATATCTCTTCAAGATGTTGTTTTCATTTCTGGAATGTGCCTTCTGACAGCAGCAGTAGTTGGAGCATGGATTTAATGAGCTACCATTTCAGGGAGTGGAGGAAGAGTGGGAAACGGGGAAGAAAATCCAGGTGGACCAGGATTTTTAAAAAACTGGGTTTCTGTTTGAAAAGGGGAGGGAGAGAGACATCGCTTCCCTGAAAACTCAAGTCCGTTTAATCGAATACACGACTCTCAGTGTCCTCATATCTGGCAACAGCTTACTGTCCCTTCTTGTAGATGCTGCTGCCCATTTGTGATATAGGGTTGATCCAACTCTTCTGGAAGGAACTGTTTAATAGTTTAATATCACTATTATTCATTATTGTTATTAATAATTTGGTATGATATTTTAATACCTTAAGTGCCACGATCACCTGTTGAACTCTTTGGCTCCAGTTTCCCTCTTAAAAATTAATTTTTATAATAATGCTAGGCAGATGCCAAATTCCGATTTGAGTGTCTCTTGGACTTAAATGTCTGTGGTTCTATAAATTCTTGTCAAAGAGTGGATGTGTAGGACACGTGACCCTTAGATTTTCTTATGTGAACTATGGAAAATGGCACATTTTGTGGTATCGGATTCCATTTAGCTGGGAAGGACAGAGCAGGAGTCAAGGCCAATTACTTATCATCATCATCATCATCACTGTTGCGTTTATGGAGCATTTACTACGTGCCAGGCACCTAACCAAGCCTTGCCCATCACCGTAGCATTCCATGGCGTGTGTGTTCATATTACCCCCATCTTGCAGATGAGGAAACCAAGACCCAGGAAGGTCAAGTAAATTACCCAAGGTCTTCAGCTGGTGTGTGGCGGAGCCAGTGTACAGAATCAGGCGGTCCACCTCCAGAGCCCAAATCCCTGACCACTGGGCTTCCTGTCTGAACAAAGAAGCAGAAGTTAAAAGGCGGCTAGATGTATGTTGTGAAGCGTGTGCCCAACACCAAGGCTGTTTGTTTCTAAATCATGTTCAAATCCCCAAACAGCTTTTTGATAGTGTTTGGAGTCCCTGATTAAAAATATTGAGCAAAGGAAAGTTGTGAATACAACCATGCTCGCTGGAGAATTAGCAAAGTAGTTTACTGTTGCATTGGAGGATGAAAGGCCAAAGCAAAAGGCAATTTTTCTTGTTATTTTTTAAATTATCATTATTACTATTTTTGCGAACGTGCATGGAGGGACAAGAGCGCTGCTAGGTGTATCCCCGCCACCACCTAGAAAGGCACTTTTGAAATCCCAAAGAAAATCTCCGCTCAGAGAGACGTCTCTTAGCATCCATGCCTCTCCTTCCTGAAGGCATGGGGTGATGTGATTTCAAGGATATTGACTCTACCCCCAGTGCATGGTAGTCATGTCATTCAGGGGATAGTGACTCCACTCCTAGTTCCAGAGGTAAGCCCCTACCACACCACACCCCAGCCAGCCTAAGACAATCAGATAATCCCACTGTCTAGAATGGTGGTTGCTGGGAAGGTGGGGGTGGGGGAGATGGCGAGATGTTGATCCTAGGATACAGACACTCAGTTATAAGGTGAACAAATTCCAGAGATCTAGGGTCCAGCATGGTGACTATAGCTAACAATAATGTACTTTATACTTGAAAGATGCTCTGAGAGTCCAGCTTTAATGTTCCCCCCATGTCAAAAACAAAACGGTAATTATACAAGGTGAAGAGTGCGTTAACTAACCTTATTGTGGTAAACATTTCACAGTATCTATATATTTCAAATCATCACATTGTACACCTTAAACTTACACGATGTTACATGTCAGTTATATCTCCACAAACCAATAAAAAAATTTTAAATTTTTAAAAAGAAAATTCTCTTGCACACGCTTGTTTCAGAGATGGTCACAGGAACCCAGCCTAAGCCAGTGAGAACATAGTAGTTCCGTTGGCCATGGCAGTTGGTTCAGAGGTGGGCATGCAACCCAAATGGGTTCAATTAAAGTGAAGCCCAGAATTTTGTTTGGTGGTTGTGATGTAGAAACCCTCTCTACTTCGGGAACATATGAGGTATGGAACTGTTCCGTTTTGTCACTGTGATAAAAGTGAGTCTGAAAACTAAACCATCAAGTGGAAGAAGGCAGAATCAAGACAATTGCAGAGAAATGGAGTCAGCACCCTGACCAAGCTGTTCCTGGAACCAGTCTTGACCATTTTCATTTATATGAATCAACAACTCTCTTTTGTTCACCACATCATTTTAAGCTAGGATTCTGTTGCTTGCAACTTAAAGCATTCTAGGGCTTCCATGGTGGCGCAGTGGTTGAGATACCACCTGCCGATGCAGGGGACACGGGTTCGTGCCCCGGCCCGGGAAGATCCCGCATGCCGCGGAGCGGCTGGGCCCGTGAGCCATGGCCACTGAGCCTGCGCGTCCGGAGCCTGTGCTCCGCAACGGGAGAGGCCACAACAGTGAGAGGCCCGCATACCGCAGAAAACAAAAAAAGCATTCTAGCTGGTACATCGAGCATCATGCCTGTGGCTTAAATATGAGCAGGTCCTAATGGGGAGCCCTGATTTCATTGTAAGCCCATCTTTAAGCCAACTCAGCACTTAGGTTCAATATTAAAAAACCAGCCAGCCAAGGTCTAACTGCAGACTATGTTAACGAGAAATGAATATTTCATTCAAATTGTTATGGGAGTTCTGGGGAAGGAATTTATGTGACGCGTGAAAAAGCAAAACCTTAAGATTCTTCATCATTCATCCCCATAGGACCTCAGTGCTGAAGACCCTTATTTCATCTTTCCTCTTCCTCCTCGCCCTACAGCTCCTCCCATCTCCTTAGTAATTCCACTCTCATCCTACATGGATGTTCTGTACTCTGCAAAGAAAACAAATAGAACAACAATAATAAAAAACAGCCATCATATGCCCCTCCATTCTGTCCCCAACCCCAGCCCAAGGAACTCATTGAAGCATCTGCCTGACAAAACCAAGGCTCTTCCTAGAGAGTAATTCAGCTGTTGAGAAACTGTACGTTCTAGAAACACACAAGGAATGCTCTTCTGCTGTCCTGTCATCTTTGCAGCCATCCTCACAAGAAAGAGGACAAATTATTACCTCCTTAAGTAAAACCTGAGCTTTACCAAGCTCCAGTTCCCTCCCTTGGGGAGTTTGGAGGAGAGAAATCACAGCGGTGTCTGAACGTGATGGACTTACCTTCTACGGGGCGGAGGGGGGGGGGAATGTAAGAATAAGGATCCAGCAGTGATGCTTTTCTATACAAACTCAGCCAGTGAAAAATGAGTCTTTTGCATTCCAGCACCTGATATCAGTGTTTCAAAAATGTCATTTGGGCATACATCTGTGGATAAGACTATTGCTGTATTTCTGAAGAAATCCTGATATATTTATGGAATCCTGTCAAGGAAGCTCCACTGCACTTCTTTTCTCTAGTTGCTGGATAGAAGATGAAAACATTCTTGACAAAACTGGAAATCACAGTATGTACTGGGGATAAATAATACGGCAGGGTGAGATGCAGAACCCGTGTTGTTTTACACCCAATGATCATTCTAACTTTCTGTGAAAGAAGCACAAAGGACCAACTTTCTTGCTCCGGAAATAATGGCATGCATTTCATGGTTAAATTGTAATGATGAGGATCATTGGGAATTCTGGGTAATTAATATAGGAGTTTTATAGCCACAGTGATGAGCTAAGAAACCATCTTCCTCCTCCCTCCAAGCTTCTCAGCTCTGTCCCCCAAAAGATCTTCCCTGATGGATTTTCATAACCATTTAAAACTATCTCAGGGTTCAGACTCTTTCAAATTGGACAACATTCTCCGGTACAAACACGTTCATGTTTACCCTTTAAGTGATTCACGAATAAAGAAGCTTCTATTGCTTCTCACTGGGTACCAGGCATAGTGCTAGATGCTGTGGGCGTCAAGGTGAGTGAGATGTAGGCGCTCACATCCTATTATAAGAAGTGGGTATATAGGTTTCTTTTCTTGTGACGTCTTTGTCTAGCTTTGGTATCTGGGTAACACTGGCCTCATAGAATGAATTAGGAAGCATTCCCTCCTCTTCTGTTTGTTAGAAGAATTTGAGAGGGTATTAATTCTTTAAATGTTTGCTAGAATTCACCAGTGAAATCATCTGGTCCCTGGCTTTTCTTTGTTGAGAAGTTTTTTGTTTTTTAACTTTTATTGGACTATAGTTGATTTACACTGTTGTGTGAGTTTCTGCCGTACAGCAAAGTGAATCAGTTATACATATACATATATCCACTCTTTTTTAGATTCTTTTCCCAAATAGGTCATTACAGAGTATTGAGTAGAGTTCCCTGTGCTATACAGTAGGTCCTTATTAGTTATCTATTTTATATAAAGTAGTGTGTATATGTCAATCCTAATCTCCAAATTTATCCCTCCCACCCCTTTCCCCCTGGTAACCATAAGTTTGTTTTCTACATCTGTGTGTTTAGAGGGTTTTGATGACTGATTTACTCTCTTACCTTGTTATGGGTCTATTCAAATATTCTATTTCTTCTTGAGTTAGTTTTGGTAGTTTGTGTGTTTCTAGGAATTTGTCCATTTCATATAGTTTACCTAATTTTTTGGCTTACAGTTGTTCACAGTAATAGATAAGTATATGACCCCTTCATCAATATGGAGGATAAATACTAAAATAAAGCTTGGCAACAGTGTAACAGAAGCATGGAGGAGGGATAGATTAGTTTGGATTTGGAGATGGAGAGATGCAAAATATTCACGAGAGAGGTGACTCAGACTAACTGGGTGCAGTAGGATGAATAGGAGTTGGTTAGGTGGAGATGTGGGGAAGGACATTCCAGGTAGGGAAACAATATGAGCAAACGTAGAGAGGAGTAAAAATCCATGGGGTAGGAAGAGCATAGAGTGGCTTCCATGGACCAGCAAAAAATGAGTTTGGGACAAGTTCATGAAAGGTGTTTATACCATGCTAAGGAGTTTTGGATTTTGTCCCTTGATTGGTGGGAAGCCATTAACAAATTTTAAGCAGAAGTTTAAGACTATGGGCTTTGTGATTTTTCTGGAAAGATTGTTTTGGTGGCTGTATTGAGGGTGGTTGGAGAGGAGGGGCTGGGGGCCGGGGGACTGGGTTGCTGCTACCATCTATCCATCATGAAAGATGCTGGTGCTGGCGGAGGAATGAGGCGAGTTAGGAAGGAGAGGGAGGCTAGATCCCTGAGACCTTGAGCTGTGGAATCAGTAAGACAGAGAGGCAACTAGCAATGGGAGAAGAGAGAGGGATGTGGTCAATGTCAGTGATGCGGTGAGGTCTTCCAGCCGGCTTGTGCCCGTCCTACAGGACGAGCATCACTCTTGCGTGCTTCGTACATTCTGTTTATGTGTCTGTGAAAGGAAGTTACAGACACGGCAGGGTTTGTGTTGTCACATTAATTATAAAAGCTGTAAGGGAAAAAAAATCCCAAAGGGAATAAAGATTTTCTGGAAAGCATTCTTGTCTAAAGGAAGCTGCATGCAAATGGAAAAACCTTGACATTTAATTGATTTCAGTAATCGTGGTGACATTGTGTTTTCATTCAGGCTGTGCAATCGGGCTTTAGAAATGTGGAAAATTGACACACAGGGCCTTGTTAGGGGAAACAAAAATGCTTCCAAGTTGCAGGGTTGAATATTTTTCTTTTCATAGGAGAAAAAAAATACCCTATCATTTCCAACAGTCTGAATGACACTTAGCATTATTTCTTTGTTTTAGTAGATATAATCTAAGATTTTCCAGATAATAGAAAGCAGTTGGAGAAGAGTGGATGACACATTTAAAATTACTAGTATCTTGGGCTTCCCTGGTGGCGCAGTGGTTAAGAATCCGCCTTCCAATGCAGGGGACACGGGTTCAAGCCCCGGTCCAGGAAGATTCTACGTGCCGCGGAGCAACTAAGCCCGTGTGCCACAACTAGTGCGCTAGAGCCCGCGAGCCACAACTACCGAAGCCCACACACCTAGAGCTCGTGCTCCGCAACAAGAGAAGCCAGTGCAATGAGAAGCCCGTGCACCACAACGAAGAGTAGCCCCTGCTCGCCACAACTAGAGAAAGTCTGTGAGCAGCAACGAAGACCCAGTGCAGCCAAAAATAAATTAAAAAAAAAAAAGTAGGATTTTCCTGATTGACTTTTCTTGCTTGAAGAGGAATAATGATGACCTTAGACATAGTGGATTGTTTTCTGCATCCCCACAGCTTAGGCATGTGACCTTCTTTACATCTTTCCCCCCTCCTGTGGTGATCACATTTGATGAGGAAGTTGAAATGCTAGGAAGTTAAATGACTTCCCCAGGGTCACCCAACTATAGTAAATGTGAGGCAAAGTGACTAAGATCTATGCTTATGCTTCCTCCTTGATCCTCCAGGGATGCCAATGGTTTACTATTTTTTAAATATATTTTTAATTTGAGGATAGAATTAGATTTACAAACTGTGAAGACAGTGCACAGAATTCTAATATACCCCTCTGTTTCCCCTATTATTAATATATTATTATATATTATTAATTATTATAATTTATATATTATATTATTATTAAATTATATATTAATAATAATATATTAATATTATTAATGATATCTTCCATTAGCATGGTAAATTTGCCCTAAGTAATGAGCCAATACTGATACATTATTATTAACTGAAGTTCATACGTTATTCAGAATCCCTTAATTTTTACCAAATGTCCTTTTCTTCTTCTAGGATCCCATCCAGGATGAATCCTGCATTCTGTTTACTTGTGTCTCCTCAGGCTCTTCTTGGCTGTGCCAGTTTTTCAGACTTTCTTTGTTTCTGATGACCTCAGTGTCGAAGAGTCCTGGTCAGGTGTTTTGTAGAATGCTACTCAGCTGGGATTTGTCTGTTGTTTTTCTCGTGATGAGCTGGGGTAATGGGTTTTTAGGAGAGGAACCATGGTGAGAAAATGTCATTCTCATCACATCCTACCAAGGATACCTACAACATGCCTTAACTTTGTCACCTGGCTGAGTTGGTGTTGGTTAGGTTTCTCCACGACCAAGTTACTCTCTCCCCAGCCCCTGCCCCTTCCTTGGAGGGAAGGCACTGTGCCCAGCCCTCACTTAGGGAGGGTGGGTTATGCTCGATCTCCTTGAGGGTAGGGAGCTATATACACTTTGGGGAATTCTTCTGTGGACACATGGATATTTTATACTTTGGGTTATAATCCAATATTCCTTTATTTATTTTGTACCTCAAATTGTTCCAGCGATGGCCTCTGGGAGCCCTTTCAGTCGGCTCCTGTGTTCCTTTGATACGCCCCCATTGTCTAGTGTGTGTTGTTTATGCCTGAGCACTTTCTTACCTTCTGGCACTGCCCGAGCCTCCTACCCCAGTTCGCGAGAACAGCCATTTCTCCAGAGATCCCTGGTTCCTCTTTATTGGAGAATGGCATTAGAAATCAAGAGCTGAGGGCCAGATGCTGGCTCTGGTATATTGGTGATGGGTGTCCCCTTTTTACCTGAAAGTCAGATCTTTTCTCCAATTATTTTCTTTTGTTCAGAACGGGAGACTTTCATCGGTAGCTCCTCTCAGCTCTTGGTGTCTGAACGCCTTCCAGCTCCAGTTTTACCTTTCTTGGCTTCTCTGTAAGCAAAACGGCTCGGTGACTTCTAGGCATGAATGCTGCATGGTTCTGGGCAGGGGGGAGGCTGCTTTCCATCTCAAATGCCAGCACCTTCTGGCCGATGTATGTCTCTGGATTCAGGCCACGAGAGATGAAGTTGACCATGGCTCCTCAATTCCATCCCCTGGTCATGCGTGATCACTCAGAACATGTTATCTTCAGCAAAGTCTGGGGCATTTCTCCCGACATGTGCCCGACACCTCTGTGCCTGCTCCCAGCATTCTCTTGCCATCTTCCTACCTCACATTGTCTTCAGGGGACCATAACCTAGGAAGCTGCGGTGTCCTCTGCAAGCTAGAGAAACCCTGCCATATTGGCTTACTGCTGCATGACAAACAAGCACGACAGTTCGGTGGCGTGCAAAAACAAGCACTTCTTTATTTTTATTGAAGCATAGTTAATTTACAATGCGGTGTTAGTTTCAAGCGTACAGCAAAGTGATTCATATATATATATATATATATATATATATATATACACTATATATTCTTTTTCTGATTCTATCTCATTATAGGTTATTATAAGATATTGAGTATAGTTCCCTGGGCTATATAGTAGGTCCTTGTTGTTTATTTATTTTATATATACTAGTGTGTATATGTTAATCCCAAACTCCTAATCTATCTCCCCTAACCCCCTTCCCACTATCCCCTTTGGCAGCCATAAGTCTGTTTTCTATGTCTGTGAGTCTATTTCCATTTTGTAAATAAGTCATTTGTATCACTTGTTTTTAGACAAGTAGCTGTTTTTATTGAATACAGAAGCTCCTTGAAAACTCTGTGGACTCTGGGGCTCTCCTGCAAGTCCTTTCATTCCCAATGTGCTGGAGGCAAGCACACATCCCCCGTAACTCCCTCCCATTTCTTCTCGGGGATTTGGGTAGGAGAGGAATGGGCATGTGTATCATTTTTTCAGATTCCACATATAAGTGATATCATATAATATTTGCTTTTCTCTGACTTCTCTTAGTATGATAATCTCTAAGTCCATCCATGTTGCTGCAAATGGCATTATTTCATTGTTTTTTATGGCTGAATAGTATTCCAGTGTGTGTGTGTGTGTGTGTGTGTGTGTGTGTGTGTGTGTGTGTGTGTGTATCTCACATCGTCTTTATCCATTCATCTGTCAATGGACATTTATGTTGCTTGTATGTCTTGGCTATTATAAATAGTGCTGCTATGAACATTGGGGTGTATGTATCTTTTCAAATTAGAGTTTTGTCCAGGTATACGCCCAGGAGTGGGATTGCTGGATCATGTGGTAACTCTATTTTTAGTTTTTTAGGGAACCTCTCTACTGTTCTCCATAGTGGCTGCACCAATTTACATTCCCACCAACAGTGTAGGAGGGTTCCTTTTTCTCCATACTCTCTCCAACATTTATTATTTGTAGACTTTTAATGATGGCCATTCTGACCCGTGTGAGGTGGTACCTAGCAGTAGTTGTGATTTGCATTTCTCTGATAACTAGTGATATTGAGCATCTTTTCATGTGCCTGTTGGCCATCTGTATGTCTTCTTTAGAGAAATGTCTATTTGGGTCTTATGCCCATTTATTTATTTTTTTTGCGGTACGCGGGCCTCTCACTGCCGTGGCCTCTCCCTTTGTGGGGCACATGCTCCGGATGCGCAGGCTCAGCGGCCGTGGCTCAGAGGCTTAGCCGCTCTGCGGCATGTGGGATCTTCCCGGACCGGGGCACGAACCCGTGTCCCCTGCATCGGCAGGCGGAGTCTCAACCACTGCGCCACCGGGGAAGCCCTTCTGCCCATTTTTTTGCTTGGGTTGTTTGTAAAAAGAAGCACTTCTGTAGCTCATGGGTTTCCAGGTTGGTTGGGGTTGGTTGATGGAGGTGGGCTTGGCTGGTTGGCTCTGCTGATCTCGGCTGGACTTACACTTGGTGGCTGGGCTGGCCATCAAGACTGGGCAATCTAAGGGAGGACCAGCTGGGGTGGTTCTGTTCCATGTATCTCTCATTCTTTCTCTCGTACCAGTGCCCTAGTCCACCAGAAACACAAAAGGACAGCAAAAACTGAGCGGTCCTTTGAGGTCTAGACTCAGAACCAGCACTCAGTCACCTCTGCCTCATTCTATTGGCCAAAGCAAGTCACTTGGCCTCATTTGATGTCAAAACGTGGGGGAAAAGTCTCAAAGTCTCCATCCTTTTAGTGGACAGGGGATAGGGAGTGAATATTTCTGAATAGTAATCTACCACATTTCACTATGCACTTCCTCTCATGGATTAGTTATAAAAATCTCAAATGAAGGTTATTTCTGAGGTCTCTAAATTTTTTTTACAATGAGCACGTGGAAGAAATGGCAAAGATTCCAGAAGCTGTGATCAATGACATACTGTTGGAAAGGTGCTGTGGTCACCAATATCCATGTTCCCCTCCTCTACCTGAGCACCCACTAGACTACATTTCCCAGCAATCCTGTATCCAGATAGGACCATGTGACTAGTTCCAGCCAGTGGCATGAGACCAAAACTGTCATGTGTTACCTCTGGGCAAAGGCAGTTGAGGCTAGAAGGCTAAAGGCCTTCTCTGTGTGCTCTTTCTTTCCTCACCTGCTCACTGGACGTAGGAAATCCAGTGAAGGTCTCCAAGGCCCTCAGGCATGGGGGAGCTATCAGATGCAGGAAGCCTGGGTCCCTGAGTGACTGTGTGGAGCAGAGTGGCCTCCAGCCCACACTATTTTGGACCATTTTGGCACAGTGTCATTATGTTAAGTCACTGAGATTTGGATATGTTTGTTATAGCTGTTAGCACATCATGACTAATAAAATTCCCCTTCCTGATGGCCACTAGTAGTACTTGCTGAAGATGACTCCTTTGCGTTAACTCAGTAAACTATAACTTCTATAATATCAATATTTATGTATGTGAGTGTTCATCTTTGATACGTGATCTGAAGGTCTGTCTCAGCCATCCACCACCCAACTTTGACAACATGACCCTCATTTTTGCCTTAGGGGAATATTCCTTCTCTAATCCTAGCTGTTGTGCTTCTGGAAAAGGTGACTTCAGCCCTTGGGTTCTTCCTTGGTGGAGCACATGACCTGGGCTAAGCCAGTGAGGTCTTTGCATTCCCTTAGCTACAGTGATTGGTGCAGGGGTGGGTGCATGACCTAAGCTGGTCTAAATTTAATCTCAGGATCTTAGCAGGGCAAGTAGAAATAAAGACTGCCTCTCTTTCAGCAGGCATTAACAAAAAAGATTATAGCCATAGGAGATTCAAGTGGTCATCCTGTAATTAAAAGAGAGTCAAACTTAGCTGAAGGCATACACTATGGATAGTAGAATAGAACAATAAAAAGAGCAGGTCCTTGGCACCATTGTCAAGCAGCTGGATCCAGCCTTGCTTGTAGCTGACATACTGTTGAACTTTTCAGTCAGACGAAGGTCAATAAGTAGCTTTTATGCGCTTCCCTGGTGGCGCAGTGGTTAAGAATCCTCCTGCCAATGCAGGGGACACGGGTTCGAGCCCTGGTCCGGGAAGATCCCCTGTGCCACGGAGCAACTGATCCCGTGCGCCACAACTACCGAGCCTGTGCTCTACAGCCCGCGAGCCACAACTACTGAAGCCCATGTGCCACAACTACTGAAGCCCGCGCGCCTAGAGCCCGTGCTTTGCAACAAGAGAAGCCACTGCAATGAGAAGCCCACGCACCGCAACAAAGAGTAGCCCCCGCTCGTCGCAACCAGAGAAAGCCTGTGCGCAGCAACGAAGACCCAACACAGCCAAAAATAAATAAATAAATAAATAAATAAATAAATAGCTTTTATGGTTTAAGCCAGTTAGTTGATTTTCATTCCTCATACCCAACTATTCTCAATGGATTCAGCATTTATCACATTTATAATCAAATAAAAAATTTAATCAGAAAATGTAAAATATTAAATGACATTAAAATAGATGATCTCTAGAGACTACTTCTAGTTCTAAAATTTAGATCTTATGAATCCAAGTATGAATTCCTAGCACTTAAAGTATTTATAGTAATCTATACATAGAAATATCTTGATAACCAAAGACAGTCTAATTATTTGAAGACTTCAGGCAAAAGGATGATGAACATTCCAAAAAGGAAATAGGGACCTTCTTAACACATGGGCAAAATCCCTCCATGGCTCTCCATCAATTGAACAGATTCTATAAAACTCTTTATAACCTGGCCCCTGCCTACCTCTCTGATCTTATCAGCTGTGCTGCCACCCATTCCCCTTAGCTCACTGAACTTTAAATTCTCAGAGCTCCCTCCTGCCCTAGGACCTTTGCACTTGCTATTCCCTTTGCCTAGAGTGCCCTTCTGGCTTCTCCTTTTTCTGGCATCTACGCAGGTCTCAATTCCTCTTCAGAAAAACCTTTCCTGACCACCCAGCTAAAGGGAGTCTCCCTCTCTGGTGCTCTTTTCCTTTTTTGAAATAAATAAATAATTAATTAATTTTTATCTTTGGCTGTGTTGGGTCTTCATTGCTGTGCGCGGGTTTTCTCTAGTTGTGGCAAGGGGGGGGCTACTCTTCGTTGTGGTGTGGGGGCTACTCGTTGCAGTGGCTTCCCTTACTGTGGAGCACGGGCTCTAGGTGCGTGGGCTTCAGTAGTTATGGCTCGCAGGCTCTAGAGTGAAGGCTCAGTAGTTGTGGCGCACGGGCTTCGTTGCTCCGCAGCGTGTGGGATCTTCCCGGACCAGGGCTGGAACCTGTGTCCCCTGCATTGGCAGGCGGATTCTTAACCACTGTGCCACCAGGGAAGTCCCTCCCTCTCTGGCACTCTTTACAAATCACCATCTAGTTCTTTCACAGCACTTTTTACAATCTAACGGTACCTGGTTCATCTACTCACCTGTTATCTCTGTCTCCTGCTAGGATAGGAATTCTCCAAGGGCAGGGCCCTTGCCTCTTCTGGTGCCCCAGTGACTCCAGCACCTGGCACCATACCTGGCACTGAGTAACAAGTAGTCAGAACCTTAGGAGCCAAACGGAGGCAACAGTGTCCTTTGGAGCAGGATAGGGAATGGAAGGGACCTGTGATATTGTAGTGGGTTTGGGGATTGAGACTTCACAGAAGGGAGGGCCATGTGAAAGGGAGCAGCGGGGAAGGCTGCTGCTTGGTGATGGTTATTCAAGTTTATTCATAGAATATTTCTAAAAGGAATGGTGTGAGTGTGAATGTGTGTGTGTGTGTGTGTGTGTGTGAGAGAGAGAGAGAGAGAGAGAGAGAGAGAGAGAGAGAAGAATAGAAGCATCCTTGCCAGAATATAATAGAACTGACATTAGGATCATCATTGCATGTATCACTTAATATCTGCCTGGTATTTTGGGGTCTTGCTCAACTCTCCAAGCCTTTATCACCCACAAGGGCCTCTCCTCCAAGCTGCAATCTGAGAGGATCCACTTGGGGGAACAAAAGGACACCCCAGGCCATTGCAGTTCAACATTATCATTTCTTTCCACTTCCTTATTATGAGATGGGAATTAAGATAGTTCCCTTAATTTCAGAAGAAATGAAAATGATTTTCTCTGGGCTGTTGGGTAACTTCCCCCCCTCCTCTCTCTGCTGCCAGCTCAGACTCACACGCCTCTATGGGTTTTCGGGGGGGGCCCTTCTCCATCAAATGTTGTTATTGAATGTAAACCTCAAAGCAGAAATTCCAAAGAATGATGCTCAAGGCAGCTGTATCTTTTTTTAAAAAACCTGGAAACGGAATGTACAGTCAAAACCCACCTTTCTCTTCCTCGTGTCTCAACTGGAAAAATGCAGATGCTTCTTTTAAGGCTTAATTCTCAGAAAGATAATGCTGTATTGGGCTGTAGCCTCAGAAAACTGCTTGGAAAATTGGTGTGCACACCGTCTGCTCTCGATGAACTGAAAAGAAATATGACTGTTGGAACAGAGCTGAAATGGCAGTGGTTGGATGACAAAGGAGATGAGAATTTTCTTTTGCCCTTTCATTTTTTTTCAATGTTCACTTTTGGAGCATTTTCTTATTGTTGCTGATGACCAGCCTCTGCAAACATGGTCCCTGATGCTGCCACATGGCTAGTTTAAACTGTCCCCTCTTGTCTGTCATCTCAGTGTTACTCATCCGTCTTTTCCGGTTCATTGGTTGATCTGATCCATGTTGTCACTATTTCAGGGAGTTCTTATGTTCTAGATCCCTGATGGAAAAAGAGGTGACCATCCACCTATCACTGAGGAGCCGTAGCCCAGAAATAGTAAATGTTTGCTTGACAAGTGATTTATTACCTTTCATGCCATGATTAAAGTTTAACTTTCATTGAACAGCTTCTCCACCTATACAGATACAAATAAAAACTTGGGGGCGTGTGTGATGGCTCTTTCACTGGTCTCCTGACAATCTCTCTGGCTCTCCACTAATCCATTCTCCTCATAGCACTTTGTTTCGAAAACAAAAATATAGTCATGCCACACACCTGTGTATCACACTCTATGGCTCCCTAGTGCCCTCAAGATTCAGTCCACACTCCTTATCCAAACATTAAGTTCCTGCTGGGTTTGGCTTTTCATTGAAATTTCCAGCCCCATTTTATACCTGCTGTCTTTGAGGCTGGGGGGCCAGACCCTGGTGTGTCTTTGAGGGGCCAGTCAGGAAGCAGAACGCGCAGTGCTGTGGACTACGGTCTACATTATAGGAATCAGAACGTACAAGGATGTGGAAGAAGCTGGGAGAGAAAAGGTTCATAAATGGGAGCTGAGGATGGAGAGAATTCTGGAAGCTTGGTGTGGGCCAAGCTGATACAGGGGCCCTGTGGAAGGGGCTGACGTAGAAGTCCATGGAAGTCTACAGAAGTCTGTGGCTGTCGCCTGTGTGAATTCACAGTTAAGTGTCTAGGGATGGGCTTGACATCACTGTTGATCAGCACGGTCGGGACGAACCGGACGCTGCAGGCACCTCTGCCTCTGTCTGCCTTTCACCTCCCCTAACCAAAGACAACCTTCAGAGCTCGATGGCTGCTGCTTCACTTGGGTCTCCCTGGTCCTGCACAACTTTTTCGGCAACTCTAACCCAGAACCATATACAGAAGAGGAGGCTGGGAATTGTGGTTCCCAGCGTAACCAAGCTGCTAACAGAATAATCCAGAGGAGTGGGATGGGGGGGCGGAGAATAAAAGAGACACAGTCTCTTTTTTTTTTTTGCTGTACCTGGGCCTCTCACTGCTGTGGCCTCTCCCATTGCGGAGCACAGGCTCCGGATGTGCAGGCTCAGCGGCCATGGCTCACGGGCCCAGCCGCTCCGCGGCATGTGGGATCCTCCCG
>NW_006788040.1:440588-447826 GCF_000442215.2 Lipotes vexillifer
TGGCAGGCGGATTCTTAACCACTGTGCCACCAGGGAAGTCCCTCCCTCTCTGGCACTCTTTACAAATCACCATCTAGTTCTTTCACAGCACTTTTTACAATCTAACGGTACCTGGTTCATCTACTCACCTGTTATCTCTGTCTCCTGCTAGGATAGGAATTCTCCAAGGGCAGGGCCCTTGCCTCTTCTGGTGCCCCAGTGACTCCAGCACCTGGCACCATACCTGGCTTACAAATCACCATCTAGTTCTTTCACAGCACTTTTTACAATCTAACGGTACCTGGTTCATCTACTCACCTGTTATCTCTGTCTCCTGCTAGGATAGGAATTCTCCAAGGGCAGGGCCCTTGCCTCTTCTGGTGCCCCAGTGACTCCAGCACCTGGCACCATACCTGGCACTGAGTAACAAGTAGTCAGAACCTTAGGAGCCAAACGGAGGCAACAGTGTCCTTTGGAGCAGGATAGGGAATGGAAGGGACCTGTGATATTGTAGTGGGTTTGGGGATTGAGACTTCACAGAAGGGAGGGCCATGTGAAAGGGAGCAGCGGGGAAGGCTGCTGCTTGGTGATGGTTATTCAAGTTTATTCATAGAATATTTCTAAAAGGAATGGTGTGAGTGTGAATGTGTGTGTGTGTGTGTGTGTGTGTGAGAGAGAGAGAGAGAGAGAGAGAGAGAGAGAGAGAGAAGAATAGAAGCATCCTTGCCAGAATATAATAGAACTGACATTAGGATCATCATTGCATGTATCACGAATAGAAGCCCTTGCCAGAATATAATAGAACTGACATTAGGATCATCATTGCATGTATCACTTAATATCTGCCTGGTATTTTGGGGTCTTGCTCAACTCTCCAAGCCTTTATCACCCACAAGGGCCTCTCCTCCAAGCTGCAATCTGAGAGGATCCACTTGGGGGAACAAAAGGACACCCCAGGCCATTGCAGTTCAACATTATCATTTCTTTCCACTTCCTTATTATGAGATGGGAATTAAGATAGTTCCCTTAATTTCAGAAGAAATGAAAATGATTTTCTCTGGGCTGTTGGGTAACTTCCCCCCCTCCTCTCTCTGCTGCCAGCTCAGACTCACACGCCTCTATGGGTTTTCGGGGGGGGCCCTTCTCCATCAAATGTTGTTATTGAATGTAAACCTCAAAGCAGAAATTCCAAAGAATGATGCTCAAGGCAGCTGTATCTTTTTTTAAAAAACCTGGAAACGGAATGTACAGTCAAAACCCACCTTTCTCTTCCTCGTGTCTCAACTGGAAAAATGCAGATGCTTCTTTTAAGGCTTAATTCTCAGAAAGATAATGCTGTATTGGGCTGTAGCCTCAGAAAACTGCTTGGAAAATTGGTGTGCACACCGTCTGCTCTCGATGAACTGAAAAGAAATATGACTGTTGGAACAGAGCTGAAATGGCAGTGGTTGGATGACAAAGGAGATGAGAATTTTCTTTTGCCCTTTCATTTTTTTTCAATGTTCACTTTTGGAGCATTTTCTTATTGTTGCTGATGACCAGCCTCTGCAAACATGGTCCCTGATGCTGCCACATGGCTAGTTTAAACTGTCCCCTCTTGTCTGTCATCTCAGTGTTACTCATCCGTCTTTTCCGGTTCATTGGTTGATCTGATCCATGTTGTCACTATTTCAGGGAGTTCTTATGTTCTAGATCCCTGATGGAAAAAGAGGTGACCATCCACCTATCACTGAGGAGCCGTAGCCCAGAAATAGTAAATGTTTGCTTGACAAGTGATTTATTACCTTTCATGCCATGATTAAAGTTTAACTTTCATTGAACAGCTTCTCCACCTATACAGATACAAATAAAAACTTGGGGGCGTGTGTGATGGCTCTTTCACTGGTCTCCTGACAATCTCTCTGGCTCTCCACTAATCCATTCTCCTCATAGCACTTTGTTTCGAAAACAAAAATATAGTCATGCCACACACCTGTGTATCACACTCTATGGCTCCCTAGTGCCCTCAAGATTCAGTCCACACTCCTTATCCAAACATTAAGTTCCTGCTGGGTTTGGCTTTTCATTGAAATTTCCAGCCCCATTTTATACCTGCTGTCTTTGAGGCTGGGGGGCCAGACCCTGGTGTGTCTTTGAGGGGCCAGTCAGGAAGCAGAACGCGCAGTGCTGTGGACTACGGTCTACATTATAGGAATCAGAACGTACAAGGATGTGGAAGAAGCTGGGAGAGAAAAGGTTCATAAATGGGAGCTGAGGATGGAGAGAATTCTGGAAGCTTGGTGTGGGCCAAGCTGATACAGGGGCCCTGTGGAAGGGGCTGACGTAGAAGTCCATGGAAGTCTACAGAAGTCTGTGGCTGTCGCCTGTGTGAATTCACAGTTAAGTGTCTAGGGATGGGCTTGACATCACTGTTGATCAGCACGGTCGGGACGAACCGGACGCTGCAGGCACCTCTGCCTCTGTCTGCCTTTCACCTCCCCTAACCAAAGACAACCTTCAGAGCTCGATGGCTGCTGCTTCACTTGGGTCTCCCTGGTCCTGCACAACTTTTTCGGCAACTCTAACCCAGAACCATATACAGAAGAGGAGGCTGGGAATTGTGGTTCCCAGCGTAACCAAGCTGCTAACAGAATAATCCAGAGGAGTGGGATGGGGGGGCGGAGAATAAAAGAGACACAGTCTCTTTTTTTTTTTTGCTGTACCTGGGCCTCTCACTGCTGTGGCCTCTCCCATTGCGGAGCACAGGCTCCGGATGTGCAGGCTCAGCGGCCATGGCTCACGGGCCCAGCCGCTCCGCGGCATGTGGGATCCTCCCGGACCGGGGCACGAACCCGTGTCCCCCGCATCGGCAGGCGGGCTCTCAACCACTGCGCCACCAGGGAAGCCCCACAGTCTCTTTTGAGTCTCTGTACTCAAGGAACAGAGAGACAGAGCAGCTAGGTCCCAAGATGGTATCTGGGCAGTTTTGTTGTGTGATGTGTGATGTAATTCCCTCCTCCCCATCTACACCAAATCTTCAGTAAAATCCACACTCCTTGACCATGCGTTCAAGTTGACTTTGCTTTTCTCTTCCTTTTCCTCCCTCCTTTCCCCACTTCCTCCTCTTCTTCCTTAGAGGTGACCTGAGTCTGGTCTGAAATGGACGTGGGAAAGGACGACGTCTGCAGAGTTGGCCCAAGCACATACACTTCCCATTTTACTAAAAGGAAATGTGAGTTCCCAATGTTGAAAAATCACAATCTAGCCCAGCTCTCTCCTTTTACGTTAACTTTAAATCTTGTATTTTAAAGTTACAAAAGTAACACCTCCTTATTGGAAATCAAGCAACACAGAAGCATAAAAAGAGAAAAGTAAGTTCTGTCTCCCTTGCCCCCTTTCAGCCCCGCTTACTCCTTATTTCATCATCAAAAAAGCAGAAGCCCAAAGAGGTTAAGTGCCTTTGCTCTAAATTGCACAACACTCATTTTGGTCTGTAATGGAGCCTCTTATGAATGACCCATCTGTCAAAAGGCCAGACTCTGAAAGCCTGTTCTTTAGAATGTTGATCGTCCACCCAAAAGGTCTGAGAGTGTCTTCACCTAAAACAATTTGCATTGATCTCTGTGGTTGCAGTTTCCATTCTACATTGAAGTGGGCAGAATGAGGGTCATTATCAGAGCCTCCTGTGGGGTGGTTGTATCTTGGTGGGAGCGACCACAGATTGTGTCAGGGACTAGCCCCTGGTTTAGGGACTCAATTCTACAAGTCAGTTGAGTGAGGTCAACTTATTAATTTATCTTTGCAGTGACCAGGATGCTTGTGGATACATTTATCTGGCTCAGGGGACTTTCAAAGGCTTTGATCATGGCTCACAGTTAGAAGTACATTTTACAAAGCAGCCCGGTACACACACATCACACACACACACACACACACAAACACACACACACACACACACACACGCAGGCTCACATGCACCTCTAAAAGAAATGTTTCACAAAACAATGCTTAAAACCATGCCACTCACTTTCTGCTGGTCTTTATTCCATTCCATTTGACTGTAATATTTGAAAATGCTGTTTGCATCTGTCTAAATGCATTTCGTGACCTACCAATGGGGCTTGAGTCGCCTAGATTAAAAAACACTGATCTAGGGCTTCTCGAAATCAAGGAGTCTTGGAAGGAAGCGAAGTTCATCAGAAAGTTGCTTGCTGTCCCTCGAATCAGAGTCGAGAGTGTCAAAGCATCTTGAGGGTGAATTCAGCAAGGCTGCCATAGCTCTGCCTGGGTTATTTCTGCTCCAGTGTGGGGCTCACTTCTCTACTGACTGCAATGCTTGTATTTGCCAAGGAGTGATAATCGCTCCCACTTACTGAGTGCTTACAGCATGCTAAGTATTGAAGGGTAAAAGAAAATTTTAGAAGAGGTTTAATAATATGGTAGAAATGAGTAGAATAGATGTTAAGTGGGGGAAAGCAGCCCTCTGCCGAAGGTCCTGCCCCAAGACGAGTATAATGAAACCAAGTTGTTCTAACACCTGCTGCCGTCAGTGAGACGTGGAAGGGGAAACATCTGCCATTAACATCGTTGTGGTCACACAGCATGATACAATTTGCACACTTTTGGAAGAAAACCAGCAATAGGGTTTTTACTAGGAAGGGCAGCTCAGATTCTAACTATGGAGGCTCAGGACCCCAAATCTCCCCAGTGTTACTGTCACAAGATAATGAGAAAGAAGCAGCTGCAGAGAGCTGAGAGGGTCCCAGGTGGGATGCCATGGGCAAGATCCTCTGTGATGGGAAGAGAGAGCGCAGAGGAAGGAGAGATTTCTGTTTGTTTTGCATTTGAGAACTCTAAGCAGGATGCAGGCTGCACATCGCCATCTGCCTCTGATTGAATCCATGTAGGTAGTAAATGACATAGTCGCACACCCAGGTTGAGTCAGTCGTATTGGCATCTGAAGAGCCCTTGGGCTGGGGAAAGATGGATGCCCTCTCTCCTGATGCCCGGGGTGGGGCAATCAAGGCAGCCTGCTGCCAAGAAGAGTTAGGAGATCAACACCAAACACTTTATTTTTATTTACTTCGATCAAGTAAATAACAACTAGATTAAGATATAAAACATTTCCAACCTCCAGAGGCTCTTTCCTTCCTGTCCTAATCAATCCCCGCCAAAGGGAACCCTATTCTGACCCCTATCAACATCTATTAGTTTTGTCTATTTTTCAATTTTTTTCCTTTGTTTTCAATTTTTGGCCGCACCCTGCAGCATGTGGGATCTTAGTTTCCTGACCAGGGATTGAACCCATACCCCCTGCACTGGAAGGCGAAGTCTTAACCACTGGACCACAGGGGAAGTCCCTCAATTTCTCATAAATGGTCTTATACCATTGTGTATTCTTGTGTGTCTGGCCTCTATAACTTGACAGTAAGTTTATATGATTTATCCTTGTTGCACAGGCAGTCGTGGTTTGTGCTTTTCTTCCTGGCTGTGTAGTATTCCATTGTATGAACATGCTACAGTGTATCGTTTTGATAGTTATAGATGTCTGAGTGGTTTCCGTTTTGGCTGTGAATAAAGCTGCTGTGAACATTCGTGTACAGGGTTTTTAGGTATACAGAAGCACTCCTTTTTCTGCAGGATATGTATATCTTGGAGTAAAATTCCTCAGACATGGTAAACATGTATTTAGTTTTACAAGAAACCACCAAACAATTTTCCAAAATGGTCAATCCAGTTTACACTCATACCAGCAGTACGTAAGAGCGCCATATGCTCTACATCCTTGCCAACACTTGGTTTTGTTTGTATTTTTTATTTGAGTCATTCCAACTTAAAACTCTGTTACATACATCATTACATGTTATATTATATGGATTTCCCCAGATCTTTATGACAAGTGTATTATTGTTCTCACTTTCTTTTTTTTTTTTTTTTTTTTTTTTTTTTGTGGTACGCGGGCCTCTCACTGTTGTGGCCCCTCCCGTTGCGGGGCACAGGCTCCGGATGCGCAGGCTCAGCGGCCATGGCTCACGGGCCCAGCCACTCCATGGCATGTGGGATCTTCCCGGACCGGGGCACGAACCCGTGTCCCCTGCATCAGAAGGCGGACTCTCAACCACTGCGCCGCCAGGCAAGCCCGGAAAGCACATTTTAATGGGATTTTTATAGCTTATTGCACACTTGAACATGTACTACGTTATTTTGTTTGACCCAGCAGCCCCATGACTTAGAGTATAAGTACATCTAGAAGACAGGAATCAGGGGACCAATCTCCGGGCTCAGACTAAGATGGTAGCTAGACTTACCATGTGACCATTTCTTAATGTATATAAATATCCAATCACTATGATGTACACCTGAAACTAATATGACATTGTATATCAATTATACTCCAATTAAAATAAGACATCCTCTCCAGACTTAAATAAGCTATGAACATTTCAAAGCATGTAATTTTTCTTTCATCTTGACTCACAACAGTACATTCTTTAGTTAATGTAGCAAAACAAAAACAAAAACAAAAAACAAAACAAAACCAAAAAACAAACTCTAGGCTCAGACTGCCTGGGTTCAAATCCTATCAATTTAGTTATTGTACTTATTTTGCAAGTGACTTCAAATTTTTCTTATGTTTAAAATGAGACCAACCATCTCCATCATGAGCATTTGGGGAAGATTTAATGAGATAGTCACACAAAGTGTTCAATGTGATAGTTGGCACACAGTAAGCTCTTAATAAGAGTTACCCATTATTACTATTTCTATTTTATATAGCCAAAGTGGCTTATTTGGAAGAGCATTTCCAAATGTGTGGCTATAAACCTCCTGGAGTGATTCTGTGTCTCAGCAGATGCATGATTTCTTTTTACTGCCTGCCACGTTGAAGGTACTCAGTAAGTATTTGTTGAATGAATGAAAGCAAGAACAAATGTGGCACGGATCAGGCAGAAAGAGAAGGCAGAGAGGAGTTTGAAGATAATTTGGTAGGCAGTGGGGAGCTATCAAAGCTTCTTGAGCAGAAGCAGGGAAGTGTCAGATGGATCGAAGGAGGGAGGGTTTGGAAGCAGGATGAATAGTTGGCAAGCTGTGGGCATCTTCTGGATGAGGAATAAAAGACTTGTTCTCGGGGCTTCCCTGGTGGCGCAGTGGTTGAGAGTCTGCCTGCCGATGCAGAGGACACAGGTTCGTGCCCCGGTCCGGGAAGATCCCACATGCCATGGAGTGGCTGGGCCCGTGAGCCATGGCTGCTGAGCCTGCGCATCCGGAGCCTGTGCCCC
>NW_006788040.1:449431-456573 GCF_000442215.2 Lipotes vexillifer
ACGCAAAAAAAAAAAAAAAAAAAGACTTGTTCTAGAGTTTCCAGGGAGGAGGGAATGAGGACTTTCCTTTTGTTCTTACTACTGCCTCAGTGGCCTGCAAATCACCCTGGATGACTCCCCTCCATGTTGTAACACACCTGGTGCACCTCTACATGTGATGTGCTGGTCTGCCTACCGCAGCCACCTTCATCCAGGTCTCCTGGATTGCTACCCTAGGTCACTCCAGGTTCCCCTCTTATTCACCTGTCCTGTATCTCCAGCCAGCAGACTCTTACAGAAAGGCACCTCTGATGTTGACACTCTTCTCTTTGAAACCTTCCGCTGGTTTCCTACTGTCCCTAAGATAGCTTCAGTTCCCCACTGTGGCTCCCAGGCCATGTATAATCTTGTCCTGCTGTCCTCTCCTCTCTAACTTGTTTCTCCTTCCTTTTCTTCCTTTCTCTCAGGGCTGTCCATTTGGGCTCAGCTCATCTGACCTTTCGCTAACTAACAGAATGCTCCTGTGTGACGCCTGCTTGAACTATTTCAGGGCCTGAACTAAAGGTTCCAGTGTGATCCAGAGCATGGCTTTTCATCCTCCAATGTGCCCTGGAATCGCCTGGGTATCTTGTTATGGGGCTGATCCTGCTTTAGTAGGTTTGGTGTGGGACCCAAGATTCCAACGTTTCAGCGGCTTTGACCCCACCAAGGAGCTCGTGGGAAATGCAGAGTCTCAGGCCCTGCCCCAGACCTCTGAATCTGAATTTGTACTTCGGCAACTTCAGTACATAAGTGTCAGAGAGTGCTGGTCTAGAGCACCTCTTAAGAGCAGGAGACCCCCTTTCTGGTGGCTCCCTTGTGGGTCAGGGTTATGTCAGGCCTGGCCCAGGCACCTAGGATTTTGTTACTGAGTCTGGCCTGTTGGAATTTACACCCATGAGCTCTGACAGAATGAGACCAGTTCGGGAGCTATTACCTTCAACCAGGAGAGAAGAAACAGAACTGGTTGAGATGGGAGGTTGAGATGGTCACTGAGATGATGGGAGATAAATTCACTGAAGCCCTGCGGTGGCCTGGCCTCCATGCTCTCCCCGTGGCCCACCTGGCTAGCCCCCAAAGGACTTGTGAGGCATGGCGTGGGAGAGCTATATGTCTTTTCTTAGCAGAATGGGGTTTGTGGTGGCCTTTCTTTTTTTAAAAAAAAATTATTTTGGGACTTCCCTGGTGGCGCAGTGGTTAAGAATCCACCTGCCGATGCAGGGGACACAGGTTCGAGCCCTGGTACGGGAAGATGCCACATGCCGTGGAGCAGCTAAGCCCGTGTGCCACAACTACTGAGCCTGTGCTCTACAGCCCGCGTGGTGCAACTACGGAAGCCCACGTGCCACAACTACTGAAGCCCACGTACCTAGAGCCATGCTCCCCCACAAGAGAAGCCACCACGGTAAGTCCACACACTGCAACGAAGAGTAGCCCCCGCTCGCTGCAACTAGAGAAAGCCCGTGCACAGCAACAAAGACCCAATGCAGTCAAAAATAAATAAATAAATTTATTTAAAAAATTTATTTTATTGAAGTATAGTTAACTTACAATGTTGTGTTAATTTCTGCTGTACAGCAAAGTGACTCAGTTATACATATATATATCCTCTTCCATTACGGTTTATCACAGGATACTGAATCTAGTTCCCTGTGCTATACAGTAGGCCCTTGTTTATCCATTCTATAAATCCTAGTTTGCATCCGCTAATCCCAAACTCCCAATCCTTCCCTGCCCCACCCCGCCTTCCCCTTGAGTGGTGGCCATTCTTGGATCGATATATGATTTCCCAGCTGAAGAGAACATGCCCTGAAAGACAGAATCTTAAAGGGAAGGCCACCAGGTTAAGGGCCAGAAGGGACTTGGCAATGCAGTAAAGTTCTGGCCTCTTGTGATTTACATAACCAGAGGTCATCTTCTCCCATCCTGAGAGGGAGACAAGATGGCCTTTCCAGACCCGTGGAAAAGCCGAGGCCTGCCCTGGGTGTCTGAGGACTCTGGGCAGCCCGGTTTCCCAACGTCATTGCTGGACCTGATTTCCTGCCTCTGCTGAGTTCTTGCTCTGTTGGCCTTACCACTGTTCCTTTATCACTGGCATTGATCCTGGTGTGGGCCCTGGCTCCCAACCTCGCCTGCAACCCGCCATCAAAGCACCCATAGATACAAGCCATGAAGTTGCAAGGATCACTGGAAACGCATGACATTGCTGTGCAGAACAGCAAACTTAAAACGGCCCAGAAAACAGAACAGACCTCCTATTCCCGAAGTTCTCTGCCCTGCCCCCTACCTCTGGGGGTTTTCCTCTGGCCCCTCACAGCATGGAGCGCCCGGCCTTGGGTCATCTCATTGCTTTTCTCTCTCTTCGTCCTCTTTCAAGCTCTTCTCCAAGTCCTTTGGAGGACTTTGCCAACAGTTAGGCAAAGGGATTTAGTTCTCTCCGTCCCAGGCCTAAAGTTCTCAGACCCACCTTTGCAAAGTCCAGGGGCACCACGGCTCTTAGAGGCTGGAGAGGCTTTCTTGGCCATTAGCAGCACGAAGAACCAGCAGGGACCTGGTGGTTACCTTTACCAGGAAGCACCCTCTTTATTAGGTACTTGTGGTTTTCAACAGCATTTCCCCCCTTCCTTTAGATTATCTCTGATAGAAGTTTCTTTGAGGCAAACAACCTGTAACATTTTATGCCATTCATTCATTCATTCAACACATATTTATTAAGCAAGGTCAGTGTGCTGAGTGCAGATGCTGGAGGAAACTACAGATGTGCTTGTTTCTAGAAGCCTGCTGATGGATTGATTGCTCACCTCACCCGTGCATTGTAGCACCGGTGATTACTAATGCTCTTGGTATATCCTGATACAGTCAAACAGAAACTCACAAGATGTTTTTGAGAGGTGTATTCTTCACCATGCAAAGGGATTCACTGTAGGATTAAATAAATCCAGAGAATTTTACAATTTGAAGGGACCTCGGGGACCAGCTCATTCAATCCCTTCATTAGGCAGCAGTGGAAGGTGAGATTTAAAAAGCTGAAGAGACTCACAGTAATTCAGCAAATGCTAAAGCCAGAGGGTCACATCCAGCACTGCTTTTACATTCCTGGGACCGGTCACTTTCCATCATGCTGTGCCCAATGCAGATACTCTGATGAGGATGATAACGATAACATTTTTTGAGCAGCAGACACTGTTTTAAGTGTTTTTCATGTTACAACATTGTTCTCACAGCAATCTCATTTAATACCACTGAGAGTGCCGAGGCCCAGAGAGGTTAAGCATTTTGTGCAAGGTCACACAGCTCAGAAGTACTGGCGTGAGGGTTCTAATCCAGGCCACCTGGCTCCTGAGCCCAGGCTCTGAACTGTATCACTCCAAGACTTCTCTACAGAGAGGTACTAACCAGAAGCCCCTGCAGAGAAATGTGTTTCCACCCACTTATTTAAAGGAAGGTACTTCTGTATTGAATGTAATTTCAGCGCTATGTAAACCAAAGTCTGGTATTAGACCTTCTTGCAGATCTTTTAAGGTATGAAGTGCTAGGTACAGAACCTCCATTAAAATTTGTACAGCGTTGCTGTTAAAATAGCATGAAAAGCAGTTCCTATGATGCATGTGACAGTAAGCAGAATTGTGATCTAAGCAACAGGTGAATTGGGACAGTGGCCCCGGCGCGGCTGCAAACACGTGCAGACTTTACAGAATGAGGTGTTTGGAAATAAACCCATTCAAACCCCAAGTGCGTGCAGTCTTCTTGCAAAGTGATAATATTTAGGGGACTGCTTACCAAAAAACCAAGTCTCTCTTAGCAGGGATTGAATGAAATACTGTGATATTAATGAATTAAGCTCAGGCACGTTCTGCTGGTCCCCAAAATGCTTTTTTCATTTAATTTTTTATATTACAGTTGGCCTACAATGTTGTGTTAGTTTCATGTGTACAGCAAAATGATTCAGTTATACAGATACATATATCCATTCTTTTGGGAATTCTTTTCCCATATAGGTAGGTTATTATAGATTATTGAGTAGAGTTCCCTGTGCTGTACAGTAGGTCCTTGTGGATTATCTATTTTATATATAGTAGTGTGTGTATGTTAATCCCAAACTCCTGACTTATCCCTCCCCCTCAAAAATCTTCTAATTGGAGTCTTAGAGTTGACTTTTTTTTCCCCATGTGCTTTATTAAGTAGGAAGCCCCAGTAACGCCCAGAATCTAAAACAAATATGAGTTAGTTCTCTAGTTAGCTTTCTTCCCTTGAAGCTGTTATCAAAATTAACCCCAGGGAGTATAAACTTTAATGCATCCATCTCAGCAATACCTCCCCTGATCTTGGGAAGCCGTAGAAAAGAGAACATTATGAACCTTGCAGGGACTCTGAAGTTTTATCAATTATCACAAGCAGCGTGAGTCCAGAGTCATTGAAATCATCTTGGGGAGGGGAGGGTGAGAAACGTACTTATTTGCAACGGAGCATTATTGGCTGAGAACAAATGTGTTGCTATTTGTTTTCTCTGTTCATCCGTAATGATTACAGGCTGGCGTTGGTGTTTAGCGACAGGATCCAGCAGGTCAGTTATGACAACTTCATCACTGTCATTAGCGCCTTTTGTTTGCAGTGAACACGAAAAGCTGTTCAGCATTAAGGGAAAGAAGGGGTGGTGGGGAATGCATGGAGAAAGTGAGAGGGTAAAGGAGAAAGCCAAGCATCCCAAATTCACACGCTAGGAAGACCAAAGAAGGACACCCTGGGTGCTCTGGTCACACTGACTTCACTGGGGGAGGGGCCTCAGTTAGGGGACCCAATTTTGGACTCTATGTTCTTTTTACTAGATGAGTCACTTCTTGTGTCTGTAAAGGCTAGTCTTTTATTTTTTTTTTGCCAGTTTGGGTTCCTAGAAATGCACTAAGGAGATAACCTTTCGGTAAGGGATCTTTCTGCTTCTAGGGTGGTATCTGTGAATCAGTATCTTCTCCAGCGGGCGAGGGTAAAATGAAGCAAAATACATAGAGGAAATGCAGTGACCTTTGTTGGGGACCTACTGGGTATCAGGCAAGGTGCATTTTTATGAGTATTATCTCCGTTGTCTTCTCAACAACACTGGGGTCCAGTGGCTTCATTCCCACAGTACCGATGAGAACAATAAAGCACGGAGAGGTAATACGTTACCTCTAAGATCACCCAGCTAGTCAGAGCAGAGCAGGGATTTGAATTCAGGTGTGTCTCTTGTTGCAAACTTAGTACTCCATGCTGCAACCCACCCCCTTCCTCCCGCAAAAAAGAAAGAAAAAAAACCCCACTACCAAACAAATTTCTTAACTGAGTTCAAAGAGGAAAGGTTAAAAATCTCAGTATTCGGAAGACCGTGAAAATGTAGGCAGAAACATGTATTTATTTGACGATCTGATCATGTGAAAGCTCGGATGATAAAAAGACATATTGAAAGAAATTGTACTAATTAAATCATAGAAACGCATTATGCTTTTTTGGGAACTCACCCCTCCTCCTGGGGTGACCCTTGACAAGACATTCTGTGTTCCTGTTTTTTTGGCCAAAAGAAAGTGAGTGGAAGATGAAAGTTTGATATTTGCCTCATGCAAATCTTCGTCTCATTGGTGAATTTTGTGCCCCCTTGTCATTTTGGCTTTCTGCTGCCTGACCAAGCTCCTTTGATTCACGTGCCTACTTCTTACACCCCTCTTGTTCTTTTCTGGACAACTTCACTGAATATTGTGCCTTAGGTCTTGAGAAGCATCTGGTAAAACTGGCCAATTGTGATGGGAGGCAGACAGGGAAAAAGGTGGGGCGGGGGTGGCTCGGCGGGAAAGGGAGAGAACAAAACAGGGCAGGGTTCTTGTGATGACCAAATCAGGCTGCTTCTGCTGTGACATTACATTTAATGTCCAAAATTTGACCTTAACCATTTCTGATGAACTCTGTTGACCATGTAAGCTACTGACAGAACATTCACCCAAATCCTAGCGAAGTTGAGGTTCCTGGTGCAATGTGACCTATGTGGATGAATTTAAAGGATTTTTGTTTTTAACCGATTAATTCTCAGCTCAAGTCTTTTTAAGACTTCCTGGATGCCCTTAACATCACTCCGGCCAGAGTGATGCGTTCTGAACGTGCACTTGTGCGTACCGCTGTGAAAAAATAAGAAGTAAATGAAAACCCCAGGCCCACGTGGGGACTGGTGACACCAGACACCAAGACTGAGGATCAGGAAGCTGGAAATTCCCTCCTGCCTTGGTGTTTGGCCTCCGGCTTTTCCACTTCCCTATATCACCCTTGTGGTGGGTCTGTGCGCACAGCAGGGCTCCCCTAATTTGATGGTAAAAACCACAAGAGCCAGAATACTAGTTCTAGTTCTCAGCGACCACTTAAACATCCAAACCCAAACCTTTGCGTGCAAGGGCGCGGTGACCACCTTGGGCAGACAGCTCCTCTACCAGTGGGCTCCAAAGGGCAGGTCCGCTCCCACGAGGGAGCTCTCACCCCACTTTGCCATGATTAGCTTGAGACAAGCAACCTTCTCCAGCTGTTAGGTTTCTCTTTGCTGAGTTTACAGGGGGGTGGGGGGGGTGGAGGGGTCAGGACTGAGGCTTAGGGGCTGGGCCGCGGGGCGCTGTTCACGGGTGACGCGGACCACGGGCTTCAGCATCACCTGGGCACACAGGTGGGGCACGCGCATTTCTGGGGCCGCCCCAGACCTCCTGGAGCATGCTGATGGCCACTGTCCAGTTTGAGACACTGGCACAGAGACCTCCCCGCTGTCCCTTGGGTGGTGGGCGTTGGGTCCGGGGCGTCCCCTGCTCGCAGGGGTCCCGGAGGAGAGGGGGTCGTGAGAGCGCAGCGAGTAGCGGGCGGGAAGTCGGGAGCAGGAGGAGGAGAGGAAGTCCCCCATGGCCACCCCGACGGGAGGGCGGGACGGTGCCCGCAGGGACTGGGTCGGCCGGCGAAGACGGGTCCGGGCCTGGCCGCTCCGCTCGGGCGCACAGGAGGACTGGCCGCAGGGCGCGCGCTCCCCGCCGACTCTCGCGGAAGAGGCGGGGGCGGCGGCGCGTGCGCGGGGCGGCGGGCGGCGGGCGGCGGGCGGCGCGCGGGGGCGGGGCGGGCGCGAGGCTGAG
>NW_006788040.1:456759-465655 GCF_000442215.2 Lipotes vexillifer
GAGCCGCCGCCGCCGCCGCCGCCGCCGCTCGCCAACATGGCGGACCTGGAGGCCGTGCTGGCCGATGTCAGCTACCTGATGGCGATGGAGAAGAGTAAGGCGACTCCGGCCGCCCGCGCCAGCAAGAAGATCGTCCTGCCCGAGCCCAGGTACCGGCTCCCCGGGCCCGCGCCGCTCCCCGCGTCGCCGCCCCCCGTGGCCGCCAGCGACACCCTGCGTCCGGGAGGGTCGGGCGCTCAGCCGCCGCTGCCCCCTCGGCCGGCGACCTCGGGGAGCGGGCGCTGCAGGGCCGGCCTCGCCGTTCCCGTCTCTGAAATGGGGCATCGGAGGGCTGTTGGGGGGACTCCGGGAGAGAGCGCCCCGAAGTGCCCAGCGCGGCGCGTGGCGCGCAGCAAGCGCCCCAGCGAGGTGTGGTGAGGATGTGGTTGTGACTTCGCTGGACCAGCTCCATCCCTGTCGCCCCTTCCTGCCCCATCTCTGCCTCTCGGTCCAGCTCCATCCCTGAAGTCCTCCCTATTTCTTTGCTGTGGTTCCTTCCTGCCCCATCCCTGTCCTTCCAGCCCCATCCCTATCCCTGGCCCCATCTCTGTCATCCCTGCCCTCCCCTCCAGCCCCAACATATGGTCCCTTGCCTGCCCCATCCCTGTCCCTCTTTCTGCCCCATGCTTGTCTTTCCCTTGTGCTCCATCCCGGTCGTTCTCCCTAGTTTCTGTTCCTGTCCCCCATTCCAGCAACGGCCTCCCCTCAGCTCCCTCTGGGCGCCTTAGCTGGGGAGTGCAGGCGAGTTGCCTTTTGCCCCAGGCACTTAAATTGGTGTTTTCAGTGCTTGCTCCCCTAGAGGTCCACCAGTCCAGTCAGCTTCCTGCATGCACTCCTTTTCTCTTTGGTGCCTCCAGGCAGTAAGGAGTGGATTCTGACCCACCCGATTTTCCTTTTGGTACTAAGTGTGTCACCTGGTGACAGATCCACTGGTGGCACTTTATTGAAAGGTTGAAATGGGACTCATGTAAAAACGCATGTTGAATGGGTGATTCCAGGCAGGAATTTGTTGTTTAAATTACCAGCAAAGGGGCCGATTGAATTGGCGAGGGTCTTGGTGAGGTCCATACCAAGTTGTAAATTTTGTCTTAAAAATGTCTTCAAAATGATTATTGATGTAATCATAAGTAAACGGCTTGATTAGTTCATATCATTGGCACCACCCCAGAAAATATCATGCATCAGATTAATAGTGAGTTCCAAACAGTGTATCAAAGGATTAGCATTGGATTTTTTTCCCCCTTAGCTTTCCTAATTAACAACATCATGAGTGGTACAGCAGATGTGTCTCCTTGACACTAAATAGCTCTTGGTCGATTGATGATAAAAAGAGGCATCTTCTTTTTGGTGAATTTAAGACCATGCATTTTTGTAATGTATTGGAATCTAAAACCAAAGCCATTCTCCATTTGAAAGCATCAGTTCTTCAAGTGTTATATACATCTGAGATTGCTTAAATGTTACCTTGACGTAAGAAAAAAAAAAATCTTTCTTGTGATGCTGAGGGATCATCAGATTATTTTTACAAATCCCTGAGTCCAAGCCCCACGATATAGAAAATATCTTTCGCTTTGCGTTATTCGTTGTGAAAAGTCAAATTGTGTAAATGAAGACATGCTTCCTGGATGTTTTTTGTCTCGCTTGCCCCTCATAGCCCCTGCCTCTGACATTTTGCAGGGAAAAACCTACTTTGATGAGCGAAGACAGGGAAAGTAAGGGAAGAGTGGAGGCCTTTTGGAGTGTTGTGAGAGCAACACTCCTGTTCCAGACTTTAACATATCCGAAGCTCGCTGATGATCAGTGCTGTTTAAAATTTCTGGCAAGTGGGAAACTGTAAAACAGTAACCCCCAAATGAAACCTGAATTTCATTAAAAAAAAAAACCCTCTACATTTCTATAAATGTCATATATAGTGCTTAATTTCTTTTCCTCTTTTTCTTCCTTAAGGGCAGGGAGCCCCAAATATATAAAGTGTCTATATGTAAAATCAACAAATCTTAACTCATGGACAGTTTTTTTTTGGGGGGGGGGTGATATATAATATTACTAAAATTAGGAACTCCTGTTCATTTTTTTTCTTGGTGTTTTGAACTTAATGTGGACTTCTGCTTTTTTTAATGTCCCTCTTAAGAACATACTTATGTGCTTAGGGTATTCACTTACCTGTGTGAAGGCCTCTGTTTTCGGTGGCATTCTTTGGTAATGCTTTCTTTTAGGGCAGAATTAGTGACCTGCCAGCAGATTTCTCATGACATTTTAGAACTGAGACATATCAACAGGAGAGTAATTTTAGGAAGCAGCTCTTTAGTAATTGTTATTCTGTTGCTGTTTTGTTTTTAAATAGACTCGAATTAGGCCATTGGAACCTCCTCCAGAGATTCTAACTTGTTTTGAGTTTATCGCAACTGGCTTTAGTTTTGTGCTGTGACCATTTACGTAGTAACTGCCACTCCTTGTGCTGTGTTAGGATTCTGGTACATAGAGATTATGAGGTAAAACATCTTGCACATTTTTCTCCACGACTGGATGGCAGTTAGTGGCCTACCTGCTCGATTTTGGGATGGGGGTGAGAGGTTGGGGGATTTCTAGCTCTGGTAAGCAAGTTAATTTCATGTTGAATTGCCTCAGCATCATGACTCAAAAGACTAGTGTGATTTCACTCTTTGGTAAAGAATACAGGTAACATGTTTTCTGATAAGAGTTTCTGTCTCAGCTTCATTTTGGGGTAAGCCCTGTGATCACCAGTCTTGGGCATTCTTGAAAAAGAGGTTTAGCTTTGTATTTTCAGTATCTAAATGGGAAGCATAAAACTTGCCATTGGTCTATACTGAGTGACTTTTCTTTCCAGCTAATTATTTGAAGCCACTGAGTATTCTGTGTGCTTCCTTATTTCACTTACTCTGCCTTTTCCCCAGTTTTGCACAGAAAGGCAACAGAATGAAGCAATATCTAGCTAATTTCAAAGAAGTGCGGGGTGTGCGGTCCCCTGCCTATTACGAGAGAATCTCAGAAAATGGAAAGTTCCGCCCTGGGGAGATTTTGCTTCTCTGAGATGGCAAGAGGCAACCATTTTGTTAGGCTGACACATTATTCAGTTAACGAACCAATGAGTGCAAATTCTGTAAAAGTTGCCTATTTGTTCAAATTATATAGCTGCTTTAGTTTACTGAAACATTTGTCGAGCTAATGTAGCTGATGTGCAGGCCCAGCTCATTCATATGTTTTATGCCATGTTAGAGAAGAAACGCTTTTATTTAATAGGGTCTAATTCAGAAGCCAAGGCCTACAAAGGGTCAGCATCTTAAGCCCTGGAGGGTTCAAGGCAGCTTTACCCCTGGGCTCATTACTCTTGTAACTTTTCCCGCACAGAGTGAAATTCAGTTGACTTGAGGTCACACACTTGCAAGAGGTTGAGTCACACAAAATCCATCTTTCCTCTGGTGTTTCATTTCTGTTCAGTGGACATTGAAAATTAGGGATCATCCATCACAAAGCTTGTCCTTTCCAAGTATTCACCCGCTATGATAGGAAGGTCTGAAAACATTTTAAAGAGCCTTTATAAGTTTCCGGGAGCATTTTAGACAGTCCTGAAAAAGGTGTGTGATACTGTTTATTCCATTAATTCAGTACCTGGTTGTAGAGGTGTTTTCCTGAGCCAGGCAGAGGGATACTGTGACCACCCTGGCCGCATCCTCTTCCTTCAAGGGGCTTACGGTCTAGTGGCAAATACACTGGGAGTTGAGAAAGATGTTTACTTTCATGTGCAGTTGCTTGAAGATTCTATTTAACTGTGGACAAGTAGCACGGAGTGGCTTTTACTATTCTATATTCACGGAACACATTATATCTGCTCAGTGTCTTATAGTAATTTGTTAATGATCTCCTTTGAAGAGCTATTTAGCTGTAATATATATAGTAATATGGTAGTGTGCATCTTCCTATTTTTAAAACTATCATGGGTAATTGATCTTGAAAAATAGCTCTGTTTTCTTCTGATGTGGAAATGGGGTTTATTCTGTAATTTCCCCAACTCCAGTCAGCGAGTGAGTGGTGGGTGACTTGAAAGATTCCCCTCCATTTGGGTTGGAGGGTATTCTATGCCTGCAAGCCCAACTCTGAACTGAAAAGTTAAGGTTGAAAGAAGGAACAGTCTTCAGGAAGAAAGCACTCTTTATCGTCGATTGGGGCATTCCTATGCATAAAACAGTGGTGGTGTTCTTGCTTCTTTTTCTCTATGCGACACTTTCCAAATGTAATTTGTTTTGACCTTTCAGTTACGACTTCATTCTCGGTCAAAGTTAATTTGTGCCAGCGACTTGAAGATGTAAGTGTGGTGTGTGATTGGCAATTCTTAGAAATAGACGTTCCAGTGCAGTCAATTTGGGACCCAGAATATGCCCAAGTCAAGCGTTGTGAAAGGCTTTGCATCAGAGAGCCCAGTCGATGTCTTTGAGGTACAGGCAGTCCCAGCTTTTAGAAGCGATGTGTTCTCAGAGACAGCCTCTTAAAAACACCTCCTCGGTACACTGAATCGGGTTTTGCCAAACATCTGTGTGGACGGGGACGGACACTGTTGGATCAGATGTTACAGCTCAAAGAAGGGACGCTTCGGTCTTTATCATGGCAAGCAGAGTAAGAGATGCCACGGAGTAGAGAGGGCACCCGGGGTCCCTGCAACCCCGACAACCGAGAGAGAAGTTTAAATTCCATGAAGTCGTGATATGATAACTACCATTTGCCGAGAGCTCGCCCTCTGCCAGGCAGTTTGCATCGTGAGTGCATCTGTTCCCCACAACGGTCCTATCAGGTCGTTCGCACCAGCTCCGTTTTCCCAAAGGAGCAGGTGCTCAGGGAGGTTTAGGAACTCAGTCCAGGTGACAGCCGAATGTGGCCGAGGCAGGTGCAGGATTCAAGCCCAAGTTTCCCAGAATCTGGGTCCTTGCCACCTTGCTATGCCGTCTCACCAGAAAGAATAGCGAACACCCCCACGTCTCATTTTGCAGGGAATGGATGAAATAGCGAAACTTTTTTTTTTTTTTTTTGGTTGGGGAAAAATCATTCTGAGTGCTGATTCAATCAGCTGCCAGGGCAGCATTGGGAAAGTCAGGACCGACCTCACAGACTGATAGAGAACAGCTATTCCTCTGGGACCTGCGAAAACGGTAGTTAGGACTAAGTGAATAAGCAGTTTCTGCCTTTTTCCCAGGAGGAGCTCGGGGGTTAAATGCCTGTTCTGTTTAATAGGAGAAGCGCAGTCTCTCTGCTGCTGTTAATGAGAAATTGTATAATAATAGACCGCCTCACCCCCTGGCCACCCAACAGGATTTCTCTCTTTTATCATTTAGAAAAAAAGGGCAGCTCAGGCTGCTTACCTCCCACCCGCCCCCCACCCCCAATTTTCCATATCTGAGAAAAGGGTAGAAGGGACAAAACAATATTTTTGGCTTTATTTGCAGTAAAAATCACTTTCTCATTCAAATAATCTTCCTCTGTTAATAAAACTGTGTATTTGAAGATGGCTGTAGGTGGAAATGCATTCTGTGTGCCTGATGGTCTGTCCTTACTCTCT
The DNA here is from genome assembly GCF_000442215.2 of Lipotes vexillifer. Taxonomy (NCBI): domain Eukaryota; kingdom Metazoa; phylum Chordata; class Mammalia; order Artiodactyla; family Lipotidae; genus Lipotes; species Lipotes vexillifer. Next base: position 462,368 of record NW_006788040.1, read on the forward strand.
GGACTTGAGCGGTGGGGAAATGGAAACGGAGTACTTGGCAACTGTTGCTTTCTAGTTGTGGAATCATGTGTCAGCTAAGTCATTTGCATGCTAATGAGGTTGTTCTGGACCGCCTCTGCTTCTCTGTTTCACTTCTTTATCCTTCTCTGTTTTTATCACTGATTAGACGTTAGAACCCCTGGGCCTTTTTGGATTGCTGTCTGGGTCTGAAGTGCAGCAGGCTCCCCATATCCTGTAAATATTTCTCCTAATTTTGGAAGTCTTCTTTTGGGTCACCTGTGCTTTGGCTTCAGTGTGAAGCAAAAGCACATTGTAGTACTTTATAGGACCATAAAGAAAAAGCCCCTTAGGGAATACAGTGAAAATATTTTTGCAGCTCATATATTTTGTGACTGATTGTTTGTAAGAGTCAGCTTTGACCCAGCCTTGGACTTGTACTCTTTTGCTCTCATTTCCTTCTTCCAGGGTTTCAGGAGCAGGAAAAAGTGATTATATGAAAGTAGCCCATATGAAAGTAGCCTGGCCAGACCTTTATCCTTAGTGAACTTGAAGGCCAGTTGTCATCACTGGCCCCTCATTTTCCGGTGCCCTCCCTCCTACCTGCCATACTGTACTAAAAGAGAAAGTTCTAGACTAGGAAGTATGACCCTGATTCCACTGGCAATTTGCCATGGGCCGTTGGTAAGTCACTTAAATTTAGTTCAGTATTAAATTCAGTGTATTCAGTTTCCCCATCTGTACAATATGATATCTATTCCTTTTTGATCACAAAATGTCCAAATAAAATCTGTCTCCTGAGAGCATTTTCTATCCATACAATACATTTGTGAGCAGGAGAGAACATGTCATTTCAAACACAGAAAACTCAAGAGAAAAAAGATTGGAAGCAGTGTGAAAAGATAATTTTACTTTAGTTTACACCATAGGTGGTGGTGGTTGTGATTTATATGCAGTATGAGACATAACACCTTAAAGAAAGTACAAAACAGTAGGAGATAAAAGCAGTATTGCACGGAGACCCTGTGCCACGTGCTCAGAGGGGGCGGGCTCGGGAGGCAGGACTTCTGAAAAGTTAGAATGTTGACCCCTAGACCCATAAGTAGGTGAATTTCCCAGATTGCTCCTCAGTGTTCTTCCTCTAGCTGTTTGTTGTAATACTGTTTGTCTAGAACCTTCTGCATGCGGTGCTTTGCGTGGTTCTTTTCCTTTCTTTCCTCCTTCCTCCCTTTTTTCTTCCCTCCTTCTTTCCCTCCCTTTTTCCCTCCCTTTACTTCCTTCCGTCCATCCATCCATCATCCAGTAGGCTCTGGGCTATATTGGCTTCAGTACCTAAGAGTTCACAAGCGTGCCACTTTTAAATATAGATAACTAAGCAATTAAGAGAGTCTTTGCTTCAGTAAAATGCACCAAAAATCCTAATCTAAAAGCAGCTGGCTTCAGCGTATTAGGCATAAGGTGATGCACTCTAGTCTTCCTCAGACATTCAAAGATCGCATCTTAATAACATAGCATTGTCACATCTCATGTTTGAAAAGATCTTGGAGGGCATCCAGTCTAGTCCTGCACTGGGTGGGCGACCTCCCTCTCTAGCATCCAGCCAGGGTCGTCTTTGGGGAGCATCTCTGGAAGCTCCGTTGTGTTGGAAAGCTCTCTTTGTAATTCATCCTGCGCACAGGTCTCTTGCTCTCCTTTTGTGGTCTTGCAAAACAAGTTTAATCCCGCCCCCAAAGTAATGGATCTTCCGACATTTGAAGGCAGCTACCCCAGCCCAGAGTGGCTGCTGTGGGAAGCTGTCCCCTGTCCCTTTAGTTGTTCCTCATATCGTGCTGAAGTCTGCACACTGCTCTGTAATCCACGCTCATCAGTCTGAACATTACCTGTAGCTGAGTAAGAATATTAAAGTTTATGAAGACTAAAAAGGTATCTGCAGAGTTCCTGTAATGAATTTAGTGATGGCAAAACTGTTAAATCCAAAATCAAGTGTATGGTCAAGTCCCTCTAAAAGTTCCATTATAGGGAGAACCTTTCTGGCTCCTTGAGTGATTTTAAAATTCATTATACCCGTTTGATTAGGGGATTGTTTCCATTAGTCAAAGTTTGGAAGTTAGGCACGGGTTACATGTGTTTTGTGACAGTGACTGCCCTTCGCCAAGTGCTGAGTACTAGGCACTGTGTATTTCTTAGATAATCATGGGCTAAACTATTTCAGGAAGAAAGCGAGCTTCACTTAAGTTGAAAAGATCATCTTCTGAGGGTTAGAGAGCGTATGATGTTTCATATATTCCGAAACTTACAACTCTGGTAGCTGTGGAAAGCAGCAAGTTGCTTCATTTGCAGCAAGAAAACTTTCTTGAATAACACCTCCTTGGTATTTGTATTTTGTGTCATTAAGTCAATCCGTTGCTCTTTATTATCTAGAAAGGTAACTGGTTATATTTTCAGGTCATTTCTTCTAAATTTTCTATATCTGTATTGCTTTCCATAAGGATTTAAGTTAAAAATGAACTGAGATGGGAAGGCATTCACCCAGCTGTTAAATACTGCAGGCTTTCATTTTGCATCATGAAAATGTCTAAGGCTTTGATGACATTTTCGATGTATCTTCTTTGAAAAGTACAAGGCTTTTGCTGTTGGGTGTAAGGGTGGGGGGTGTTTATACCCCATGTAGAAATGGAACTAACCCTAATGGAAAAGGTCAAGGGACTTTCATATTCATCTTTTTTTTTAACATCTTTATTGGAGTGTAATTGCTTTACAGTGGTGTGTTAGTTTTTGCTGTATAACAAAGTGAATCAGCTATACATATACATATATCCCCATATCTCCTCCCTCTTGAGTCTCCCTCCCACCCTCCCTATCCCACCCCACTAGGTGGTCACAAAGCACCGAGCTGACCTCCCTGTGCTATGCGGCTGCTTCCCACTAGCTAGCTATTTTACATTTGGTAGTATATCATATTCATCTTTAAAAGGCCCTGCTTTTTTCACCTACATGTACTGTTTCTTTTCTCATAATGACACCCTAACTGGGACAGGGATTATGCAATAATCATCACAACATTAAGCGTAGAGTAGAGTGTAAAGTTTTCCTGCTCTCTTTTTGTGTTCCATTTTGGAACCGCTCCTTCTGTTTTGTTTCCAGTGGCCGTGGAGGAAAATTTACTGTTTTATGCAAAACATCCCAAGTAGAATTGGGCTAGGCGGGGAAGGTGTTCTCTGCACAATAGTAGTTTCTAAGCCAGGGATGAGAGGATGCTTATGTCAATAACCACCCCCCCCACCCCACCCC
>NW_006788040.1:465665-478095 GCF_000442215.2 Lipotes vexillifer
CCCCACCCCCCCCCCCGCCCCTCCAAAGAAAAAACTGTAAGAGTTTTGTGTTCAGGGATTTCTTAGGGTTTAATCATTTGGTTTTTTTCTTTTCTTTTTTTTTTAAATTCCACGTGGAAAATCAGCCAGCATCTTTATGTTTGTGTCCTTTAAATAAAGTGCCCTGCTTGAGAGGGGATTGGTATTTCAAATTAATTATTTTTTTAAAATTCAGGTTACTCTGTAATAGAAGCTTATTTTCTCTGGCCATGTCATGCTGGAACAGTTTGATGAACTAGAGGCTGGACGCTCCTTCCTGTAAGTTCAGAATTTGAAGTTAAACATTATGGCCTATGGGTGTCTCACAAGTCTCTGGTATAGGATAGATGGTGGCAGAACAGTAGAAAAAGCCAGACTCCGGTTCTGAAGGGCCTCAGTGGTTCTAACCTCATAACATTCTTTCCCTGCTCTTAAGAAACGTTCTCCAGACCTGGGGTGTGAATTGGATCAGTATTAAAATGATCATGATGGGAGATCTACTTGCTGGGCTTAACAGTTAGGTCTGACTATGTTAACTTGTTAAACCCAATGACATCTGATGGTCATCTGTTTCATATTTATGCAAGAGATTTGAATTCAGAGCACAAAAAACCCCACTAATACTTGTATATAGTGCCTTGTAGTTTTACACGTATTGACTCTTTCTTGTTAGTTTTTACAGGTATTCTCTGTAGTTGGTAGACATTTGAAAAAGAAAAAAGAAAATTACTCCAGACATGTCCATGTGGAGACAATGAGAGGGGTATTCTGTCTGTTTGGGGGAAAGCTGGTACTCTCCTCGGACACCAGTGTCTTTCCTGTGGCCCTGGGGGCTTGCCCCTGCCCTTCAGACTCAGAAACTGGATTCTGTCTTGGCACTGAGTCTCTCTCTGCCTCTTACTGTGAAGTTCACATCAATCAGTTGAGTCGGCCCAACTAACGCCTTCTCTTCTCTTCTCTTCTTCGAGCCTGGTGGTTCTTATTTAAAGACCCCTTTGAGAATCCGATGAGGTAGAGGCTCCCACCCCTCAAAGTGCACTAACTCACGTGGTCGATTTACCTGAAAAGCCAGACTGTAGGTGGAGTGTCAGATTTGCTGCTTTACACTCAGCATTCATTCTCAGGAGCCTTGTGCCTGAAGTCCCCATGACCTGAGAGTTCTCCCCTGCAGGCGGCCCTCGTGGAAGTGATGCTGTCCTCAGAAGGTGACACAGGTGGCACAGGCCTGTGGCTGGAGGGGTCAGAAGGCCTAGCCCCCTGGCTTGGCAGCTGCAGTAGCTGGGACCAGGTCATTTCTCCACAGGGTGGCTTTACCCTGGGTGTGGAATCCTGGAATTCCCTGACAGTGAGAGGCCCCTGTCCACATATTCACGTTTCCTGCTCTAACTGGTGCCAGGCCCCCACCGGATTCGATAACACAGTCAACTGAAGCCACAGCTTGTTAGCCGAGGAGCCTTTGGCGTTTCTCTGCCCTTTGTGTTATGTGTTGATTTAAAATTTTCATTCTCCGAGGGCAAGCTTTTCCCCTTATTTTCAGATTCTTGGAAACGGCTCCACAATACTCATCATCCCCATTTTAGGAGGAAGTTCAGGTTCCGAGAGAAGCTAATCGCTCAAGAGCACCTTGATAGCAAACAGCACAGCTGAGCCTCAGTTCAAATTCTGTGCATTTTAATAGACAACCTCAGACTACCTTCTGCCACATGAATCTTCTAAACAAAGAAGTTTCTTGGATTTGGGTAGAGGAACATTGTCAGTTTCAGATGTTAGTAACACAGTTTGAAATGCATTGCCTTCGTTCAGTTGGGTGATCTACTACAGGGGTCTGATGAGGTGATCCAGTAGCTTACATATATTGATACTTTCATTATTTTCCTACCTCAGACACACTTTTGTAATTTCGGATGCACCCTTGTTTCGAAAGCAAAATTAAAATTCACGTCTCTCCCTGTCTGTAGGTAAATGGGGATCTTTGGCTTGAACATACTTGTCAGTTACTCTAGATGCATTAAGGATTTTTTAATGTTACGTTTATTAATCTTGTTAGTAGTACCTTCTAAATTGTGGTAGAAAATTAACGAAGCAGGTTGCCTATTAAACCTTCATACAGAAAGGTCGTTGAGCTCATATTGGGATGGAGTTCTGTTTGTCAGAGACACTTTAGTGGCCCAGTCCACGACTCAGCCTCTTCACCTGCTCTCCCCGAAAAAGAAATTCCCCAGGTAAAACGCCTTATTGATCACTACTGGCGGTGAAAATGGAGCACCAACCCTGTCTCTGGAAAGCGGCAATGAAAAAGGTAAAGAATTACGCATTTATCTTACCTTTCAGTACGAACTACATTTTAAGATAACCAGAACTCCCTAGTTGGTCATGGGAGATTCATATTTACAGAAGAATAGCAGCAAATCAGGAGGAAATTGCAGCAAATCAGAAGGAATGATGGAATTAGAAAAAAAAAAAATCATCATTTTGCAGCTTTTACTGAAAGTATTGATTCAGGCAAAGATCATCAGTGTATGAAACCACTAAATGAAAGGTAGATGGGGGAATTTTAAATGGAGAGGTCAAACTCTCACCATCTGAATTTTCACATCACTAACGTTGGGGCTCAGGACAGGCCGACCCCAAAATAGGCCAAAGTGGCCTACTGATTAGTTTGAATTAAGGTTACTTAAGAAACAACCGATGGAAGAAGACCACTTTGACCCTCCTTTGTCTCCAGAAAGCAGGAAATAAATCTCCCATGTGAAAGGTACCCTCCCAGCACCAGGAGGTAGGGAGACATCCTCATCACCACCGATGGCGATGGCGAAATGGGGCGAAAAGGCTGTGTAAACAAACCTTGTTATTACCTTCTTGACTAATTTACGACCCCAAGCCCAGATGTCTTTGTCTTGTCAGTTCTTCACAGGTTTATCGTTTCTTTGTCTTAAGAAGTATAAAAGCCAGCTGCTTTGGTCCTTTCTTTAGGTCCTATTTCTGTGAGACTTCTGTGCCTATGAATTAAACTTGTTCTCTTCTCCTGTTACTCTGTCTTGTGTCCATTTAATTATTAGACCGGCCTAAAGAACTCAAGAAGGGGAGGGGGCAACTTCCCCCTCCCCAACGCTGAGGAGAAATAAATGCGTCTCCTTGTACGAGGCCGTATGAAGACTATGTAGTGAGTATTCCTGCCCGCAAAGGTGGACCTGCACGGACTCAAGCTCAGAGCGGACTTTCAGCTCACAGGACACACGGAGGTAGAAGAACAGATTGAGTGACCTGATGAGGAAGTAAACAGGCAAATCCAGAATGGGGGCTGTGCTCCAGGACTGCTGTCCTGGTTTCCTCAGTAAGTCACAGGCATGAAGATAAAAAGTGGGTGGTGGGGATGGAGGGGTGCTCGAGAGTAAAACAGGTTTCAGAGATAGAATCATCAAATGAATGTGTGGATCTTGATTTGATCTTGATTCAAACCCAACTATACGAAAGACACCTCTGAGAGAATCCTGGAAATTTGATTTAGGAAATGGGTATTATTAGATCTTCAGGATTTATTGTTATTTCCAGGGTGGGGTAGGGAAGTGATAACGGATCATGTTTCTTGGAAGGAAAGTGTCCATAGTTTTTAGCAATGCAGATAGAAGGAGTAAAGGTAAAACAATATGTAGTCTGAGATTTGCTTTAAAATGCCTTAAAAAAAACGGAGGAAAAGTGAAGGAGAGGATGAAAGTAGCAGGCTAAAATCTTGATGACTGTTCCCGAGGTGTTGATTGACGGGTTATGGGCATTCACTCTACCATTCTCTACTTTTTGCATGTTTTTGTTTTTGTTTTTGTTTTTTGGCGGTACGCGGGCCTCTCACTGTTGCGGCCTCTCCCGTTGCGGAGCACAGCCTCCGGACGCGCAGGCCCAGCGGCCATGGCTCATGGGCCCAGCCGCTCCGCGGCATGTGGGATCTTCCCGGACCGGGGCACGAACCCGTGTCCCCCGCATCGGCAGGCGGACTCTCAACCACTGCGCCACCAGGGAAGCCCTACTTTTTGCATGTTTGAAAAATTTTACAAGAATTTTTAAAACCAGTAGAGAAGATCGCTTTGTGTGGGGATCCAGGCTATCTTCGGGTAGGGCTGACGATAACCTCGTTGTTGTCCCAATGTCACATGTAACCAGCACTGGTGACTTAGGATATAAATTCCTGTGACACATCCTATGCAGATACAGAACGTCCAGCATCTCAAGTAACAGACTGAAGGAAGGCTGATGTGCTTTTTGGAAACTGCATTAGATGACTGAAAAAGAGCCTCTGTGACACTGATTGCAAAGGTATGGATAGAGTTGTAATAAATGCATTTGCAACCAGAGTTCTGACTCATCCAAGTCGTGTGGACAGATTTACAACCTTTTGACCGGAAGACTTCTCATCGAAGGATGAGGAAAAAAAAAAAAAAGATGGGAAAAGATTATCCAAGAGAGAAGGCATATTAAGACGTGAAACTTTAGAAAACTGTATCCATTTACTCACTGAGTATGGAAGACTTCACTGAACCTCATTCAGTCATGAATATCTATTAAATCATAGGTCTGATGTTTACATTTAGCAGGAAAAAAATAATAACCCATGCTATTAAGATGATCTATCCTGTAAGCATACTTTCCATGCCTAATGAGACTCTGCAATGTAATTCTCTTTCACTGAGGTTACGTTAGCAACTTTCTATTTTTAAATTATGTGACTATTAACTTGTCAAAACATTTCAAAATAATTTCTTTAAAAGAAGTGTTTTCTAATGTGTTGCTCTAAATCAGACCTCACCAACAAATTACCAATAAAACTGGTATGAAGAAAAACAAAACTTTAAGAGAAGTCAAAACAAATCTGGATAAATGGGAGAGTTACAAGATATTTCTAGACAGGAAGACTCAGTATTGAAAAGATGTCAGTTCTCTTCAAATTAACCTATCTCAATCAGAATCCACGTGAGAATTTTAAAGAATGTGATAAGCTGATCCTCATTCATCTAGAAGAGAAGATTGGGCAAAAATAACCAATAAAATCTTGAAAAAGTTAAACAGCAGGGGTCTGCTCTACCGAATATAAAACATTGCTACAGGAATTAAAACAGTGTGGTCTTGTGTCAGGCACAGACGCACAAGTCTTGTTTCAGGCACATAAGACATATAAGTGGCAGAGCATGCAAAATCTCCTGTATATGCATATTTATATTCATCTATATAGTAAAATTTGAATTTGGCTTATGAGCAAAGGTAGCATTTTGAGTCTGTTGGGGAAGGGATTGTGCATGATAGCTGGCCATCAGGTAAAGTCATAACCCCTCCACACTGTAAAAAAATAAATTCCCGAGTGTCTGATGAGATAATCATCAAAATATTAAAAATAGAAAAACAAGAGAGAATATATTTTTATTGCTCTGGGATATAAAGGGCTGTCCCAGGTGAACCCCAAACCTGGAAACCATAAAGGAGAAAATGAATGAATACATGACACAGACGAAGAGTTCTCGTGTGATAAGTGGTATCACGTACCAAATTAAAAGATGAGTAGTTGAAAAATTCCATTGGATGATCTTATACGGAGCATGTTTTACTTTGTAAATCTGTTTGCCTAGAGAGTGCTTGTTCTCTGAGGTTCTGGCCTGGTTCACATTGTCTTAGGGAAGAACTGTGGGAGGGAGACAAGGAAGCTCAGCAATTGTATCCAAGTCAACCTTTTTTGCCAGTTGTAGAAACAAAATGTCATCTGTCAGTCCTTGGAAAGGAAGTGTTTGCTTTATATATTTATTTATTTATTGGCTGCACTGCAAGGCACGTGGGATCTTAGTTCCCGGACCAGGGATCGAACCCGAGCCCCCTGCAGTAGAAGCACAGAGTCTTTACCACTGGACCACCAGGGAAGTCCTGAAGTGTTTGCTTAAAAAAAAAAAAAGCCATGAAAAGCTGGACATTAATCTCAAGGGTGGTAATTTAGGTATTCTCGCGTAGTTAGAAAAATAAGTGAGTCCAAAAGTGGAGGCTGTATGTTGTCTGGCAATTTTCTCTTTGTGTGTGTTTTTTTTTTTAACCTGCTGCCATCCTTTGTCCGTTTCCTTCAGTTATTCCGTGCAGGCTGGCATGGCTTATCAGATGCTGCACGAGTGGTCCCGTTGCTTTCTCTGTCACCTCATCTTTGCCAGGGGCCCCTTGGGATCTGGAGTTCAGCCGTGTTGCACTAGACTCTGTAGGCCCCTGTGATTGCCCCTGTTGACACGTACCTGTGACAGACACTGCGTTGGGACTCCCTGCTTACTCCACTGTCACCCCTCTAGACACGGTCCCCTTCAGGGCAGAGGCCGGGTGGACCCACTGTGTATTCTGAGTGTCATGCAATGTGCCTGGCTCGTGGAAAGGAGACACTTCCTATCTTGAATGAATGAGTGATTAAGTGAACAGGGGATGGATACGGAGGTGTGTATGTTTACAGTACATTGTGGGAAATGATACAATGGTGCCATCTGACATGCAGTGGAAACCGAAGTAAGAGGGCTTGCCTCTGCAGGGGTTGGCGAAGGCCAGTGACCCTGACCTGGATCCTGGAGGCTGAGCAGGTTTTCACATGAGGAGAGGCATTAATGGGAATGGCATTTACAGAATTACAGAGCAGTGAAGAAATCCTGCGTGGCTACCGTGTGAGGACAGAGGGAAGGTACGGTTGATGAGGTAGCCTGGGGCCTCTTTGGAAATGCTCCCCATAACGTGCCAGGGAGTTTGGACATTGGGCAAAATGTGAGGCCCTTGGGATCTTTTTAAAAAAAAATTATTTTATTGAAGTATAGTTGATTTACAGTGTTGTGTTAATTTCTGCTGTACAGAAAAGTGATTCAGTTATACATATATATGCATTCTTTTTCATATTCTTTTCCATTATGGTTTATCGCAGTATATTGAGTCTAGTTCCCTGTGCTATACAGTAGGACCTCGTTGTTTATCCATTCTCTATATAATAGCTTGCATCTGCTAATCCCAAACTCCCAATCCATCCCTCCCCCTCTCCACTTCCCCCTTGGCAACCACAAGTCTGTTCTCTATGTCTGTGAGTCTGTTTCTGTTTTGTAGATAAGTTCATTTGTGTCATATTTTAGATTCCACATATAAGTGGTATCATACGGTATTTGCCTTTCTCTGTCTGACTGACTTCTCTTAGTATGATAATCTCTAGGTCCATCCATGTTTCTGCAAATGGCATTATTTCACTCTTTTTTATGGCTGAGTGATATTCCATTGTATATATATATGCCACATCTTCTTTACCCATTCATCTTTTGATGGAAATTTAGGTTGTTTCCATGTCTTGGCTATTGTAAATAGTGCTGCTATGCCTTGGGATCTTTTAAATGAGATAATTCCATGAAAAATGGCTCTTAGGAACAAGGAGGATACTCCTGGCCCTCCTACGGACTCTCCTTGGCTCCAGTTTTCCCATCCTCTGATGCTTATTCCACGCAGACAGCAAGGTAGCCATCAAATGAAGCTGCTTCTCTATTGTTGCTGATGCAAACGTATTTTGAGAGAAAGATAAATGGATTCAAAAATGATTATTGTAACCAATTTGAAGGGACGGTTTAGATCACAAAGTTTTAGTAACTCTGATTAGGTAAACTTGATGAACCCATAACTTTGTTCATCCTTCATATTGTATCTGTTCAGGGGTAACTTTTGTATTGATGGTGTGGTTCTTTTTTTTTTTTTTTTTTGCCAGTGAAATTCAAGTATGTTTAGTGTCACGTTAATATTAGGTAATATATTGCAAAAGAAAAGGCATTAGAAACAGGATGTGGATTGTCAAAATATTGGAGGAAAAAACACAAAGGAATTCACATTTAGCTTAATTGGGTTGTGGTCTCCTTAATATAGATCATCTCACACGCTGTTGTTTAATGCTATGCAAATTGCATACAAGACTTTTCTTGTATGCAAAGATCTGGTGAACCGAGGAACCTTGGGAAGAGCTGACAGTATGAAAGAAAGCGGTTTCCTTTTGGGGGAGTTGAATCTTGGTATGATTGCTTAGTTATCCTATCTTAAAAAAAGCCTGCCTTTTGGGTTTCTTGACGGTCGTTAACTATAACAGCTCTTATTTGGGCAGTGCTTCTAACAAAGCCATCTTGCTTAATCTTCACAACTACCTTATGCGTGACCAGTTTTTTTAGGTGATGTGTCACATATTATTTGAAATATTTGTTTAGACGCATTTTACTTTGGACATCAGAATAGAACAGAATTAAACTTCACGTAGAATATAGAGACTTTTAATAATGGGAGGTATCCGTAGTCATCCTTTGGCCAGTAGAGAGCAGATATCTGCTCTTTAAACTACTTTAGTCGTAGAAAAATTTTTAAAATTATGATACAGTGTTCATTATACTTACCTTGCATTTATGTAGCAGAACCCCAGTAGGTCATGGCAGGTAGGGTTGGTATATCACCAACCAGTTGGTATTAAATTAAAAAAAAACCATTATGCCTCCAATCGGTATAGTATTATACATAGTAAGTATATATGCTTATTTTGATGAGGAGGTGTGTAAAGTAATGGTCCAGGAATCTGGAGGCCATATTTTGATTTCTTTAAACTTTCTGTAATGAAAATTTCAAGCATGTACAGGAGAGAATCATACAATAAATTTGTCGCCACCACTCAGCTTTATCAATAATCAACACGTAACCAGTCTTGTTTCATCCGTACATTGTTTCCTTTAGGTTATTTTGAAGCATACCTAGACATGATATATATCATTTCATCTGTAAATATTTCTGTATTTCTAAAAGATAAGAGCTCCTAAAATACCCAACATAAGCATAACACATTGCTACTGCTAAAAAAGTGATACTTGCTTAATATCATATTCAATCTGTATTCACATTTCTTCAGTTTTTTTACAAGAATTTTTTTTTACTTGAATTGAGTTTTAAATAAGGTTCGTATGTTACACCTGATTGTTATTTCTTTCACGTCTTTTTTGAACTATAGGTTCCCTATCATGTTCCCTCTTGAAATTTTTTGTTGAAGAAACTGGGTCATCTGTTGTGTAGAGTTTCCCACACCCAGGATTTTGCTGATTGCATCCTTGTGGTATGATGGTGGTGATAATATCTCAAGCTTTATTGATGTAATTCATGTAAAATAAACTACACATATTTCAAGACTGCCCCCAGATGCCAGCTGCAATATGTGTCTAAGGTCTACCTGCATTTCTGCCTAACTGACTACACATTTTGGGCTTCCCATGACCTTCTTAGGTTTGAGATTTCACTAGAACAACTCACAGAACTCAAGAAAGTCCTACGCCTGGGATTATTTTTACTGTAAAGGGTACAACTCAGGAACTGCAAAGTGGTTGTTACGTAGGGCAAGGTCTCATGGGAAGGAGTGGAGTACAGAGCTTCCACACCCTCTCCAGGAGTGCCACCCTCCCAGCACATTGACGGGTTCATCAACCTGGAAGCTCTCCAGAGCTCATCGTTCTAGTGTTCTTATTCAAGTTTCATTACACAGGCCCCATTGATTAAATCATTGGCTGTTAGTAATTGAACTGAGTCTCTAGCCTCCTGGAAATCAAGTGGTAGGGCGGGAAGTTCCAATCGTCTAATCACATGGTTGGTTCCTCTGGCAATCAGTCCTATCCTGAAGTTATCTAGGGGTTTTCCAAGTCATTAGCATAAACTCAGGTATGGGTGAAAAGGGCTCCTTATGAATAAGACATTCCTGTCACTCAGGAAGTTCCACCGGTTTTAGGAGCCCTGTGCCAAGAAGCAGGACAGAGACCAAATATCAATACATATATTTTTAATTTTACTGTATATATCATTTCCAAAAGTTTGCTCCTGCCTCTTTGTTATCAAACAATATGTACTCTTTTTTTTTTTTTTTAATCTGGCTCCTTTTACCCAGAATAATTTTTTTGAGATCCACCCATGTTATAGCAGTAATTTATTCCTTTTCGTTGTTGAATATTATTACATTATATGGATATCCACTCATTTTTATCCATTTGTTCACCTGTTGGGGGCACTTGGGTTGTTTCCAGTTTTTGATCATCACGAGTAAAGCTGCTGAGAACATTCATGTACAAGTCTTTGTATGGGTGTATGCTTTCATTTCCCTGGGGTAAATACCTAGAAGTGGAATTGATGGGATTTTATAGTGGTTTGTGTTTAACTTATTACGAAACTGCCCAATTGTTTTCCAAAGTGTTTGTTTCGTTTTACATTCCCACTTGCAGTGTATGAGAATTCTGGTTATTCCACGTCTTTGCCAATGTGTGATACGGTCAGTCTTTTCAAATTTTAGCTACTCTAATAGGAGTGTAGTAATATCTCATTGTGATTTTAATTTGCCTTTTCCTAATGACTAATGTTGTTGAGAACCTCTTCATATGCTTCTTTGCCATCCACATATCTTCTTTGGTGAAGTGTCTGTATGCATCATTTGCCCACTTTTTTAAGAGGGTTTTTTGTTTTGTTATTCTTGAGCTTTGAAAATCCTTTATATATGCTGGATACAATTCTTCAATCAGGTATATGATTTGCCAGCATTTCCTCTCAGTCTGTGGCTTGTCTTTTAATTCTCTCCAGTGCTTTTTGAAGAGCAGAATTAAACCAAAATTCAATAACAGAAGGATATCTGGGCATCTCCATATATCTGGAAATGAATCAACTCAGTTATAAATAACTTACAGTTCAAGGAAAAAATATCAAGAGAAATTAGACAATAATTTCAATTGAATGAACATGAAAACAGACTGTTAATATCTGTGAGGTACAGTTAAGTCAATGCCCAGAGGAAATTTTATAACTTTAAACGATTATATTAGAAATGTTTAAATTCAGTGATCTGACTTTTTAAGAGATTAGAAAAGTAGCAACTTAATCCCACATGTAAGTTGTAAGCATTTAAATAACAGAGTGGAAATCAGTGAAATATAAAAAATATAAATAACAGAAGAAAATGAATGAAACAAAAACTAAGGATCAGTACAGTTGATAAACGTCTGCCTGGATTGATCAAGGGAAAACAAAAGGAAAACACAGTTTAACAGTATAAAGAATGAATGAAGAACTGTCACTAAATCTTACGGACAGTAAAAGGGCAATAAAGAAATATGATCAAATTTCAGTAATTCGACACATTGGATGAATTGGACAAATTCCTTAAAAGACACAAGTTACCAGTACAAGAAGGAATATAAAATATGAATAGCCCTATATCTATGAAAGAAATGGAATTTGTAATTTAAAACCTTCCCACAAAGAAAATTCCAGGCTCAGATGGCTTCACTGATGAGTTCTATCAAACATTTGAAGAATTAATGCTGTCTTACACCAACTCTTTCAGAAAAATTAAATAAAGGAGTAATCCTCCTCTCATTTTATGAATCATATTATCTTGATACCAAAACCAGAGAAAGCTATTATAAGAAAAGAACAAGACTTTTACACTGAAAGCTATGAAATAGTAATAAGAGAAATTATAGAAGCTTAGATAAATGGAGAAATATGTCGTATTTATGCATAGTACACTTAGCATTATTGAGGTTAATTTCCCCCAAATTGATCTGTAGATTCAACAAAATCCCCATCAGAGCCTCAGCAGGCTTTTTCTGGGAAGAAATTTCCATGTTGATGTACAAAACTTATATACAGTGAACCTAGGATAGCCAAAAAACAAACAAAAAACAAAACCAAAAGCAATAAAACAAAGTTGGAATGCTTAGGTTATTAAACCTCCTGATTTCAAGACTTACTAAGCCTAAAGCAATCAAGATAACACAGTATTTTTGTAAGGGTAGACGTATAGATCAGTGCAACAGGATAGTCCAAAGATAGACCTACACATATTTAGTGTTGAATCAACAAAGATGCCAAGAAAATTCAATGGAGAAGGGACAGTTTTTTCAACAAATGATACCAGAACGATTAGGTATTATAAGGAAAAAAAGAACCTTGGTTCTTACCTTGCATCGTACACAAAAATAACAAATGGATCTTAGACCTAAACATAAAATCTAAACTTTAAAATTTCTAAGGGAAAATATAGGTTAAAATCTTCATGACCTTGGGATGTGAGAGATTTCTTAGCACAGACCGTCTACCAAAGAAATAATCAGCACATTGGAACTCATTAACTAAACACTTGTTCTTTTAGAAGGACTTCATGAAGAAAATGAAGAGGCAAGGTGCAGAGTGGGAGAAAATATTATTCATTAGGGAAATGCAAATTAAAGTACAAATCAAAATGAAATACTACTACACACCCAACAGAGTGGCTAGAAGTAAAAATATTGACAACCGAAGAAGTATTGGCAACTGGAGCTATCATGTATTGTTGGTGGGAATGTACAATCCTACACTCAGTTTTGAATATGGTTCAGCA
>NW_006788040.1:478199-496584 GCF_000442215.2 Lipotes vexillifer
GTTCAGCAGTTTCTCATAATGTTCAATGTAACTCACCATATGACCAACAGTTTCACTTCTAGATATTTACCCATGAAACGTGAAAACACATGCCCATAAAAAGACGTATGCACAGATGTTTAAAGCAGCTTTATTTGTAATAGCCCCAAACTGGAAACAACGCAAATGTCTGTCAACAGATGAACAGATAAACAAATGGTAGAATATTCATACAATGACATACTACTTGGCAATAAGAAGGAACTGAATACTTATGCACACAACAATATGGATGAAGCTTGTTTATGCCGAGGGAAAGAAACCAGACACAAAAGACAACATATTGTATTATTTATATAAAATTCTAGAACTACAGCAAGTCATCTTTATTAACAGAAAGGAGATCAGTAGTTGCTCAGATCCTGGAATTTGGGGCGATTGATTGCAAAGGAGCATCTTTTGGGGTGATAGAAATATTTGATATCTTGATTAGAAGAGTATTATATGTGAAAAACTCATTTAACGGTACACTTAAATGTGCATTTAATTACATGTAAATTATACCTCAGTTAGTTTCAGAAAGAAAAAAAAGGAAGGGATAATGCCAAATTGTTGCCCATCATTGGATGATAGAGATTTAATTTCTACTTTTCCCATTTGGATAATCGCTTTGGGGGTTCACTTATTGAATCATCCCTCCTTTCCCCATTTTTCTGCTTTGCCACTTCTGTTATGTATCAAGGTTCCATGTATGTGTGGGTAGGTTTATGTGCTTTCTGTTCCATTTCCTTGGTCAGTTTGTTTATCCTGTCTTAATTACTTTAGCTTCATAATAAGCCCTTTTATCATCATTCTTTTTCTTCAGAAATGTCTCGGCTATTCTTGAGCCTGTGTTGTTTTGCATACACTTTATAAGGAGCTTATCTGTTTCTGGGTTCTATGAAAAATCCTATTGGAATATTGATGGGAATTGTATTGAGTTTATAGATGAATCTGGGTAGACTTTGAGTTTCTGCAGTATTAAGTCTTTCCATTCCTGGCTGTGGTCTATCTTTCCATGTATTAAGATCTTCTTTACTGTCTCTCAGTACAGTTTGTAATTTTTCCCTGTAACATTCCTGCACATATTTTGAAAGATTTATTTCAAGGCATTTGATGTTTCTTATTCTGGTGTAAGTGAAATCTTCCTTCTAATTATGTTTTATCGTGGTTTATCATTGATGTATAGAAGTGTGATTTTTTGAATATTAATATATCCAGGGAACATTTGCTTTAGAAAGAAACTCATTCATCGATTTAGCAGAATTTGTCGCATGTGTGTACGCTTTTAATATTTTTGTAAAGTGGTGGTGTTGAGGGAAAGCTTCCCCAAAGTCCTTAAGTTATTTTTCATAGTCAAGTCTCTACATGTAAGGTTGGTCCTGAGTCATGGGAAGAGGGTACTAGCTGGAGCTGTGGTGTTTCCAGCTTTAAATTTAGTCAGCTGTTTATGCAGTCGTGGGTGTCAGTAAGAGGCATCTCTCGTCAAGCCAGTATCCTTCTTTTGGGCATATTTTTTATTGAGGTATAACTGACAAATGAAATTATTTATATTTAAAGTATACAATGTGATGATGTGGTATACACACACATTGTGAAATGAATACCAAAATCAAGTTCATCAAGCCAATATCCTTGAATGAAGACATCCACGTATCTTCCATTCTAGGGATGGAGGCTGTCATTGTTAAAAACGTGTCACTCTTCTCTTTTAGTATCCGGAGTGTGATGCAGAAGTATCTCGAGGAGAGACATGAAATCACTTTCGACAAGATTTTTAATCAGAAAATTGGTAAGCCTGCTTGTTTGTTTGGCAAACTGTAATTCCAGTCGTGGTATCGGGTGACGCCACAATAATGTATAAATGCAGCCCCTAATGCTGTTACATGCTTTATAGCTCAAGCTGGGGATGAAGGAAGTTGCATGTAATTAATAAGATACTGAATGATTACTTATGTCCCTAATACTATCTCTTGTAAGTAAGCTATTGGAAAACAGACTAGTTTGGCTGTAAGTTTTAAGACAGTTTGGGAGCTTCCCCAAATCAAAGGATTGGGTACTCGGAAACCAGAAAGAAGCTCTCTTTGGACCCGCGTCTCAGGTCCTCAGCTTCTCTCACTGATCTTGTACGTTCCGTGATCACAGGGGGTTGGCATGTGTCTTCATAAACCTCACCCCGCTCTTGTGTCTGCTTCCAAAGTGTGGGGCTGGCTTACTTGATCAGTTCTCATGGGTTTATGGGTTTTGTTTGCTGCTCACTCTTGTCAGTTCCACATCAATTTCCCTTATTCCTGTGGCTCCATTTGGAATCTCTACTTAGCCAGTCACCAGGACTCCCCCTGTTGTGTACACAGAGCTCATGGACCCATGCCCACCTCTGGCCAGCGCTGGTCTCAGCCTATGCAGATGTGTGGTTGTGTAGGAGTGCTCTGTGGTGACCGCAGTTAGTGCCCTAGAGAAATTAGGACTGGACAGGAATTGCTTTAGTGGGAATTTCAAGACCCACAAAGGAATGAGACACTGTATTCTCACCTGCCTTCTGAAAGACTGGCAGTTTGTTTAAAGGTGACTGTCGGCCGAGTTAGATGAGAGCTGTTGGCCACCTGTTTTTTTCCCCCATTCCCCAAAATCAGTTCCCACTGTCCAGAAATTTCCTAAACGGTCTTTTGTTCTTGAGGCTAGGATTCATCATTTGGCCTGTCATCTGGCCCTGTTGTTAACTTGCCCACAGTGGTGTATAAGCAGATCGTGCTAGAGTTTTTCCGTGAAATACGCATAGCTGAATACAAGAGACCAGGAAGTCTCTTTGCATCTTGTTTGCCTCCCACAACTGCTCAGAGAAGGTTTGCGGAGGAACTGTGTCTGAGTTTTTTAATTAACTTAATACTAGAGGATTACTTTGTTAAAATTTCAAGAAATTAAAGTCTTCCTAAGTTTCCTGGAACTCTGCTTCTGCATGTAGTTTTGTTGCCATGATTCGTAGACACAGGCTGGGACTTTCCTGGCGGTCCAGTTGTTAAGACTCTGCGCTTCCACTGCAAGGGGCATGGGTTCGCTTCCTCGTCGGGGAACTAAGATTCCCGCGTGCTACACAGCACAGCAAAGAAGAAAAATAAAAATTTCCATAGACACAGGCTGACTGATCCCTTTGAGACTGAATATTCTTAGAGATAATTCTGGGTCGCCCTTCCGTGTACAGGTAAGGAGGTGTAGACCCAGGTTGATGAAGTGACTTGTTCTGATCTGACGTTCTTCTCCTCTGATAATTCTTTCAAGGCTCTTGGAAAGGAAACCATGACTGTAAAATACTGTAGAAAGTCACCCGGTAAAAACTGGAGAGGTTTTTTGTTTTTTTAGAAAGAGTTACAGTGATCTCCTTTGTTCAAGGAAAGCAGAAACCGGTGCGGAAAGTCTCTGGAAGTTTGTGAACCGCTTTTTGTCACAAAGTAGCCGTCTATGAAGGCAGTCTTCTGTAGATGTGGCTTCTGTGATAACCCACAAAATACAGTGGTCAAAGGGCGGCTGGCGTGCTCTGGAGAAGCAGATGAAGAGTAGCCCGTCCGTTCTGAGGACGACGTGGGGAGAGCCCTTAGCCACATGGAAACGTTTCATCCTGAGCATCAGGATTTGGTGGGGGAACAGATTTGGCTTTCATCTCATCCTTTATTGCTGCTTCTCGTTGCTTTCATGGTGTTTGGTTACCTGCCATCTATATAAGTGCCCTCCTTTGCTTCTGATTTTGTACTGAAAAGCAGAAAATAAAACTAGCCTGATAACAAGATTGAGAAACTCCGTAACTTTGGGAGGGAAGGCAAAAAAGGAATTCTTTGTTGGTTACTTAAATTTTTAAAAATGTTTTACAGCTTTGTTGAGATATATTTGAGATCGCATAAAATTCACCCATTTCGAGTATACAGTTCAGCGGGTTCTCGTGCATTCAGAGTTGCATGACCGTCAACAAGTCTCATCACAGAACATTTTCATCACCCCAGAAAGAAACCCATCCCATCAGCAGTCCCTCTCCATTCTCCCCCTCCCCCCAACCCCTAAGTACCACTAATCTAATTTCTGCCTCTGTGGATTTGCCTGTGTTGGACACGCCACACAAACGGCATCATAAGAAGAGCTAACACCTGTCCTTCTCAAACGCTTCCAAAATACAGCAGAGGGAGAAACACTCCCAAACTCATTCTACGAGACCACCATCACCCTGATACCAAAACCGGACAAAGATGTCACAAAAAAAGAAAACTACAGGCCAATATCACTGATGACCATAGATACAAAAATCCTCAACAAAATACTAGCACACGGAATCCGACAGCACATTAAAAGGATCATACACCGTGATCAAGTGGGGTTTATCCCAGGAATGCAAGGATTCTTCAATATACGCAAATCAATCAACGTGATACACCATATTAACAAATTGAAGGAGAAAAACCATATGATCATCTCAATAGATGCAGAGAAAGCTTTCGACAAAATTCAACACCCATTTATGATAAAAACCCTCCAGAAAGTAGGCGTAGAGGGAACTTTCCTCAACATAATAAAGGCCATATATGACAAACCCACAACCAACATCGTCCTCAATGGTGAAAAACTGAAACCCATTGAGATCAGGAGCAAGACAAGGTTTCCCACTCTCACCACTCTTATTTGACATAGTTTTGGAAGTTTTAGCCACAGCAATCAGAGAAGAAAAAGAAATAACAGGAATCCAAATCGGAAAAGAAGAAGTAAAGCTGTCACTGTTTGCAGATGACATGATACTACACATAGAGCATCCTAAAGATGCTACCAGAAAACTACTAAAGCTAATCAATGAATTTGGTAACGTAGCAGGATACAAAATTAATGCACAGAAATCTCTTGCATTCCTATACACTAACGATGAAAAATCTGAAAGTGAAATTAAGAAAACACTCCCACTTACCATTGCAACAAAAAGAATAAAATATCTAGGAATAAACCTACCTAAGGAGACAGAAGACCTGTATGCAGAAAATTATAAGACACTGATGAAAGAAATTAAAGATGATACAGATAGATGGAGAGACATGCCATGTTCTTGGATTGGAAGAATCAACATTGTGAAAATGACTCTACTACCCAAAGCAATCTACAGATTGATTCAATGCAATCCCTATCAAACTACCACTGGCATTTTTCACAGAACTAGAACAAAAAATTTCACAATTTGTATGGAAACACAAAAGACCCCGAATAGCCAAAGCAATCTTGAGAAAGAAAAACGGAGCTGGAGGAATCAGGCTCCCTGACTTCAGACTATACTACAAAGCTACAGTAATCAAGACAATATAGTACTGGCACAAAAACAGAAATATAGATCAATGGAGCAGGATAGAAAGCTCAGACATAAACCCACGCACATATGGTCACCTTATCTTTGATAAAGGAGGCAAGAATATACAGTGGAGAAGAGACAGCCTCTTCAATAAGTGGTGCTGGGAAAACTGGACAGCTACATGTAAAAGAATGAAATTAGAACACTCCCTAACACCATACATAAAAATAAACTCAAAATGGATTAAAGACCTAAATGTAAGGCCAGACACTATCAAACTCTTAGAGGAAAACATGGGCAGCACACTCTATGACATAAATCATAGCAAGATCCTTTTTGACCCACCTTCTAGAGAAACAGAAATAAAAACAAAAGTAAACAAATGGGCCCTAATGAAACTTCAAAGCTTTTGCACAGCAAAGGAAACCGTAACCAAGACCAAAAGACAACCCTCAGAATGGGAGAAAATATTTGCAAATGAAGCAGCTGACCAAGGATTAATCTCCAAAATTTACAAGCAACTCATGCAACTCAATGTCAAAAAAACAAACAACCCAATCCAAAAATGGGCAGAAGAGCTAAATAGACATTTCTCCAAAGAAGATATACAGATTGCCAACAAACACATGAAAGAATGCTCAACATCATTAATCATTAGAGAAATGCAAATCAAAACTACAGTGAGGTATCATTGGATGCTGGTCAGAATGGCCATCATCAAAAAATCTACAAACAATAAATGCTGGAGAGCGTGTGGAGAAAAGCGAACCCTCTTGCACTGTTGGTGGGAATGTAAATTGAATCAGCCACTATGGAGAACAGTATGGAGGTTCCGTAAAAAACAAAAAATAGAACTACCATACAACCCAGCAATCCCACTACTGGCCATATACCCTGAGAAAACCATAATTCACAGAGAGTCATGTACCAAAATGTTCATTGCAGCTCTGTTTACAATAGCCAGGACATGGAAGCAACCTAAGCGTCCATCAACCGATGAATGGATAAAGAAGATACGGCACATATATACAATGGAATATTACTCAGCCATAAAAAGGAATGGAATTGAGTTATTTGTAGTGAGATGGATGGACCTAGAGACTGTCATACAGAGTGAATTAAGTCAGAAAGAGAAAAAAACAAATACCGTATGCTAACACATATATATGGAATCTAAAAAAATGGTCATGAAGAACGTAGGGGCAAGACGGGAATAAAGACACAGACCTACTAGAGAATGGATTTGAGGACATGGGGAGGGGGAAGGGTAAGCTGGGACAAAGTGAGAGAGTGGCATGGACATATATACACCACCAAACGTAAACTACATAGCTAGTGGGAAGCAGCCGCATAGCACAGGGAGATCAGCTCGGTGCTTTGTGACCACCTAGAGGGGTGGGATAGGGAGGGTGGGAGGGAGGGAGTTTCAAGACGGAAGAGATATGGGGACATATGTATATGTATAACTGATTCACTTTGTTATAAAGCAGAAACTAACACACCATTGTAAAGCAATTATACTCCAATAAAGATGTTAAAAAAAAACAACGGCATCATATAGCACGTGGCCTTTTGCATCTGGCTTCTCTCAACATAATGTTTTCAGGGTTCATCTACGTTGTAGCATGTGTATCAGTACTGCCTGCCTTTCTGTACCTGATAATATTCCCATGTATGGCTATGCCACATTTCATTTATCCATTCACCTGCCGACTGTTTCCAGTTTTTGGCTCTCATGAATAATGCCGCTAGGAGAAGATCCCACGTTTTTTAACGTGTAATTTGAGCAAGTGGTTCCGTGTTATTAACATGCCCTGGGGGTGTGTGTGTGTGACAGGCCTGCCCTCCCCTGCAGCTCTAGTTCCAGCCTCTGAAATGCACTGAGGATTCTCTTTGAGGATTCTGTCTTCCTTTGTGTTTTCTGCTCCCCACTCTCCCTCCTGTAACCCCTTTCCCGTCTGCCATCCTCACTCCCCCCCCCCCGTCACACGTGCAAGCCCCAGACCTGTTTTTTCTGTTGTGATTAAACTATCACCTGAAGCCGCCTCCAGGAGCCTCTGATCTGAGCCCCCTAGTGGCATTAACGTGGCCCTCGTGCTATAAACTTCAGCCTCACAGATGTTCCCCCACTGAGAACAGCTTTGCTGGGCACTGAGGGTCTGTGACTTTTATCTAAGTAGGCCGTTAAAAAACTGAAACATGGTTTAGATAGATAAATAACTCCTCCTTCCCTTCCTCCTGACTCTGAGCTTGGAGCTGGCGAGCTGACTGGGGAGGTCACAGGATGGGGTCTGGGGGATGAGGAGAGAGGACAAGGTAATGGTTCCTGACACGGATCTGTAATTACACGTGGACAGAGCTCTACACCGAACGTGTCTGGTCCCTCCTTTGCCCCGAGGCGTTCCCGTTTTCTGACTGGTGTGCCGGGTGGGGCAGAGTGAGGGTGGACCAAGGTTGCAGTAGCTTTGTCTGACTCTCTAGGTCTGTGACGTCCTCCTTCAAGCACACCGCTCGTCCCCAGTGTCTCCCCATCTCTTCCCTCCGCCCCTTTCCGTGACTGTCTCCCTGTGTTTCCACCTTGTTGCTTTTCTGTGGTCCCTCTGTTTCTCTTTCACCCTCTACCTGGCTCCTCCTTTTGTCTCCTTCCGAACCTTCCGGCATCCCCCATGCTGCGGTTGGAGCATGGTTTGGGGGATTGCCCTCCAATGTGGGCTGTAGCCGACTTGTCAAACTGCTTTGTGAAACGAAAAATGTAGAAATCTTTCATTTACTTGGCCTCTGAGGCTTCACTGGGGTGGCGGGCAATTGGCAGGTCTGTCGGCTACACCCCACGCTGGTCGTTGTTTCATATTCTTAGCTATAAAAGTGGGGATACAAATGGTACCTACTTCATAAGGCCACAGTGAGGATCCAGCAGGAAATGGATGCGAAGCCCTGAACACAGTGATTGATTCTCAGCAGATGCTCAATGAATGAAATCTCTTAAATGAAATTATTTATTATAAAAATTTTTAGTCCTGGGTAAAAATGGACCAGAATAACGAGCCCCCAGGCATATACATCACCCAGATTCGATATGTTTCAACATTTTGTGTACCTGCTTTGTCCATCCCCGCTTTTTGTGGTTGCCTGCATATTTTAAAGCAATTAGCAAACCCTTCATAGCATTTCAGCTCTATGTGCATCTCTAAAAAATCTGAATGTTTTCTCATACAACCTTTTTTGTTTTTTTTTTGTTTTTTTGTTTTTTTTTTTTTTTGCTGTACGTGGCCTCTCACTGTTGTGGCCTCTCCCGTTGCGGAGCACAGGCTCCGGACGCGCAGGCTCAGCGGCCATGGCTCACGGGCCCAGCCGCTCCGCGGCATGTGGGATCTTCCCGGACCAGGGCACGAACCCGCGTCCCCTGCATCGGCAGGCGGACTCTCAACCACTGCGCCACCAGGGAAGCCCATTAGTGGTGTTTTTAAGTCACTGAGTTTGTGGGTATTTGTTACACAGCAATAGAAGACTAATAGAGGAGGATCAATGTTTAACTTCTTTGTTTTTAATTGCCGGTTTCCAGAATAAAAAAGGTTAAGTAAATGACAGCTGTCTTTATCTTCCTCATCCTTACATAGAAATCATACGTCTTCAGGGACATCAATTAAGTTGATTCCTAATTTGCTGCCAGTAAAACTCACTCATTTAGATATTGACACATGTCCTGGGTTTGGCTCATTGAAAGAATGGTTTTAAAGGGATACTGGTTATCAAATAGACAGTAAAATCAATTTGTCGGTTAAAATCAATTTGTATGGTTAAGATGTTTTGCTACCATTTTCTTCTGTGATATACTGAAATAATTCCATCATATGCAAGTGGGGCACATAACATTTGATAAATTCCATCTGTTGACAGTCTACTTACTTCTCTTGACTGCATACCCTCTCCTGTTAGAGAAGGATGTTTCCGATTATAAGGAGACTCCAAAATAGATGCTTAATTCATAAAGTATGCAAATGTTAACTCTCATATATAAAGAACATCATAGTTAAAGTAGTATGATGTCACATCATTATTGCCACGGAAGACATTTCATTTTCTCACACTGACTTCAGAGCTTAATCCAGAGTCTGAATATTAATCTTTTTGAATTCGTGTGAGAATTGGTGTCTTTGAAACATGGTTTTGGTCAAAACAAAATTTTGCAACTTTTACTCTTCTAAAAACAGCTTTATCGAGGCATGATATTACATGTTATAAAATTCACTCATTATGAGTGTATAATTTGATGAGTTTTAGTAAACTCTGAGTTGTGCAGCTAGCCCCACAGTCTAATTTTAAAACATTTCCATGTCTCAAAGAGACACCCTGTGCCCACTTGTAGTCACTTCCTGCTCCCATCCCCAGGCAACCAATAATCTGCTTTCTGTCTCTATAGTAATTTGCCTTTTCTGAACATTTCATATGAGTGGAATCTTACAGGCTGTAGACTGTTAGTCTTTTGCATATGGCTTCTTTCGTTTAGCATCAGGTTTTGGAGGTTGATCCACGTTGTGTGTTCCGGTCTCTCGTTCCCTTTTGTTGCTGAATAATATCCCATTATATGGATAGACCACATTTTGTTTACCCCTTCGCCAGTTGATGGACATTTGAATTATTCCCACTTTTGGTCTACTACAAACGATGCTGCTGTGTTCACATTCATGTACAAGTGTGGATGTATGTTTTCATTTCTCCTGGGTATGTAACTAGGAGTGGAATTGCCGGGCTGTATGGTGAATTCATGTTTAACTTTTTAAGGAATCACTAATTGCTTTCTAAATTATACTGTATTTACATTCTCACCATCATTTTATGAGAGTTCCAGTTTTTTTGTTTGTTTCCCCCGTTGGATTGTCTCGGCACCCTTGTTGAAAATTAATTGACCATAAATTTAAGGACTTATTTCTGGACTCTCAGTTTTGTTCTGTTGATGTATATGTCTGTTCTTATGCTGGTTCCACACTGTCTTGATTACTGTAGCTTTATAGTAAGTTTTGAAATCAGGAAATAAAAATCTTCTCGCTTCATTCTTGTTTTTTTTTTTTTTTTTTTTCAAAATTGTTTTTGGCTCTTCTGGATCCTTTGCATTTCCATATGAATTTTAGCATCAGTTTTTCAATTTCTGCCAAAAACCCCCCACAAAAAACCTACTCATATTTTGGTAGGGATTTTGTCGAATCTCTAGATTTGGAGACAACTGTCATTTTAACAACATTAAGTCCATGAATGACATGTCTCTACAGTTGTTTACGTTGTCCCTAATTTCTCTCAGCAGTGCTTTGTAGTTTTCAGTCTTATATGTCTTCTTAAATTTATTCACAATTATTTTAATGTTTTTGATGCTGTTATGGATGAAATTGTTTCTTTAATTTCACTTTTGGTTGTTCATTGCTAGTACACGGAAATAGAATTGTTTTTTGTATGGTGATCTTGTATCCTACAATCTTGCTGAACTAATTTATTAGTTCTAGTAGATTTGTGTATGTGTGTATGTGTGTGAGTTCTTTAGGATTGTCTCCATGTAAGATCTTGTCTCTGAATAAAAACATTTACTCCTTTCTTTCCAGTCTGGTGCCTTTTCTTTTCAATTTTTACTTTTCACTTTGATTTCTTAAATATTTATTAATGTTGGTCTCAAACATATTTAGCATGATTTCAAAGAACATTCGGGTTGAAAGATGTATAAATTATGTTTGGCATTTGGGGCTAAGGCATTAGAAATATATTTGCCATGGGCTTTTAAAAAAAAGTATGTTTCATTATAAAAAGGATACATTGGAAAGACAGAAATTGCTGACTTACAAAGTTCTTTTTAAAAGGATTTTCTGAGCAGGCCTGTAGAAAGAAAGATGGACACAGACATGACATAGAGACCTCTTTTTTTAATTTGGTAATTATATTCAAAATACAGGACCACAGAAGTACTGAAAAAATAA
The DNA here is from genome assembly GCF_000442215.2 of Lipotes vexillifer. Classification (NCBI taxonomy): domain Eukaryota; kingdom Metazoa; phylum Chordata; class Mammalia; order Artiodactyla; family Lipotidae; genus Lipotes; species Lipotes vexillifer. Next base: position 489,489 of record NW_006788040.1, read on the forward strand.
TAAGCGACACAGAAGAAAACATTTTAGGATTACTTTTTTGTCAGTTTTCAAGGAACAAAGTTACCAACCTATTTTATGATTATAAAATTATTGCTTGAAGTGCTTTGTGCTTCAGAACATGGTAGATGGCTAAAAATCTGCAAATACTTACCACTGCGCAACTTCTGACTTGAAGACCAGAGTTAAATGATAGCACATCGAGCCCTTTTGCATGTGGTCATAGAGAGGGAAGTCTTAACCCAGGAACCCCCCTTCTGGCTTTGTTTTCTCTTTTGTTTCCACCTTTGTTTGGAAGAGTTTGTTTGTGTCCCTGCGCAGGGCCTTCCCCAGACAAACAGCCTCCCTGATTGACAGTCACAGACGGCCGGGGTCCCACCCTGTCTGATGTGTAAAACTTCCTCCAGCTGAGAGCCACCAGCCCCAAAAGAGAAGAAAACCTGGGGCCCCATTCAACTCCGCATCAATTATCCATGCCTTTGTGGAGACTTCTAGTGAGGGAAAGATACCTATCAGGAGAAAGTAACAATAAGGAAAGCAGAAAGAGAAAAAAACAGAACGGCTAATTGGATTTTCAATTGAAGGGGCCAGGCAGCCGCAGGCAACGGGTGGTGAGGAACCCAATGATGGACACAGATTCTGCACACTTTCAGCTTGCATCTCTAAACAGAAATGCCGCCTAGAGAGGAAAGACACTGAAGAAGAGGGAAAGGCTGTTAGTCCAAACCCCACTGGCAGGCAGTCCTTTGGGCTGACTCCTTATCTGTGTTGGCTCCCACAAGCCTGGGTATTGGCGCCCCGGGTTGGAGACGCCACCTGCCCTGCCACGCAGCCTCTGCGGCTCTGAAAACTGGGGACATCTGAGAAAATTGTGGCAGCTTTCAAAGAGAGTAGAAAGGTTTAAACCAGTCCTATGAGAAATTTAGTTGTTTTTTTTGTTTATTTTAAACCAATTTATTTGGGCTGGTTTTCCTTTCATAAGACATCATTCAGGTTCTAAGATCAGCCATGATTATCTCTTCCCAGAAAAATTCAGAGAAGCTACACTTTTACTGGAATGGCACAATCCTTTAACATCTGCTAATCACTAGAACTATAGGAACCCTGGCATGTGACCACCAAACCCCTGATCTGCAGGCTGGCAACTCTCTCTCTGTCTTTTAGGTGGTTACTGTTTAATTTTCCCTGAGCTTTTCTGAGCCCGCGGTTGATGGGAATTACTATTGGTTTAAGACAGTGATGGCCACCTGTGTATTAAACTAGTGTTTTCTATGCTAGTTAAAATAACGTGACCAAGTTTGCCCATTCCCCAAAAAGCAGAGCCTCAATAGGAGGTAGGCACTTCACAACTGCTATTTTCTGTCTGTCACCAGGAAAAGTTAGTGGGGAAATGAGCACGCATCTGGGGTTTTTTTAAATTGAAGTGTAGTTGATAGAATGTTGTGTTAGTTTCAGGTGTACAGTGAAGTGATTCAGTTATACATATATCTGTTCTTTTTCAGATTCTTTTCCATTATAGGTTATTACAAGATGTTGAATGTAGTTCCCTGTGCTATACAGTAGATCCTTGTTGTTTATCTGTTTTATATATAATGCTGTGTATCTGTTAATCCCAAACTCCTAATTTATCCCTCCCCACCTTTCTCCTTCGGTAACCGTAAGTTTGTTTTCTGTGTCTGTGAGTCTGTTTCTGTTTTGTAAATAAGTTCATTTGTATCATTTTTTTAGATTCCACGTATAAGTGATATCATCTTATTTGTCTCTCTCTGACTCACTTCACTTAGTATGATAATCTCTAGGTCCATCCATGTTGCTGCAAATAGCATTATTTCATTCTTTTTTATGGCTGCATAATATTACCATTGTGTATATGTTGATATATACCACATCATCTTTATCCATTCATCTGTGGACGGACATTTAGGCTGCTTCCATATCTTGGCTATTGTAAATAGTGCTGGAGTTTTTTTTTTTTTTAAACATATAAACAATACAATTCCTAGTTAATATATCATGATACTAAAATCCAGAATTTGGGGGCAGGGCACAAAGATCTTTCTGTAGCAGGTCTCTGCTTTATGTGCTTTGTTGAATGACACATTGAGAATCTAATATATTTTAAGTGCTCCATTGGAAATGTCTTATTAAATAAAAGGCACACAGGGGAGACTAGAACAGCGTCAGGCCACAGAGGACTTTCTACCTGCCACCAGCTCACTCTGCAAAAGGATGGATGTGAAACCCACAGACCTCTGACACGCCAGTGTCAGACAGCTGTAAGGAGTGTTTACTACTGCCCAGAAGTCTCCGAAATTCTTGGAAGGGGCTACTGGTGATGTTTCAGAGCCATGAGTTTAGATCCCATGGCAAGTGTGGGGAAACCACTCTTAGTCAAAAGGAAAGTCTAGCCAATCAGCCAACATCTGCAACTGACTCAACTTTGTAGCTGTCTCATTGCCTGGGTCCACATAATTAAGGGAAAATACTACATGCTGTAGCAATATTAGCAAAGCTGGGGTCTTAATATATATTCCTGGAGAGTTCTAAGGACCTAGGAAACATGACCTCTACTGGAAAAGTTGACTATCAGCTTTTTGAACTGACAGTAGAGGGATGATTGGGCGGTTTTAGGATTTTAGGAGCCCCAAACGCCTGAAATTCCAGGTGGCAGTACACTGTCATAATATCCCCTGGTTTTAGCTCTTTGGGAAATACCTTTTCTGAGGGTTTATACGTTATCTTTGATTTACTTTAGTATTCCCACTTCTAGTCAAAGTCAAGATCAGGAAATGTAGAGATATGCTATGAGGTGGTTCACGGGCTTTGTTTGAAATCTACTAAAAATTCAGTCATTTATTCAGTAAATTTCACTGTGTACCATGCATCCGTGAATAGTACTGCTATGGGTGCCCCTATGGACCTAACATTCTTTGTTTATTTAATATATTTATTTAATTATTTATTTGGCTGCGCCGGGTCTTAGTTGTGGCGCGCGGGATCTTTTAGTTGCAGCATGCGAACTCTTAGTTGCGGCATGTGGGATCTAGGTCCCTGACCAGGGATCGAACCCAGACCCCCCCTGCAGTCCCTGGAGCTAACATTCTACGGGGGGAGACAGACCAACGAATACACACTGTCCGCACAGTAGTAAACGTTGTGGAGAATTGTAGAGGCCAAAGCGGGGCAGGGCTTGCCGGTGTGTGCGGCAGTTTCAAATAGGGTGTTTGGAGAAGGCACTACTTATAAAGGGACGGTTGAACAGCGTCCTGGGGAGGTGTGAGGGCTGAGCCCCTGTGTACTGGGGAGAAGTGGGTCCAGGCAGAGGGCTCAGCAGGACAGAGACCCTAAGACTGGAACCACGTGGTGGAGGAACAGCAAGGAGGCTACAGCCAAGGGGCTGAGTGCGAGGGACCGCGAGACAGGTGGGGGGTGGTTGGCGAGGCCTTTTGGGCAATCACGAGGCTCTCCGCTTTTACTGGTCATGGGATGGGACACAGGAAAGTTTGAGTACTGGGGCAGCACACCCTGACTCAAGTGCTCATGCAGCATTGTCTAGGTGCTGTGGAAGCAAGAAGCAGGAGATGCTGTAGCGCGTCAGCAAGAGATGATCCCGGCTTTGGGACCAGCGGCCAGCAGTGGAGGTAGAAGTCATCTGAAGATGGGAGGATAGATTTGCAATGAATTGTGTTGTGGTACAAAAGCGGGTGGGAGGCACAGAGGCTTGCAGGGTACCATGTGGTTGGGTTCAGTTGGAGCCAGAAGGTGAAAGAAAGGCTCAGACATGAGCCTGAGGGTGTAGGGCGATGACTGTGTTCATGCATCTCGGAATTAAGGTAACTTGCTTGCTTTGCCCAGTGGGCCATCTGCTGAAGAGTATTGTCACACCTCCTCTGTGTTCTACATGATGCTTTTAGGTCAGCCTTAAAGTTTGGAGCTTTGTCCCAACTCTGCTCGCTGATGAACAGAGAAGATTCTTGTGATTTGGTTTCCAAGAGAAATCCCAGAAAAGTGTGGAGGTGGGGGCAGAGAGAATTGCTTTAGTCCCTCAAAGAGACTGTTTATGACAGTAGAACACAGTGAGAGCAACTAGGACAGCTTCTTCAAGAAGCAAACATTCTTTCTTCCCTTGTAAGATGCACTTACTCTCCAAAGAAATCTTTTTTTTTTTTTTCTTACTGGAAATATTTTACTGCTTTGATTTTTTTTTTTAATTCATTGTCTTCAAAGTTTGCTCTTTCAGAATTGATTTGCTTACCATATAATCTGTGACTATTTCAGAAGATTGAAATTAGGTTTGTTTTGGGGTTTCTCCTTTTAAACCAAGAAGTGGGTTCAGAATTGGTGATGGAAAAGAACTTCAAATGGGATAGCTTACTGGGAACATTGATTTGGGCCCTTTTCTTCTGTTGTTACTTTTTAGCTTATCTCTTTCAGAATATTAGCTTATCTCTTTCAGAATATGCCTGATTTCCTTCTCTTGAGATACCACATATCTAAGGATCCAGTTGTTACTTAATTTTTCTTTGTTTACTGATAAATATGCTGTATGCTTTTGTTCTTTTTTTTTTTTTTTTTTTTGCGGTACACTGGGCCTCTCACCGTTGTGGCCTCTCCCCTTGCAGAGCACAGGCTCCGGACGCGCAGGCTCAGCGGCCATGGCTCACGGGCCCATCCGCTCCGCGGCATGTGGGATATTCCTGGGCTGGGGCACGAACCCGTGTCCCCTGCATCAGCAGGCGGACTCTCAACCACTGCGCCACCAGGGAAGCCCCGCTTTTGTTCTTTTAAAAAGCAATTTTATTGAGGTATAAAACACAATAAAATACATCCAATTTAAATATAGAGTTTGAGTTTTGACAAAAGTGTACACCCACGTACCTGTTACCACAATCCATATATGGACCATTTCCATCACTTTAAAAAGTATACTCTTGCCCATTTCTAAACAGCTCATCCCAGCTCCAGGCAACCACTGATCTGCTTCTGCTTCCAGTCACAGTAGATTATATTTGCCTTTTCTAGAACATCCTATCACTAGAATCAAATCCTATTTTGTGTCTGGCCCCTTTGCCTCAGCACGATGTTCTTCCTTGAGGTTCATTTATCACGTTGCTTGTGTCGGGATTTTTGTTTCTTTTATTGCTGGATAGTATTCCAATGTATGGACTTATTAACACACTTCACTTTTCATGGACATCGGGTTGTTTCCAGTTCAGGGAAATTACGAGTAAAGCTGCTATGGATATTTTTCATCAAGTCTTGTTGTGAACAGATGCTGTCATTTCTCTGTGGTAAGTGCCTAGGAGAGGCATTGTTGCATCTCCTGTGATAGGTACACGCAGATTTTTTTGGTTTTTTTGGTCGTACCACGCAGCTTGCGGGATCTTAGTTCCCCGACCAGAGATCGAACCTGTGCCCCCTGCAGTGGAAGCATGGACCCCTAACCACTTACCGCCAGGAAATTCCCAGTACACACGCATTATGATTGTTATGTCATCTTGATGAGTCTACCACTTTTATCATGATGAGAAGTCTATCCTGGTAATAATATATTTGTTCTGACGTCTACTTTGTCTAATATTGTTATAATCACTCCAGCTTTCTTGATATTAGTGTTTGCATGGTCTGTCTGTTCTCTGATCTCTGCCTTGTAATTAGCCTATTTAGACCATTTACACTTAAATAATTACCAATTTAGTTGGATTTAAATCCTGCATATGTATTATTTGTTTCCTTGTTGCTTTTTCCTTTTCCAGTCTTCTTTTGGATATATCCTAGTAGGAGTATATCCTAGTAAGTTGTCATCACCACTGGCTTATAATAGCTATACAGCTCTTCATTTCATTGATTTTTCTGGTGTTTCCAGGCACCTCGTGTTCCGTGATCTCCTGGTGCCTTTGCCTCGGCAGGACCACCATGGTCTGCTTGGGTCCCCCTCCCAGCACCACATTTCAGAAAGTACCTCCAGGCCAAGAGCTGGCCCAGCCTGGGGTCCTCCTAGTTTGCTTCCCTTCTTTCAGGGACTATAGCCCCTTCTGTGTCTGAAAACAGTTACTTCATATATCTTGTCCAGTTTTTTGGTTGTTATTGTGGGAACTTAAGTCCGGCTCTGGTTACCATATTATGTTCTGAGGTGTAATTTTATTTTTGAAGTAAAGTATTTGGTTCTTGGCAGGAGAATGTGTTAAATATGTGAAATTGGGACTACCTGTAAAACCCTAGGTGCATAACACCATTGTTTTAACTTCACAGAGTGATGTAAAGATGGTGATGATCAGTTTCTGGCTTACGCATAGCAGCACGTGTAAACCTCAGAAGCAGAAGCTTTGAAAAGTTCTGTATCAGTCAGTACCGTTTGAATGGTAACAGCCCATAATCAAGCCCTTAGGTACTCAGTGTTCTACATACAGTTCCTTTTTTTTTTTTTTTTTTTTTTTTTTTTTTTTTTTTTTTTCGTGTACGCAGGCCTCTCACTTGTTGTGGTGTCACCCATTGCGGAGCACAGGCTCCGGACATGCAGCCTCAGCAGCCATGGCTCACAGGCCCAGCCACTCCGTGGCATGTGGGATCTTCCCAGATCGGGGCACGAACCCCTATCCGCTGCATCGGCAGGCAGACTCTCAACCACTGCGCCACCAGGGAAGCCCCATACAGTTCCTTTTTTAAAAAAAATCATCTTATGTGTGTGTTTTAAAAAAAATTTTATTTATTTACTTATTTTTGGCTGCATTGAGTCTTCGTTGCTGTGCCCGGGCTTTCTCTAGTTGCAGGGGGCTGCTCTTCATTGTGGTGCGCGGGCTTGTCATCGTAGTGGCTTCTCTTGTTGCAGAGCACAGGCTGTAGGCACGCGGGCTTCAGTGGTTGTGGTGCGTGGGCTTCAGTAGTTGTGGCTCATGGGCTCTAGAGCACAGGCTCAGTAGTTGTGGTGCATGGGCTTAGTTGCTCTGCAGCATGTGGGATCTTCCCGGACCAGGGCTCGAACCCGTGTCCCCTGCATTGGGAGGCAGATTCTTAAGCACTCCACCACCAGGGAAGTCCCCTACAGATCTTTTTTTTTTTTTTTTTTTTCTGGTTTTGGGGCTTCTTTTTTGTTGGGCTC
>NW_006788040.1:496642-497611 GCF_000442215.2 Lipotes vexillifer
CGGCAGGTGGACTCTCAACCACTGCGTCACCAGGGAAGCCCCCCGCTACAGATCTTATTTAGTCTTCAAAATGACCCCATGTCGAGGTTGGCATCAGCCCCATTTTACAGGTGAGAGGACCTGCACTCAGAGGTGAAGATGCTTCTCACCTGCCTGGCATCTTGTAAAACAGTGATGGCTGAACTGAAATTGACCTTACAGAGTTGGGGTCTGCCACTCTCCAGAGCTCAGGCCCTCGGTCACTATCTGAGCTGATGATGTAAATAGGTGAAACACCTTAGGAGACAGCAGTAGAGTTGAGGTTAACTAGTGCTGAAACTCCATGTATGAAGTGGTTATTTTCTTCCTGAAATAGCTACTACTTGCCAGGACAAAGCGGCGCGATCAATTTCCCACAAGAAGTGGTTTCGAAAAAGCCGTCACCCTCTCTCCACCTTCTCTTTGTGCTTTGTTGCCTCCCACCTTTCTTCCTTTACTCGTTTTTTCTTTTCTTTATGTGTTTTCCCCCGTCTCCATCTGTCAAAATAGCAATAAGGGCAACAGCAAAAAAGAATGAAATAAAACCGACCCCAGTTTAATTCATGAAACCAGAGTGCTAGGCTTAAATGAATCATTAGATTTTTATCTATCCCAGTCCTTTTGTTTTGCCAATCAGGAAACCAGGGAACATTAGCACAAAGAGTTGGTGAAAACCACCCAGCTTGTTGGCTCCCACAGGAGCCAGAGTCTAGGGCGTACTGACCATGGGTGGGGTGTGGGGACCATCTGACTCTGGGGTGTCATGAATATGAGTCGGGTCTAAGCATCTTATCAGGGATAAGTGGGTAATGGAAGCAGGTGACAAGAAAGAGACTGACTGGGTTATTGCTTAAATTAGTCATTTAGCGAATGTTTCTTTGGGGAAGTGATTTGAAGAAGTGATTGTTTTTGAGAAGGAAAGAGCCCCCGTGAGGATCAGGTGGAAGAGCG
>NW_006788040.1:497766-512394 GCF_000442215.2 Lipotes vexillifer
TTCAGATCCTTTTTTTTTTTTTTTTTTTTGCGGTATGCGGGCCTCTCACTGTTGTGGCCTCTCCCGTTGCAGAGCACAGGCTCCCCCCGCGGCATGTGGGATCTTCCCGGACCGGGGCATGAACCCGTGTCCTCTGCATCGGCAGGTGGACTCTCAACCACTGCGTCACCAGGGAAGCCCCCCGCTACAGATCTTATTTAGTCTTCAAAATGACCCCATGTCGAGGTTGGCATCAGCCCCATTTTACAGGTGAGAGGACCTGCACTCAGAGGTGAAGATGCTTCTCACCTGCCTGGCATCTTGTAAAACAGTGATGGCTGAACTGAAATTGACCTTACAGAGTTGGGGTCTGCCACTCTCCAGAGCTCAGGCCCTCGGTCACTATCTGAGCTGATGATGTAAATAGGTGAAACACCTTAGGAGACAGCAGTAGAGTTGAGGTTAACTAGTGCTGAAACTCCATGTATGAAGTGGTTATTTTCTTCCTGAAATAGCTACTACTTGCCAGGACAAAGCGGCGCGATCAATTTCCCACAAGAAGTGGTTTCGAAAAAGCCGTCACCCTCTCTCCACCTTCTCTTTGTGCTTTGTTGCCTCCCACCTTTCTTCCTTTACTCGTTTTTTCTTTTCTTTATGTGTTTTCCCCCGTCTCCATCTGTCAAAATAGCAATAAGGGCAACAGCAAAAAAGAATGAAATAAAACCGACCCCAGTTTAATTCATGAAACCAGAGTGCTAGGCTTAAATGAATCATTAGATTTTTATCTATCCCAGTCCTTTTGTTTTGCCAATCAGGAAACCAGGGAACATTAGCACAAAGAGTTGGTGAAAACCACCCAGCTTGTTGGCTCCCACAGGAGCCAGAGTCTAGGGCGTACTGACCATGGGTGGGGTGTGGGGACCATCTGACTCTGGGGTGTCATGAATATGAGTCGGGTCTAAGCATCTTATCAGGGATAAGTGGGTAATGGAAGCAGGTGACAAGAAAGAGACTGACTGGGTTATTGCTTAAATTAGTCATTTAGCGAATGTTTCTTTGGGGAAGTGATTTGAAGAAGTGATTGTTTTTGAGAAGGAAAGAGCCCCCGTGAGGATCAGGTGGAAAGAGCGTTCTAGCCAAGAAGGAACAGCATTCTTGGCATAGGGAACAGCATGGTAATCTGCAGGGGCAGGAAAGAACACAGCAGGTTCCAGAATCAGCCAGAGGCCAAGGTAGGCAGAGAGAGAGGTGGGCAGGAATCAGGGTTTTATTTTACGTGTAATGGGAAGCTCTGGTAGGTTTTGACCATGTCCGATTTGTTTTAAGATCATTCCAGCCTCTTTATGGCGAATGAATTATCCAAGTCAAAAGTGGGAGAGTGGAAGCAGGGAGATGAATTCGGAGGCTGCCGCCGTCCAGGAAGTTGGTGGTGCTGGCTTACATCAGACGAGGACAGTGGAGATGCAAGAAGTGGGTGGATTGGGATTTATTCTGAAGATAAAACCTGACAGGTCAGCTGGTGAATGTGGGGAGTGAGGGAAAAAGAAGACTCAAGGAGAACTCAAAGGCCATTTAGGGGAGAGTATACTTAGTTTCTATAATTTAGGACAGCGGTCCCCAACCTTTTTGGTACCAGGGACCAGTTCCATGGAGGACAGTTTTTCCATGGACTGGGGCAGGGTGGGAGGGAGATGGTCTTGGGATGATTCAAGCGTATTACATTTATTGTGCACTCTATTTCTATTATTATTACATTGCAATATATAATGAAATAATCATACAACTCACTATAATGCAGAATCAGTGGGAGCCCTGAGCTTGTTGTCGCTTGTTGCTCACTGATAGGGTTTTGATATGAGTCTGCAAGCAGTTGATTTATCATGGTCTCCATGCAGTCAAACCTCTCTGCTGATGATAATCTGTATTTGCAGCCGCTCCCCAGCACTAGCATCACCGCCTCAGCTCCACCTCAGGTCATCAGACATTAGATTCTCATAAGGAGCGTGCAACCTAGATCCCTCGCATGCACAGTTCGCAGGAGGGTTCGCGCTCCTATGAGAATCTGATGCCACCGCTGATCTGACCGGAGGCGGAGCTCAGGCTGTAATGAGGGGAGCGACTGTAAACACAGATGAAGCTTCGCTCACTCTACTGGTACTGGTCCGTGGCCTGGGGGTTGGGACCCCTGACTTAGGGGAATGAATACATTCTATGAAGTATATTTCCTTAAATTATTCAAAACTATGAAAGGAAAGGAACTAGTTAATGCACAGAAAGATGAAATAAACGGGGTAATTGAAAACACTGTGTCATCACATCACCTTCCTGCTCTATACCTGTCCTAAAGCCCCACTGCAGGACAAGTCCCTCTTGTTACTGTCATTCAAGTCACCCAGACTGGCCTCAGTCTTTTTTTTCTTTGTCTTTTTCTTCTAGCGTATACTCCACCAATGAGTCTTATGCTCTGTCTCCCTCTGTGGGACACCGCCTTCTGGCCTGTGCTTTTCTCAAAGATCCAGCCATTTGGGAATTCCCTGGTGGTCTAGTGGTTAAGACACTGTGCTTCCACTGCCGGGGAGAGGTGCGGGTTTGATACCCGGTCGGGGAACTAAGGTCCCACGTGCCGTGCGTCATGGCCAAACAAACCCAAAACGACAACAACAAAAGATCCAGCCATTCAGGGATTAGCTGAACCATGAACAGTCCATTTTCTGATGTTCCTTACGTGCCATTTATTTGGCACTTCCTGTGGCAAATATAGGATTTCCAGGTGCCTCTTCCGTGCGGTTTCTCTAACTGGAATCCAAATTCCTTGAGACTAAAGATAACCTCTGATGCTGTTTTCCTCTTTGTGACTAGAAAGCATCTAGTTCAGTATTTTATACATCAGAGGAAGTAACTCTTTTTTATTTTTGCCTTTTTGCTTTAGCGTGAAATCCTTTCTACTGCCATTACTGTAAAGCTCTTATTTGTAGCATTTTGTGTAAACAGTAGGAGTATAGCTATATACTCTGTGATTATTTTCTCAGCGTGAGGAGAGCGTTCCATGGGTGAAGTCATGGCCCACCAATGATACACCCAGTGTCCTGTCCATCACCTCCGTCGTGGCCCTCGTGGGCATCTGTGCATTGCTGGCACGAGTGTTAGCATGAGCACCCACAGAAATAGAGGGCCCAGTTGGGCAGCTGTGTTGAGTAGATGGTTCGCGGGAGAGCAGCAGGGTGCTTGTCCCCGTCACGCGCAAAGGGCGGAAGGGACTTCCCACCGCCACATCCCCACTCCTGGCAGAAGGTATAAGGCCCCGAGCGTACAAAATTACAAGTAAACGCACGATCTAACTTTTAAACATACCTATGTTATTTAATTAACAAACTTAAACATACCTATGTCATTTAATTAACAAATTGCTAATTAACATATGGCTACAAGTTAAAATGAATTTGGACTAAATAATCAGAAACCATCCCATTGCTCTAGTAAGAAATCATTTCACAGTCATGAGATTTCACGTCAAGATATGACAAGCCCACTCCAGCCACCAGTCGCTGGAGGTGCTGCAACAGCGGCCTGTGGGGCTTCTTGCCCCAGAGGGTTGGCTGTGGCACTGTCACCACCTGGTGTTCCGCTATCAAGGTTCTACTTTTTTGAGCCTCGAAGGCTTTTGCTGACATCTTCACATTCTGGTAGAAATATTCAGAGCCAGCTGGTAGGCACTGTTAACACATAGGGGTCAACACTTTGTACCTGTTCTGGGTCGGCTTCAGGGATGGGATGAGGATGAGAGGGTCATCTGGGGACAGACGCGGTGGCAGATGAGCATCCCAAGGAAGAGGAAGGCAGAAGGATTCAGCTTTGCCGTGTTGAGAAAAAAGAGGCCCCGCTCTAAAATCATCCGTCCCGGATTTGAGAGCTGAGTTTAACTTTTCATGAAACAATTGCCCACTTATATTAAAAACTATTCCCCAGCAGGCTCTTTGGCATTCCGAAGCTCTGAGCACACGCGAAGCATTGTGTAACTGAGAAATACCTAGCCCTGGGATTCTTCTAGATGGATCCCTCAGCCTGCCGGGTGAAGCCCATCTCCCCCCACCCATTCCAGCCTTGGTGGTGGGATAAAGCATTCCTTCCACCTTTTCCCCATAGGAACGTGCTGTGTCCAGATTCAAAGCCTCACTCCTTCCTTATCTCCATGGAAGTTTCCTGTCTCTGGCCACTTGTTCTTTCTCTCGACTCTGTAGCCCATTAATCTCTCCACACCTGGCCTGTACTTGACTTCTTCCCGGAACCATCTGTGACTGTAGCGCGAGCCATACCGATCTTCCCTTAGTAAATTTATCAAATGTTTATTGAGCCGATTAAGAACTGGCCATTGTGCTGAGGATTAGAGAGAAAAACCACACACGAGCAGGCCATTTCCCTCCCAGAGCCCCTGAGTAAACAACTCGGTGACATCGTTCGAGGTGCAGCCTTTCTTAACACTGTGCCGCTGTGTATTCCCAAGGCCGGCGTCACATTTAATGGGGAGATACTAGCAGTATTGCCATTGAACGCCAGGAACAGACAAGGACCAAGAAATGGACACATTGATCACGCCGACAGGACCAGTACCCAAGAGGTGGAGGGCCCGAAGGATTCCTTGAGCAGCGGTGCTGAGTAGCAAACCTCAATACAGAAGGCCCTGGACGTGCTCGTGAGCAAAGACCTGTAACCCAGGGTGAAAATGGAACCTTAAACATATGAAAAGATTTTCAACTTGATTAAAGATTGGCAAAGCGCAAATTACTCTGAACTATTATCATCTTTCTTAATCTTTCAAATTGTCACAAGATCCGGAAGTTTAATAACACACTTTTGGTATGGCCGTGGGTTTAAAAACAGGAGCTGATGCATTGCCGGTGGGTGTATGAACAGGTACTGCTCGGATGGGGCTAATTTGGCTGGGTCTATTAAAATACCAGAATGTCTATATAACCTTTGGCTCAGGAGTTTCACTCGGAGGAATGTATCCTACAAATAGGCTTGAACACATGAGAAATGATGTACGGAGAGGGTTATTTATTGCAGCAATTTTGTAAAAGCAAAATATTTCCTGCAGCCCAAATGTTCACCATTAGGGAACAAGTTACGTAACTTCTGACATTCCATCCGCTGGAATAATGCAGCGGTAAGGAGCGGCCAGGTAGCTCTTCGTGACTAGTATAGAAAGATCTCCACGGTCTCGAGTTATGAAAAACAGGCTGACGGAAACAGTATGGTAGGAAATAAGAGTTCGTCTTTGCGCCTGCCTTTGTGCTGTGTTAGGAGGTAACGCAGCGCCTATAACAGAGACCCACACATGAGAGTGTCTCTCTCATCCGTAGCGGTGCAGGGTTAGCGGGAGGCCCCCCTCCATGTGCCAAGCTCTTGCCGTGTTGTGGCGCTGGTGTCCCTAGGACTGCAGAGTTTCCTGCATCGAGCTGGGTGAAAGAATCACACGGATTTCTTAGCACCTGGCCAAGAAGTAACACACATCACTTCCCCGAAAAGATACAAGGAACCAGTAATAGCCATTACCTTGGGGGTGATGGTGGTGGGTGCGCTACTGGGAAGATGAAGGACATGGACCAGAAGGGAACTTTTCATTTTATACCTTTTTAATTTACTTTTACAACTTTGAGCCATTTTGTCCATTCATAAGATAAAAAGAGATAGTTGCGAGTTAGTGGCCTTGAAAGCACTAAGGACCCAGGGCCGTGGGAGCACAGAAGAGGGGCTGGGCTGGGGAGCTCTTCGAATTTTACTGCGCTACGTGATGCTCAGTTGAGGTCCTGAAGGTAAAGTGGGTGTTAACCAGGTCAAGTCTGGAGGATGAAGACTTGAGATGAGAAGGGTGGGGGTGGGGAAGCGGGTAGAGAGGTGGTTGGCAAGAAGGGAGCTGGTGCTGAGAAGGGGAGTCTGTTTCAGGTAGAGTGAGGAGCGTGTGTGAAGGCACAGAGGCGTGTTGAGTGACCTGCGCTTGCGTCCGGCCGTGCTGGGCGGGTGGGCACTGTAGCTCTGGGGAGGTGTGGGGCAGAGCGGGGCGTGCATTGCAGTACAGACGTTAGAGGCTGGGTCTTATGATGAGTTCAAAAGCAAGGGAGTAGCATGGTCAGATCTAGGCAGCAGCACGCAGGACAAATGGGAAAGGAGACTGAACGAATGTTGAGGTGGCTGTGCCGTGACCTAGGAAGCAATGCATCTCTCCCTGCAAAGCGAGTATGGCACTTAACTAATGCAACGCAGTTAGGTATTATCTTTTATGTATGTCTATCAGATTGCAATTGCTCTGAGAACCCCTTTATTTACACTTAGAGTACCATGACATAAATGCTTATTGGTTGGGCTTCCCTGATGGCGCAGTGGTTAAGAATCCGTCTGCTGATGCAGGGGACACGGGTTCGATCCCTGGTCCGGAAAGACCCCACATGCCAAGAAGCAGCTAAGCCCGTGCACCACAAGTACTGAGCCTGCACTCTAGAGCCCGTGAGCCACAACTACTGAAGCCCGTGTGCCTACAGCCTGTGCTCTGCAACAAGAGAAGCCACTGCAACGAGAAGCCCGCGCACCGCAACGAGGAGTAGCCCCCGCTCGCCGCAATTAGAGAAGGCCTGCGCGCAGCAACGAAGACCCAATGCAGCCAAAAAAACCCAAAACAAAACAAACAAAAAACTTATTAGTTGATTCTCTTTTGTTTTAAATAAACCTTTAATGGAATATATGTATAGAAAAGTGCTCAAGTTCAAGTGCATAGCCTCGTGAATTATCACCAAGTGAACACACATACATTAATTGGTTGTTATTCTGTTTCTTCCTTGTTAAAATTATGTTTAGACCCGGTGTGTTTTACACACCCTCCCTACTTTGTCCTGGCCATGTTTAATCTGTGATGTACACACATACCCTAATTTCCATACTGCCAGCTTTAATCATTGTTCTTTGAGATGTCTTTGGGAAATATAAATCAGGTGGATTGTTGGAATAATACTTCTATTTTAAGTTATTTTAAATCTCACTTTATTTTGTCCTTTTGTTTGTTTACTATTAGATGTGCATTAAACTGTTATAAATGAAAAAAATTGACCCCAGTCTGGAAAGAGTATTGGCATGCTGCATAGCCAGAAATTTTTTTCTTTTCCATCATTTCATAACGTTGGTAAAGTCTGAAAGTAATCCAGCTATTGCAAGGGTTTAGATATACTTTTCTTGCCACTGAATTTTCACATTTTCCTCCCAGTCCCAATTTCCTTTGTTCCCTTTTGAAGTAAGAGCCAATTGCTTGGAACATTCTGTGAATTTTTCTTTGGCCACGTTCATTACCATTTGTGCTTTTGTCTACTAGACTGTTAATATTCAGGGCCCCAAATCTCTCCATTATCTAAATGAGTGACCTCATTAATTAATCTAAGAATATTTTGTTGAGCACGTATGTGCTGAATTTAAATTGGAGGTGGGGTAGATAATTTGGATATTTAGAAGACCTATTTACAATATTCCTCAACTACATTTTGTTACTAATTTTCTTCTGTAAAGTTTTAAGTCAGGAAGTGAAAGTTCTAGTTTGATAAGCAGAGTCAAATAAAAAATATATTTAAGGTTTGCATGAAGTAGGTAAAAATAATTAACTAAATATTCGTTTTGATTTATATTTATTTATTCCTCTTGGGACTTGGAAGAAATGGAAGGGAGAATTATTCAGTGGGAATTTAAGTTAGCATTATTCATCTAGGAGGGGCATGGTGCCCTGGGGGAGTTTTCCGTTTTTACATCTGTATGCTTTTTTTCTGTATTTTTGAGTTTGCTTTTCTAGTTATCATTTAAGATTTCCTTTATTTTCACTTGTAAAGACTATTGTGTATCCTGAATGTGTCAGAGTAGTTGTTTCCAGCCTCTGCATTACCCAGAACCTTTGTAATTACTTATTTTAGTCCCGTGCCTCTGTGTGTGAATAATTTTATCTTCCATACAAACTTGTGCTTTATGAAAAACATCCTGTAGAGACTGACAGCCATGTAAGTGATCGGGCATTAGCTTCTGGAAATTTTAGATCCCAATTTGTGATCGACTTAAAGCCACTATTCAGGAACATCTTTTGAGCCTTGTCCCTGGCTTAGTTGTATGTACCCAATCTTATTTTTCTTTCTTCTTTAGCACCGGGTTTTTTTTGTTTTGTTTTGTTTTTTGGTGGGGTGGCAGGAAGAGTCAGGTTTATTGAGGTATAATTTAAATAAAACTCACCATCTACAATGTACAATTCTGTGAGTTTTGACAAATTCATAAAGTTGTATAACAACTACCAAATTCAAGATACAGAGTAATTCATCACCTCCGCAAATGTTCTAGTGCCCTTTATGGTTGACCGCCACACCCCACCCCAACCCCTGGCAACCACTGATCTGGTTGTTCCTGTGGTTCCTCCTTTTCCAGAATGACACATAAGTGGACTCATTCAGCATGTAGGCTTTGGGTCTGGTTTCTTTCACTTAGCACAGTGCATTGGAGATTCACTTACAGTGGATGTATCAGTAGTTCATGCCTTTGTCTTGTTGAGTAGTGTTCCATTGTATGGGTACATCACAGTTTACCTAGCCATCAGTTGAAGAACATTTGGGTTATACCCAGTTTTTTGATATTATATATGAAGCTATTACAAATATCTGTGTTCAGATTTTTGTGTGAACATAAATTTTCATTCCTATCGGGTAAATACCTAGGAGTGTGATTATTTGGGTTGAATGGCAAATGGATATTTTAACTTTAAAGAAATGTTTTCCAATGAGCCTGCATTCCTACTAGCAGTCTAGGAGAGTTCCAGTTACTCCACATCCTCTGTTCGTCAGCAGTGGCATTGTCTCTCTCTCTCTCTCTCTCTCTCTCTTTTTTTTTGGCTATTCTAAGAAGTATATAGTGATATCTCACTGTGTTTTAAATTTGCATTTTCCTAATGACTAACAATGTTGGACATCTTTTCATGTGCTTATTTTACATTTATATATCATCTTCGGTGAAAATATTCAAATCTTCTGCTCAATTTTTAAAAATACTGGATTGTTTATAGTCTCATCATTGAGTTTGAGAGTTCTTTGTATACGTTGGATACAGGTTCTCTATCAGATATGTATATTGCAAATATTTTCTCCAAATCTGTGGTCTGTCTTTACTTTCCCTTTGTAAGTAATAAGTAATTTATGGGAGATTACTTTTGAGACTGAGTAAATATTTCGTTCCTTATCAAACTTGTGCCCCCTGGTTTTGGCACCTGTTGATTTTCTAACTCCATCATTCCTTCTGTAGTTTTTGGTCGGTGTTGGATGCTAAGGGAGAGCTTCCCCTTCTTTCCTGTATTCTCCTCCTCCCTTCTTCCTTCTTTCCCCTTCCCTCCATTGTGGAGTCACAGCCCATCAGTCATCCCAGCCAGCACAGTAATTCCTCTCTTTGCCTGTTGATTCAGAGGCACGAGGAGTCCAAAACATATATGCTTCTCAGCGAACGAAGCTTCTGGTTGCCAAAATTTGATACTGTCAGTCTTCTGAGCTCTGCCGTTCTAGTGGTTATGAAGTGGTACCTCAAAGTGATTTAATTTCTATTTGCATGATGACCAACGGTATTGAGCCCTTTTAGTGTGCTTATTGGCTAGTCATATTTCTTCCTTGGCGAAGTGTTCACATTTTTCGCCCATTCTTGTATTGGGTTGTTTCATTTTAAAAATTGATTTGTAAGAGGTTTTTTTTTTGTTTGTTTGTTTGTTTTTTTAATGTATACATAAACGGGATATAGGCCTTTTTCAGATTTCTTTCTTTTCCCATTTGGATATGTTTCTTCTAGCACCATTTGTTAAAAGACTCCCTTTCCTAATAAATTGCTTTGCTATCTTTGTGGAAAATAAGTTGAGCACACATAAGTGTATTTCCGGATCCTCTATTCTGTTTCATGGATTTAGTCTTATGCCAGTACCACACTGTGTTGATTACCATGGCTGTATAATGCGTCTTGAAATTAAGCAGTGTAAGTCCTTGAACCTTTTGCCTCTTCCTCAAGATGTTTTGGGTATTCCAGGTTTTTCGGCTTCCCATATACATTTTAGAATCAGCTTGTCAGTTTCTTTAAAAAGCCGATGGGGATTATTATTAGGATTGCATTGACTCCATAGATCAATTTGGGGAGAATTAACATCTGCAATACCGAGTCTTCCAACCCATGAACTGACTATATCTTTCCATTTATTTAGATCTTCTTTAACATCTTTCAGTCATAGTATATAGTTTTCCACTTGGTGGCCTTGTATATCTCTTATTTATTTATTCTTAAGTATTGGTTCTTTTTTGATGTTATTGCAAATGGACTTGTTTCAGAATTCCATCTTAAAACTGTGTGATGTGAGTGTATCTAATGTCATTGATTCTTTTAGCTAATCACCTTGTATTTTATGGTCATTTATGGATCTTCCTAAATTCACTTATATATTCTAGTAGTTATTTTGTAGATAGGATTTGTTATATAGTTAATCATGTTGTCTAGGAAAAAAATTAGTTTTAATTCTTCCTTTTCAATTTTAGTAAGTTTTATTTCCTTTTCTTATTGCACTGGCTAAGACCTCACAATATTGAATAGAAGGTGTGAGATTCGGCATTCTGGCCTTTTCTAATCTGAAATGCTTTGTACTTTGTTTATCCCACAGCTCAGAGAGGTCTTATTGACATTTGGTTTTATCATTGATCTCAGCATCATATTTAATTCCTTTATATCATTTCCCATAAATTACAGTTATTTCACTTGTTTACTACTTTATTGTCTGCCCCTTACACAAACCCATAAGTCTCTTATGGGAAACACTCTGTCTTCACCAACATATAGCACGGTGACTCTTAGTAGACACTCAGTAAATGCTTTGTCAAATGAGTAAATTTTAGTGGGAACTTTCAGCAGTTATGCAGTCTGTCCTCCTTCCCAGTGTTTGAACCTCCTTGGTAAAACCTAGGACAGGTATTATTTCTTACAAGATTTTTTTCATATTTTTCTTTCCCTCTTTTTAATTTTTTAGGTGGTTATATTTCAATTTCCCACAGAAACCATGTATATTTGATGCTTTCAAAAGTTCTTAATTCATCTTTTATAAAAGATAATACAATTCTTTCTACTAATTTTTGCAAAATATTTTAGTGGCAAATTGGGATAGTTTGCCTTTCCTGGATGTTACATACACTCGGAAGTTAATCAGTATTCAGGCAGTTTGCAGTGGTTCAAATATAGAAACAAGGGTAAACACATTCCACAGTTACCGAGTAAGCAGGTGTTGGCTCACTACTTTTTATTCTTTGAAATCTGGAGAAATCGCACCGATGAAGTGAACCAGTTAGGCAAATTATTTCCTTATTTTTGCCCTTTAGCTTTTGTTCTAATCTGAGTAGTGATTCATTTTTTTTTTTAAATGTAATTTAAGTCTAATGAAGGTAAATTGCATTCAGCCTGGAACACAATGATCTAGGATGTATCCAAAAGGCAAAATATCTTTCTTCTGGCTGCCCCATTTTAACAGCTGCTGTGATAGAAAGTAATGCTTCAGTTTATGTACAGACACGAGGAAAATACTGTTTTTTTCCCCCTATATGATGTTCCAAATAATTCTTTGGCTTATCTTACACATTGATGATGGAAATTGCATTAAAGAAGTAGGTAAACAACATATTAAGTTGGATGTTTATTCATTCAACTCCCTTTCTTCATCCTCCTCCTTTCTTTCCCCTCCCTTCCAGTTTACAAGTGGAGATTTCAACAGTCCTCCACCGATAATGGAGAGAATAAATAGACATTCAGTAAGACTTAGAGCACCCGGACAAGCCTATCAACCAACTTGGCCTAATTGCTTTCTTACTTTATTTAATGAAACACTCCACCCTATATACTGTTTTTCTTTTTTTTTTTTCAAGTACCCTTGAAACATTCACCTAGAGGGACCAAGTTTGGGACCAAAACCAAGTTTCAATAAATTTAAAAGCATTGGAAGTCCTACTGAATGTGTTCTCTGACCACAACAGAATTAAACAGAAATCAATATCCCAAAAATACCTGAAAAAAAAAAAACCCAAATATCTGGAAATTAAACTACACATTCCTGAATGACTCCTGAGCCAAAGAAGAAATGACAAGGGAAATTGGAAATTACTTTGAAATGAATGAGAGCAAAAAGTCAACCTTTCTCATTTAAAATAAAAATATTAACATGCAAATCGGTAGAGATTCACATCTTCAGTTCGTCCTACTCATCTGCTTCTTGAATTCCCTACTCCCTCCATATGTTGGCCTTGCTGCAGTTCCTTGACAATATGGGCCGTGCTGCTGCTGGAGCTGTGCACCCAGCCCCTGTTAGTCTGGTCTTGCCAATTTAACCAAGTAGTCCAAATACCTTTCTTCTAGTTCCACTGAACAAACATTTACCGTTTTCAAAGGTCATGTTCCTGGAAGCATGGAGGGGAATTTATGGGGCAACGACAGACAAGCTCAAGTTATATAACTCTTACGTTAACTTGAATGAAAATCTTTTCAAAGCTGCTTCCTTCCTGTCCTACCTGGGGAGTTCTGATCTACCTTTGGCCAACATTTTAGACTTTTTGTGAGTCTTTCTTCACTTTTTTTCCCCTGTGACTTCTGTCTCTCCTAACAATCCTTTAATTGTTTGGACCTTCTCATTGCTTTTGACTTTTCATAATCTTCCAGTATCTCTGCCCTCAGTCTGGTGTCAGCTTGTCCTCTCCAGCTTCATTCATTCACTGAGGCTTGACTAGGTGCAAGGCATTGAGCTGGCCACTGGGTTTGGTACTGGGGTGGGAGACTTGTAAATCAGATAATTAACCTGGGTGAGCACTTTGGCAGTGGCATGTTGGAAGGGCCATGCAAACAAACATTCTTTCAACGCATATTTATTGGCCTCCCACTGTGTAGCAGGCACTGTGCAATGGGGGGGGGGGGACAAACAAACATTCTTTCAACGCATATTTATTGGCCTCCCCCTGTGTAGCAGGCCCTGTGCAATGGGGGGGGGGGGTATCCCGGGCAGAAGGTCCTGATTGCTCGAAGATGAGGCGTGGATCTGGGAATGGGTGATCTGCTCTGGCACGAGGTGTTTGGTAGGGACTTGGAGGGACTTGAGCTAATAAGTGGTGCGAGAAAAGGCTAGAAAGGTTAGGAAAGTACTTCTTTTTTTTTTTTTCTTAAGGGAGCTGTAGTTCTGTTTCTGTGGGCGTAGCATTTATTAGCTCCGTGGTGACTCTTACCAACTTCTGTATTACCTGTATCCCTGATTTCTTTGGTTAATCTTCCACTTGTTCCGGTGACCAGTAGCACTAAGTGGTGGTAACCACGAGCACTTGTTAATTGTGCATTTTTTAAAAGTGGGGGGGTGGGGGCTGCCAAGAGAGAAGGAACCTCAAAGCAAGGAACCAGGTGTGTGATTCTCTTAACTTTACCTGGATTATTTCCCTTTAGGCGTTAAGTAGCCTCTTGAGACCCCTTTGTTATTTTAAGGGGAGGGGAGGAAGAGGTTGAAACAAATGAATTTGAAAACACCCTGTGGGATACAATTTGCATCCATCGCCCCCAACCCTGAAATTTTTTATTCTTTTTCTTTAGGTTTCTTGCTATTTAAAGATTTTTGTTTGAATGAAATTAATGAAGCTGTACCTCAGGTGAAGTTTTATGAAGAGGTAAGAAGTGACTGTTTTATCAGTGCTTTCATTTCCAAAGCATATTTAAACTGTACTTTGGGAAATATTAAGACTACTAGGTATCTTAGAGATTCGTCAGAAGGAATTAGTACTACAAGATATAGTTTATTGGAGATGCTGACAACAACTCTAAAAATCATATTTTTAAAGCTCTATAGTGTTCTGGAATCAGTGAGGAATAGTTGGACTAAAATTCCAGAGGAGGAAGACTCATTCAGAGGTGCACTGAGCATTACCAGCCATTTTATTTTCTGCAGAAGCTTGCTGATTCTGGACACAGAAGCCGAGGCGGGGGGCTGCTTGCTACTGGGTGAAAGAGACACTAGCAAAGGTTTATGGTCACACATTACTAGAGTGACAAATTGGAGACTTGGTGGGAAAGGGTGGCCTCAAACCCACAGCTGGTTTTCCCAGCAAGACATTGGGAGGGGATCTGAAGAGGCAGGCCAAGAGCTTCTGGAAGACACATTGAAACCTCCCACAGCCTTGTGGTATTAAACGGTATTGAAATGTACACCTGTTGTGGCAGGAATCCGAAAACAGAACAGGCAAGAAATGAAAACCCCAGTGAAGAGCCATAACCACTTATCACCTGGGGTGGCTTCTGGTCCAGGTGTGGGTGGGCAGGTGAGAATCCAGCTTTGGCCCCTGGCAGGAGGCTGCTTCTGGGAGACAGAAAAACCAGAAGAGGTTTCTGGATCTGGAGTAAAAAACAGATGAAGTTGGGAATTCTGTGGCGGTCCAGTGGTTAGGACTCTGCGCTCTCACTGCCAAGGGCCTGGGTTCAGTCCCTGGTCAGGGAACTAGGGTCCCATAGCCGTGTGGTGCAGACAAACCCTCACCCTCCCGCCCCCCAAAAAACAATTAAAAAATTATAACATCAAACATAAAAAAAAAAAAAAAAAAAAAAAAA
>NW_006788040.1:512480-520735 GCF_000442215.2 Lipotes vexillifer
GAGCCAAACCCCCCCCCCCCCCCCCCCCAAAAAAAAATTAAAAAATTAAAAAACAAAACAAAAAAAAAAAAAAAAAAAAAAAGATGAAGCTGGAGGAGCCCCCAAAACATGATGAGTCCCCTGCTCAAGACACATGCCAAGTTTTGAAGGTTGAGTGGGCCGGGGGCCAAAGAGCTATCCTGAAGACTTCTTAAGGGCAGAACTGAATCCAGTGCTGAGGAGACAGAGGTCTCATTGAACTCCATGGAGAGCCAGGCCTTAGAACAGGGACCAACCAGAGGCAGACTGAGTCCTACACAAATGGCAGAGCAGACCAGCCCAGCTCAACCCCCTGTTGGGTGATGAACTCCCTCCCTACCTGTGCAGCAGAGAATAAGGGGAGCCCTCTGTCTCTTTTGCAGGTAGAAAATAACAATATATAGAGGCTCTCCAATCTTCACCATACGGTAAAAAATGATTTTCCACCTAAGAAGCAAGATCACATGACTTATAAACAAGGCAATAGAAGCAGACCCGCAGATGAATCAGATATTGGAGTTAGTTGACAAGTACCTAAAAATAACTGTAAATAATATGTTCCAGACAATAGAGGAAAAGATGGACAAAATGATTAGATGGAGGAATAGAGAGTTTCAGCATAGTTTGAATGTATTGTGGAAAACCAAACGGATATTCTAGAACATAAAGTATTTGAAATTAGAACCTAGTGGTTAGAACCAATAGCAGATTGTCACAATGCGAGACAGGATTAATGAATAGGGAAGCAGGTCAGTAGGTCATCTCAAACTGAAATACAGAGAAAAAAGAATATAAAAAAGAAATAAGGGCATTAGAGACATGTGAGGCATACCTAAAAGGTCTAACACGTATAAAGTTGGACTCCCAGAAAGGAAGAGAGAGAATGGGACAGAAGCAGTATTTGAAGATATAATACTAAGAATATTACAAAATGATGAAAGTCAGCAGCTTACAGATTCAAAAAACTTAGAACACCTCAAGCAGGATGAGTACAGAGGAAACGTATCTTTGCACATCAGTATAAGACTGTGGAAACCTGTGACAGAAAATTTTAAAAGGAACCAGAGGTTAGAAAAAGACACCTCATTTTTAAAGGGGCAGTAATATGAACAAAACGACTGTGACATATTAAAATAAATGATTAAGAAAAAAGAAAGACAGACAATGAAGTGGCCATCTTTCAAGTAATGAGAGAAAAAAGCTGCCAACCTAGAATTCTTTCCTCAGCCAAAACTTCCTTCAAAAATGAAGGTGAAATAAAGATATTTTCAGACAAAAACCGAGAGAATTTGTCAGTAGTGAAACTGCATTACCATAAATACTAAAGGGAGCTACTGTAAGCAGAAGGGAAATTACCCCAGATGGAAATGCAGGAAGGAATGAAAGACATCATAAAGAGTAAATATGTATGTGAAATATACGAATGTTGACCATACAAAACTATAATATGTTTTTAGAGTTTAAAGTGTGTGTAAAACTAAAATGTATGAGAGTAGCACGAAAGGCAGGAGAGGGGTTAATAAAGTTAAAATATCTTAAGATTCTAAAGATTCTAGGATTATTGGGGATAGTAAAAATAATAATTTGCATTGACTTGTAAAGGATGCGTATTGTAATCTCTAAGGTAACTTTTAAAAGAATAAAATGTGTATGTTAAAAGAGAGGAGATGTGGAATAAAACAACATTGTATTAATCCAAAAAAAAAAAAAGATTAAAAGGTGGACATAAAGTAGGAGGTCAAATTGAAAATGAAGAGTAAGGTGGTAACTATAAATTCATCTATATAAATATTGATGATTACATTTAATATAAGTGGACTAAATACTCCCACTAAAAGACTAAGTTTGTCAGACTGGATAAATAACCAAAACCATGTTATATACTGCTTACAAGTGAGATGCTTTATTTATGTATTTTAAGATATTTTATTTTTTGATTAACCTATAGTTGCTGTACAATATTATATAAGTTACCGGTGTACAGTGTAATGATTCAATTTTTAAAGGAGTGGTATACTTTAAACAGAAGGATGGAAGAGGATATGTAATATACACACTAACTGAAGCAAAGCTGGTATAATATCAGATGAAGTACATGGCAATGCTACTTTGAGATAAAGAGAGATTATTTCATAATGATTGAGGAGTCAGCATCTGTATCTTACAAATAACAGAACTTTAAAATATTGGCAGGAAGATCCAAAACAAAATAATTCTACAACCCTAGTGGGACACCCACATACTTCAAGAACTTGTAGAACAAACAGGCAAAAAATTAGTAAGGATATAGAAGGTCTTAATAAAGTGATGAATAAACTTGACCTAATTGACCCAGCAAAAACAGAGTTTTGCATTCTTTAAGTACATATGAAACATTTACCAAAATAGATCATATGCTGGACCCTAACGAAAACTTTCTACAAATTTCAAGATGGAAAATTTTCAGGGTATGTTCTCTGACCACAGTGGACTTAAGCTCAAATTTAATAACAGTGTTATGTAAGAAATCCTTAGCTGCCTGGAAACAAATAGCTTCTAAATAATTTACGGGTCAAAGAGGAAATTAAAATTGAAATTAGAGAATATATTAATAAGAAATGACATATGCTAATATTATTAGCATGATCTGTCTTTACCCTAAAACATTTGGAATGGTCCAAAGTAAGCATGGCATAATTAGGGCTGATATTAGTAATCTTTGTATCTTTGAAAATTGGAAGAATATTCCCTTTTTTCCTGGTTTATTGATATACGTGAAAATGACATTTTTCTACATTTAAAAAATTAAATTAATGTATTTCCAGGAAGAATGATCAAATGATGATGCACATTTAGCATCATGTGAAAAAAAAGTAAGCTAAATCCAAAAGTCTTCCACTGAGTATGAAGTGACTTTATTATTTCATTCTGAATCAGGCATTTTATCTGGACGAGACTCACAGCTTGATGTGTCAAAAATTTTTTTCTTTCCTGTGTTCTTAAAAGCTTCTCCTCTCCAATTTCAGCATGTACTCAGCTGCTTTGTCAAAGAGAAAGCAATCTCCTTTAGTAGATGAAACAGATGGGCAACCTGCGTAGTTATTTCTTAAGCACTTCTGGCCACTATGGTGGTGACTACTGCTGATGTGTTTCCATTTGAACTTTAGACATCGGAGTTTCTCTTCGTTGGCTTGTTCCGCAGCGCTTCTCTCCTCTCTCCTGGCCTGGTGTGATGGATCTGGCCTGTCAGGTTATATCCCCTTGGAGGAAAATGCTTCAGGGCTCCCCAGCAACTTGCTTTGTGTTCTTTAATTGACAATACCATCCACCTTGCAGTTTCAGATACAGTTGTGTAAGTCAGTACAGCCTCCGAGATTGAAGTTATCAGTAATTCTGGGTCCTTGGTTTCACCAGCCTAGTGGATTCTTTAATTTCTAGTTTTATAATCCTGATCCCTAGAAAACTCTGTTGTCAGGTATCTTGCAATGTGTATGTTGTCCATTGTATTTCCGTTTTCCTGTGTCCCCAGACTCTTAGTGGTTACCCATTTTCCTGTGGTCTGAAGTCCTAATTGCTTCTTCCATCACTCACATATCTCTGCGTTAGTTATCGCTTACCTTTCCGTCTTTATCTTTCACTACCTTCTCACGTAGACCTTCCAGTAACCAATATTACCTGAACCCACCGAGCCCAGTTCTTCTTTTTATTACTTTCCTTACGTCCTTCCCCCAGCCTAGGATGCCGTTTCCGTTTCTCGGCTTGTGGAAAGCCTTGCTTCGTTTAAGGCCAAGGTCAGTTTCTGTATTCTCCAGTAAAGCCTGTCTGTACAGTCATCCCAGTCTTCCGTGATTGCTTTGCTTCTCTGATTCTTACACTGTCTGTTGCCTGTAATGCCCATGGGATATTTAATATATGCTTGCTGCTGGTGTGTGTGTGTCATCAGTATTTTCACTTGACCATTGTTTGACTCCTAGACAGCAGACCCAGCTAGGATCTAGGTGCAGCTGCGCTGTACCCTCTCACTTGCTGTGGGATATGGTGCTGGTCACTGAGCAAACCCTGAAGCATCTACCTTGTGTCAGACCCAGAGCTTACAAGTGTGAACCAAGACACTGTCCTGTACTTGAGCTCATAGAATGGGGACTTAATATTTGAGCATCTGTTACCTTATCTATGAAATGAGGTTAGTAATCATCTCCTGCTATTTCACAGGCTAATTGAGAGTCCCAAATGGGATGCCAGATGGACAGTTGCTTTCTAAACTGAAATATCTATAATATGTATATAGATATGTATATATATATAGAAATATCTATAATATGCTGCTTAGGTATATGCTGTAACATGGTGGTAAAGAGTTCCAGCTCTAAACTGAGACCATCTGGATTTGGATTTGGACACTGCTGGTGATTAGCTGCCTGAAGTTGGGCAAGGAGTCTTGCTTCACTCTGTCTGGGTTTCCTCATCTAAAAATTAGGGTGATAGCAGTGTCTGTCCTTAGGGTTGTCATGTGTGTATGCAACACACCAGAACAGCACCTGACACGTAGCTACTGCTCGGTGTGTTGGTTTATACACTTCCTTGTTCCAGTTAGATTTAGACGCAGCTTATAAAAATATTTATATTACGCCTAGATTTAATAATAAATCACGGAAAACAGAAAATATAAGACCGGAGGTAAAGTTACTACGCAGACTTTTCTTCACTCATGCAGCCAATATTTATCAAACACTAATGCTGGGAAGCATTGTTTGGATGAACAAGATGGACAAAGTCTGTGCTCTCTTTGAGCTCCTAGTTTTGTTGAAACAGGCAATAAACCAGTAATAAATGACTAGGAAATATATCAGGAAATGATAACTGCTATGCAGTGATTCAAAACAGACCCTCAACTCAATGTGATGTATTGTGATTTGGTGGCCACCTTAAATTGCTGGGTCAAAGACTGACTTCTGAGGAGGTGCATTTTAGTGGAGTAATTTCAGATATTGTGTTTATCCCTTGTGGCTCTCACTTAGTTTCTTGAATCTGCCAATTTATATGTTTCACCGAATCTGGTAAAATTTGGGCCATTATAAAACATTATTTCTACCCCAGTCTCTTTTTTTCCCTCTCTCTAGAATTCCAGTCATAAGTATGTTTGATCTTTCGATATTATCCTAGATATCACTGATGCCCTGTTCCATTTTTCCCCTCCCAATGTTTTTTCTTTCTTTTCTTCAGATTAGATAATTTTTATGGAGCTGTCTTCAAATTCATTGATGCTTTTGCCAACTCTAGTCTGTTATTATGTCCATCCATTGAATTTTTTTTCAGATAAGATTTCCATGTGGTTCTTTTCATAGTTATTATTTTTCTGCTGCTATTTCCTATCTTCTTATTCATTACATGCATATTTTCTGTACATCTTTTAGTATAGTTATAACGGCTCCTTTAAAATCCTTGTCTGATAATTCCATCAGAGTCATCTTGGATTGGTCTTCACTGATGGTCTGTTCTCTTGCCTATGAGCCACATTTCTCTGTTTCTTCATAGATAGAGTAATTTTAGATTGTATCTTGTCCGTTGATATTGTAGATACTCTAAACTCTGCTTCTCCAAAGGGTATTGATTTTTTTTGTCTCAGCAGTTAATTTGGCTTACTCAGACTTGATGCTCTGTCTTCTCATACAGTGGGTAGCAACTGAATCTTGTTCAGTTCTTTTAACCTTAGCTGGACTGCTTTGGGTCTGTCATGCTCACATGTCATTATGGGGGCCACCAGAGATTTTGAGAGTTTGTACGTAAAATTTTGGAGCTCTGCTCTGGCTCTTCATTTTCAGGAATATCCTCTCTTACTTTCCAGCTTCTGTTTGATGCCCCTTTTCCATTGTCTTTGTACTTTTGGTCACTCTCTGGTGGTCCAGTGTAGCTGGGTTTTATGTATGTCCAGAATTGTTGTTAGAGTTTAGTTCACTATTACCTGAAGGAGGGTCCTGGTTTGTGATAATTTTGATTATGAAGCCAGCGTGACTGGCTGATGAATTGGATGTAGAGGGTGGTGGGGACAGGGGTGTGAGCAAAAGAGCAGAATCAATGATGATTATTCCATTTTTTTGGCTTAAGCAGCTGGGAGGATGGTTTTATCATTTCTGTGATAAAGAAGACTAGGGGAAGAGCATGATTGGCTAGGGGAGAGAGGATGTGGAAATGTCCGGTAGGTGAGTAAATATTTAGACGCTGGAGCTCTGGGTGAGAAGTGAGTCCTGGAGATCCAGACTTAGTCATTGGAATATAATTGGTGTTTGAAACTATGGGACTGACTAGCTTTACCTAAGGAGAATATATAGTGGATGAAAAAGGGGTGTCCCAGTACCGTGCCTGAGGCACTCCAGTATTTAGGAGTATAGCAGAGGAGGAAGAATTATCAAAGGAAACTGAAGAAAAGGAGCCAGTCTGGCGAACCGCTGGATGGTGTAGATCCCAGAAATCAGAGAAGAAAGCCTTCAAGAAGGCAGGAGGGGACCACTGAGCTGAATGCTGCTGGGATGTCAGGAAGCTAAGGGCAAAAAGAGAGATCCTTAATTGGTCAAGGCAGAGGCCCTTAGTGACTTTACTAGACCGTCTCATGGGAATGGTAGTGGGAAAAACGGGAGGCAAGACAGTGGGGACCATGACAGCTGCGGACCAAAAGGGTTTGCTCTTAGGGTTCTGTGTATTTAGGCTACATGTTCAGCTGTGAGCTTGGTAACGACCAAAGCAGAAAGGGAGGACTACACGGTTAGTCAATGTTCATCACTGATGGCGGAGCTTCTGTTCTGCTGTAGTAGAGACTTTTCACCTTGAACTTGGGCCTCTGCCTGTTCAGGTTCCCTGGGCAACCTGACTGTCAGAATTAGGGGGGGCATTTGCTCTGCACATCAGGACATCCTGTCTAGAGCCAGTTGATACTTGACTGCATGTTCTTTAATTAGTGGTCTTAACTGATAATAGAAAGTGAATTACAGCCAGGGATGCTTTAGGCTATTTCTTTGCCTACTAAGAATTAACCTTTTCTGTTGTTCAAGTTGGAGTTTATGAGATACGAGGCACTTACTAAAGCCAGAATTGTGGTACAGAGCATCATTTGTGCAAGAAACCAGAATTTTCTGTATTGTCAGATTATTACAGTTCATCGAAAACTCCCATAGCATCAGCATTTGCTTAACCAGGTGTCAGCTTGCTTTATAGGTCCCCAGAACATAGACTTAGGTTTCATTACACTTGTTTTCAAGGATAATGATTCCATGAAGGTTTAGTTTTCCTAGAGTTTGTATGTTTAGGCAGAAACGTTTGCCTTTGGTTCACTAACAGTCCACCTGTTCTATCCTAGCATTCTGGCATTAATTTCTGGACCTTACTAAAACAGAACATCAAAAGAAATCTACCAGACTAGAGTCCTTTGTTTATTTTCTGACTCTGCCTCACATTTGTGTGTCTGGCTTCTGTTTCCTTGCAGCTACCATACTTGCATCTGGCATGGTATTTGAACCTTCAGACACGTTCTCCTGAATTAACCTTGGATGATTAAGCCCAGATCCTTTGGTTATGCCAACATTGCTGAATTGCTTCTTCATTAAAAAAGTGTTTTCCTTCTGGAGAAAAATATAATTTGAAAAGATACATGCACCCCAGTATTCATAGCAGCACTATTTACAATAGCCAAGACATGGAAGCAACCTAAATGTTCATCGAGAGGTGAATGGATTAAGAAGATGTGTTGTGTGTGTGTGTCTGTGTGTGTGTATACACACACACACAGACACACACACACACACAATGGAATATTACTCAGCCATACAAAAGAATGAAATAATGCCATTTGCAGCAACATGGGTGGACCTAGAGATTATCATAGTAAGTGAAGTAAGCCAGACAGAGAAAGACAAATATATGATATCACTTATATGTGGAATCTAAAAAAAGTGATACAAATGAGCTTATTTACAAAACAGAAATAGACTCACAGACATAGAAAAAAAACTTATGGTTACCAAAAGATGTGGGGGGAGGGATCAATTAGCAGTTTGGGGTTAAAATATACACGCTACTCTATATAAAAAAAATAACCAACAAGGACCTACCGTATAGCACAGGGAACTATATTCAATATCTTATGATAACCTATAATGGAAGAGAATATAAGAAAAGAATATGTGTGTGTGTGTGTGTGTGTGTGTGTGTGTGTGTGTGTGTGTGTGTGTATATATATATATATATATATATATATATATATATAT
>NW_006788040.1:521218-538438 GCF_000442215.2 Lipotes vexillifer
ATCTCTTTGCTGTATACCTGAAACTAACATAACATTGTAAATCAACTATATTTCTATAAAAATTTTTTTAAAATAAAAAAATTTTTTTAAAGTGTTTTCCTCTTGGATGGGGTATCAACCTGCCCTGGTCCTCTTGCCTTTTTGTTAAATTTTAGTGTCTGTTCCAAGAAGACTCCATTCTAAGCCCAGGCAGTTACAGACTTGTGAATTTCAGCCATCTCACTGATGATATTTAAGGGCAATCAGGATGATCCCAGAATTTTTCTGTGTGTGAACCAGTTAAGCCTTCGTATAGGACGTCAGCCTTGTACATATTCCTCTCCCTGCCGACCGTGCCCTTGCATTATCAGAAATTTTCATAGGATTTACTGGTTTTGATTTCAAAACTGTTAGACTGTACAGTAAAAAAGGTCACTTTTATTTCTATTCAGTTTATACTCTCTCCCATAGGAGTGATCAGTCCCACTTTTTGTCATAGCAGAATAAAGAGCACTCAGATATCATGGAAGTCAGTATTACAACTGTCTCCTTGGTGGGAGCATTTGTTTTTCCAAAAATAAGTTCTGTGTAGTTATTAGTCATTATATTGAAAAACTTTGCAACAGTCTTCCTACCAGCTCCATATTTCATTTGTGTTTTCATTCTCTTCTTGTCTTTTAGATTAAATGTATTTCTGTAAATAAATAAAAATACTTCTCTGACCTGAGAACTTCTGTTTTGAGGTTGGAGTAATAGGGGCCATGTCCTCATAAAGCAAATATTTCCAGAGCTCATTTTATTATTTGGTCTGTCTTAACACCCATCAGGTTACCTCCCTTAAGTTATTGGCAAAACATACAATTTGAAGGAGCCTTTCTGTTAATACTTTTAGAGTGCAGAGAAGGTTCCAGTGTGAAAAACCAATGCTTTTATCTATGGTAAATGCATTTCCAAAATATTTAGTTGATTTCTAAACATCTCTTTGCAGGAATCCTAGCAATTTATTATTATTTTTTCCTCCTGAATTCTGTAACACTGAGGTTGAGTGAGAACGAGCCCCATCATAACTCTTAGAACTGGATTACAGACAAATTTAAATTATTTGTGCTTTGGAAAGGAGACTTGGCAAGGATGAATGGTCCGTGGCTGGTGCATCGTTAAGATAATTGTAACCATGGCAGTATTTGTTTCCTAATATTGTGTTTCTAAATTTAAGCGACAAGGTTCATCATAGGAAAAAATCCATTCGTATGTTCCAAGTTGAATTTAAATTATTCCAACTTCATTATTACAACATTAGAAATAGTTGTTTCCTGTGGAATGGCCGATTCAAGTAATTTGCTTGATCTCATGTGCGAGTGGTTTCTGCCAAGACTAGTAATATCCTTCAATAAAGTAAGTTTCTAGGAAGACAGTACTTAACAATGGTAACTTTTAACCATCCAGATAAAAGAATATGAAAAGCTTGAGAATGAGGAAGATCGCCTTTGTAGAAGTCGACAAATTTATGATACTTACATCATGAAGGAGTTGCTGTCTTGTTCACATGTAAGTATCTCTTTGTTTTATTACTTTAGTATGGGTAAATATGAGACAGCCTTCAAACATTTCCAGAATGAAAGGTAAAGTAGGTGGAAGAGGTTTAAAAATTAAATGATATTCATCCAGGATGGAACCCATTTATTCTGTTTTTGTCATTTGTTTCCTGATAATAGGGATCCAGTATCTGTAGCTCCATGTCCTCTTGGTATGTTTCCAAAAGTGGATACTTTGACTCCAAACATTGATAAAATGGCTAATGCAGATCAATGGAAGAAAAAGCCAACCTCAATTCTAGACTTTCTAAAGGAAATTAAGCTTATTGTTTTTCATTTAGCTCTCCTTTAACAGTTAGGCTAATCATATATTGATCAATAAAAATCTTAAATGCTTTCTTTGAATTAATAAGAAGGATTGTAATTATTGTGTTAATGTAGTTCATTAATAGTTGAATGATGGTTGAAACCATTTTTTTCCCTTGTATTGATAAATCAGAGAAACAGTCTAATTCAGTCATTAGGATAAACTGGGTTCCTAGGAAATTATTCCACCAGTAGTGAGTGGAATAATTAATAATGAAAATTTACCATGTACTCTCTCTACATGAAGACTGTTTTCCAAAGGAGTACCCTAAGAGCCCTGGGCTGCTGTGTTCAATGCAGTAGCCACTAGCCACATGTGGGTATTTAAATTGTTTAAATTAATTAAAACGAAATGGAATTAAAAGTTTAATTCCTCATGAGCCACATTTCAAGGGCTCAATACCCACACGTGGCTGGTGGCTCCTGCGTCAGCCCAGGTTCACCACATTTCCAGCATTGCAGGGAGCCTGACTGGACAGCAGTGGTCATGACAATGATATATGTTCGTGCTTCTGTGTTTGTGTTGTCTACAGTGCTTACTGAACCTCTGAGCTAGAGTTAATCGTAATGCTCTGTGCCTTGCTACCTTGCTGGGGAGTGGTTGAACCTTGGTAAATGCCAGGTGTTCACTGTGAATGCCTCTGTAAACGTAGTTTTCATATAGGTCAACAATTTAGAGGGTTTTTAGCGGTGTGATATGCTTTTTAAGCTCTTCTTCTTGTGCATTGCTGCAGACGTAATTTGAAGTTTTGGGGGAGGACAGTGTGTAATTTTTGTCAGTGTGAGTTTCATTGTTTTAGAACCAATTCCTCTCCCCTGTGGTTACAGCAAGATTTTCCTTAACCTAGAGTCTTTTCAACACTGTGATTTAGCTTTGCAGTCCTGACATTTAATTCTTATGTATATTTTCATGCATTCACTTTCTCTCATATAATATAAATTTTACATTTTTAGGACCCCAGTATCAGCCAGTTGAGGGATGATGCATTTAATAAGGTGATAATACGATTCCTTACAGCTTTTTTTTTTTTTTTTTTTTTTTTTGGTGGTACACGGGCCTCTCACTGTTGTGGCCTCTCCCGTTGCGGAGCACAGGCTCCGGACGCGCAGGCTCAGCGGCCACGGCTCACGGGCCCAGCCGCTCCGCGGCATGTGGGATCTTCCCGGACCAGGGCACGAACCCGTGTCCCCTGCATCGGCAGGCGGACCCTCAACCACTGCGCCACCAGGGAAGCCCCTTACAGCTTTTTTTAATCGAAGTCATCTTGATCTCCTGTGGGATTAGGTATGTCAGTTGGATGCCCCTGGGCACAGCATCCTTCTTGACATGGTATCTAAGAACTCTGGAAGCTCAGAGGAGCAGTCGTCTGTTTGGCTTGCCCGCAGACCACCAACAGATTTTTTAAAGAATGCGTGTTGATGGAGTCCCTGTAGGTTACTGCTTAGTAATTTTTGTGTTAAATTTTATGTTTGATATTGTAAACCATACAGAGGTTTGCTCTGTTTTATATTTGTGGCAAAAACATTGTTTTTTTGATTTTTAAAAGCCATTCTCAAAGCAAGCTGTAGAACACGTGCAGAGTCATCTATCCAAGAAACAAGTGACATCAACTCTTTTTCAGGTAAGATTAAAGTGCTTTCCCAATAAATGTTTCTAGTTTGCTTAACAATTGGATTTGGGGCCATTCTTTGCATGTGTGAAAGTGCTGGGGGAGTTGACATATGAGGCTGTATTTCTTACGTGGAGGTTTATCTGGAAGAACTGAAGTTTAATATTGTCTGTCTTCTCATTGAAATGTGCTGTTCTGCCGACATTCTTCGTGAAGGCTTTCCTGAAAAACGCCACTGGAGCGTTCTTGTAATGTTGTTTTCTATAAATCAATCAAGACAAGACGTTGGAGGGAAAAGCCTTTTCCTGTTTGACATCCCAGGCACCTGTGAAGAGCGGGCACTTGACAAGATTTACTTTCTAGTGGTACAGGTGTTGACCCCCACGGTGATTATCCCCCAGATGAAATAGATCCATTTTCAAGAATCAAGAGGGAATGTTTGAACGGCCTTGGTGTCGTGACTGAGGAACTGGACTTTGCCCTGGCTCGTCGTATCTTGAACACAACACAGTCATGCAGATTTAAATGACAAGCCTCAGAAAACTTGATCCGCAACTGATGGGCCGATGTATTTGCTGATCTTCAGATGTAATGGTTTCTCCTCCCCAAAGCCTTTTCTCTCATCCTGTGGGTTTTCTATAGAGGTGGCAGCTTGCAAGGACACGGTCAAATTTTCAAGTGGATAATGTGCGTTTCATGTTTCTGTGGGTCACAAGAACTATGAAAGAATGCCGTTCATTAATGTAATGATTTTCATACATGAAAATCATTTGTCCATTTCCTGGATTATTCAGTGATTTACAGAGAAGTTAAGTTGATTTTTACCTAGGTGCCTTATGATAGGTTTTATTTACTTACAAAATGAATCTGATTATCTTACAGAGAAAATATTGATTTGGCTCTGAGAACATTTGTGTGCAGTAGCAAACCGCGTGCTGCCTTTCTGCCAAAATAATTAGATGGACTTTTCTTAAAATGTAACACCTTTTTATAGTCTAGTTGGCTGTGAGCTTGGGCTCTGAAATTCAGTGCCCTGGATTTCGAGACCCTGGGCAAAAGCTACCATACCTCTCTTCCCTTCAGTTTCCCCATCGGTGAAGCAGAAGTGAGAGCGGGCTCGCCCACAAACAGGGGTCTTGAGGATTCAGTGCATGTGAGTTCCTTTGCACTAGGCCTGTCTGTTGCCATGCCCCACAAATGTCAGCTCTTATCAAACACTGTACATTCAAAAAGTGCAATGTGAACATCTGCCGTTTGTTGCCTTCATGATATTTTCATGTCAGAACTTCAGTTGTCTGACTTTGACGCTGTTCAGCGACAGTCTTGTAGTCAGTTACATCTAACGTCGCTAAATTATACCTCACAGTACGTGGATTTTACAACTCTGATGCTAGCTTTTCCTGCAGCATAAATAACATTTAAAAAGATAGTTCCAGATGAGATACAAAGACCACCAAAATTCTCTCTGTGCCTTCAAGGAACAGTCATTTAGGAGCTTCTCCAATATCTTTCAAAACCACTTTACTGATTTGTTCTTAAGAAAATAATTAAGTAATGTTCTGGTAAAATAGATATAGAATGGCTGGTATTCTTATTTCAAAGGTGAAGGAAATAGTCCCTATTAAGTTGATTTAAATAAGAAGGTGTATTAGTGCAATTCAGTGTGACATGTACCATCAGAACATAGTGATCAAAGTATAGATAGAAGTTATATGTTTGGATGTCCTGTTTATAGAGGGACATTAACCATAAAGTTAGTTGATATTCTTTGAGTTGGAATTTCTTTTTTTCCCCTGACTTTCTGAGTTATAACTGACAAATAAAAATTGTATATAATTATAGGTGTACAATATGATGTTTTGATATACGTATTCGTTGTGAAGTGATTGTCATAATCAAACTAATTAACATATCCATCACCTCACCTAGTTACATTTGTGTGTGTGTGTCTGTGTGTATGTGTGGGGGTGAGAACACTTACGATCAACTCTGTTACCAAATTTCCAGTGTACAATACAGTATTATTAACTGTAGTCCCCATGCTGTACATTAGCTCTCCAGAACTTATTTATCCTGCATAACTGAAACTTTGTACCCTTTGACCACCATCTCCCCATTTCCCCCACTTCCCAGCCCTTGGAAGCCACCATTCTACTCTGCTTTTATGAGTTAGACTTCTTTTAGATTCCACGTATGGACGAGATCATACCATATTTGTCTTTCTGTATCTGGCTTATTTCACTTAC
This sequence comes from Lipotes vexillifer, assembly GCF_000442215.2. Lineage (NCBI taxonomy): Eukaryota > Metazoa > Chordata > Mammalia > Artiodactyla > Lipotidae > Lipotes > Lipotes vexillifer. The sequence goes on from NW_006788040.1 coordinate 526,955, forward strand.
CATAATGTTCTCCAGATTCACCCATGGTGTCACAAATGGCAGGATTTCCTTCTTGTTAAAGACTGAATACTATACCATTGTGTGTTTATATATATATATATATATATATATATGTATGTATATATATATATATATATATATATATATATATATACATACCACATTTTCTTTATCCATTCATCCATCGATAGACACTTAGTTTGTTTCTGTATCATTACTGTTGTGAATAATGCCGCAGTGAACATGAGCGTGCTTATATCTCTTCAAGATACTGATTTCATTTCCTTTGGGTATATACCAGAAGGGATTGCTGGATAATATGGTAGTTCTGTTTTTAATTTTTTGAGGAATCCTTATACTGTTTTCCATAATGGCTGCACCAATTTACATTCCCACCAACAGTGCACAAGGGCTCCCTTTACTCTACATCCTTACCAACAACTTACCTCTTGGCTTCCTGATAATAGCCATCCTAACAGATGTGAGGTGATATCTCATTGTGGCTTTGATTTGCATTTCCTTGATAATTAGTGTTGTTGAGCACCTTTTCGTATGCCTGTTGGCCATTTGTCTGCCTTTCGAAAAATGTCTATTCAGGTCTCAGCCCCCTTTTGAATCCGGTTATTTGGTTTTTGGCTGTTGAGTCGAGTTCCTCGTATATTTTGAATATTAACCCCTTATCAGATATATGGTTTGCAAATATCTTCTTTCATTCTACAGGTTGCCTTTTCACTCTGGTAATTGTTTCCTTTGCTCTGCAGAAGCTTTTTAGTTTGATTCAATCCCACTTGTCTGTTTTTGCTTTTGTTGCCTGAATTTTTGATGTCACTTCCAGAAAATCATCATCCAGGCAAATGTCAAGACGTTTTTTCCCCTGTGTTTTCTTCTAGTGGTTGTACACTTTCAGGTCTTATATTTAAGTCCTTAATTCATCTTGAGTTGATTTTTTGTATACGTGTGAGATAAGGGTCCAGTCTCATTCTCCATTTATTGGAGAGACTATCCTTTCCGCATTGTGTGCTTGACACCCTTGTCAAAGGTTAGTTGACCATAAGTGTGTGGATTTATTTCTGGACTCTATTCTGTTCCATTGGTCCATAATGTCTGTTTTTATGTCAGTACGATACTATTTTGATTACTGTAGGTTTTTCATACATTTAGACATCAGGAAGTGTGATGCCTGAGTTGACATTTCTTATCAAGAAGAAGAAGGTAGTAAAAAAGATGCTCTGAAAGTAAATACAGAATACTTTTTATTCTTTTTGTTTGCAAAATTAACTTTAGAAATAAATAATTGCACAGGTACATTTGGTGGCAAGAGTCGGGAGGGCTCCTGGTTTACATTTAGGTTCCTAGAACATGCCAGGCCCTGTGCTTGGCTCTCAGCATTCTTAATCTTATTAAATTCTCACAGTGGCCTTGAAAATTAGATGTGACTCTCCCATTTTACAGATTAAGGGAACTGAGAATCAGGTGAGGTTGTTTGCTCATGACCCCACTATTGAACTCTCGCTTTTGCACTGCTTACCCGACACATTTTGTAGTTCTTTGTGTTGAAAGTGGCAGTGTAGTATATCATATCCAGTCTTAAGAATTTCTGGTGAACTTTTATTAGCAAAAGTACAGGCTATTTTATGAAATATGAAAGAATATTAACATGTTTTTGTAAATAGGAAATCTGTGATATACAAATTTAGGCTTTTCATATATCTTTCAACACTTGATCTCTTTTGTCTTTTGAACCTTTTGAGACTTGTGGCCCTTCGTCTTTAGCATCTAGAAGAGTTAGCAAAGATTGCTATTATGTGTCATCATAGAAACACAGGACTTCAGAGCTGGAAGGGGCTTCAGAGAGAGAGTTCAGCTTCCCCTGTTACTAAGGAGGGGACAAAGTCCACTTGGTTTTAGGGACGAGTTCCGGTGTCCCGCCCAGGACAGCAGTAGCCCTGCCAGGGGGTGGAGGTGGCTTAGCCCCGTGGCAGGAAGTGAGGCTCCCAGGCGAGGTGTGGTGGTCTCACTGCCTGTGTTGGTGACTGTGGCTTCTGCAAACTTCCTAGTTTGATCACTTGCCTTGGACGGTTCCTGATCTGGTCCTTCTTTTTTGCACATTTTCAGGATGATCTACGAAGACACAGAAAACACTAAATTTGCATCATTCAGTGAGTGTAGGGTATGAAGATATTTTCCAAAACTATCTAAGTGGCTCCAGGCTGAGCTGTGAAATGTTGGCATTTGATATTTTTATAGTTCTTGGTTTGAAGTCCATCCCATGAAAAATAAGTTTATGCAGTTTATTTGGTAATGTGTAAAGTGGCATGATATTGAAGTAGATTGTTCTCCACAGGGAAAGGGCACTGCACATGTGAGCAAGGAGCCCTTGCCTTAATCCCCGCTTAGCCGTGAACTTGCTCAGAGACCTTGGGAATAGCTGATTTAAAAAATAATTTACTCTGTGGGTCCCTTGGCTTTTAGTCTTTAAAAGTCAATATTAATGCTGATCATTTCTGATAATCATAATTAATAGCAATTATATAATTAATAGTAATTTATAGGATGCACTACATAACTACAAGGCTCAATACACAATGAAAACCTGGGGGCCCTTGTTCAGAAATTATTAAGAATTTCAGGATGACAACAGCAGGGCACCAAACCGAGCCCTGGGCTCTTCTGTGGGACTGCATGGGTCACATGCCCATGAAGCTAATTCCAGCCATTTAAGATGTGTCTGTGACTTGCCAGGAGCCGTGCTCGGCAGGAGGGATGCAGTGGCACACAGGACAGACCTGTCCTTGCCTTCATGGAACATGCCATTGAGTGGTGTAGATTACTACAAGTAAATAATCGTGACCATGAGTCCACTGGTGAAAATTGGACAAGGCTGCGAAGGGCGAGTACAAGGTGCTGTTGGGAGCACGTAATTTGGAGCCTCACCTCGTGTGAGTCTCATCCTTTTCTGTTTTTCACTTTATTATGTTCTTACTGATACAGTGTGGAATTTCTTTTCCATCCTTTCCAGCCATACATAGAAGAAATTTGTGAAAGTCTTCGAGGCAGCATTTTTCAAAAATTCATGGAAAGGTATGAAACTATATGTATAAAATGTTTTTTTTAATAGAGATATATTTGACGTGTAACATTATCTTAGTTATATATCATTGTATTTATACTGATAAGATCTTGTACTGTGTAGGTGTACCTCATTTTACCCAATAAGTGCTGTCCTTAAAATGTGTTAATTTATTCATTCAACAAGCATTTATTGACCATGTGCTATGTGCCAGGCTTTGCATTCGATTGTTTCCTCTGTACTTTATAATTTAGGATTTGTATATCTTAACATCCCGTTGACCTTTAGTTCTTTAGCTTCCAAATGGTCCAAAATTTAAATAGGCTAAGGAACCTCACAATTAAAAGTATCTTATTGGGACAACTTTGCTAATGCAAGCACGAGTCTATGTCTAATTCATTTGTTTATATGTTGAAATCATATCCTTCAAAGTGAGACAAGCCTTCTCTTGATTCTTTACGGAGTAGAATTTAAGTATCGGCAAATGTCTGTAGTCATATATATCATTAATGTACCCGATAAATACGTCCCTCTGGGTTACTCAAGCTATAGGGTATGTCTGTCCTATAAAATTCTGAAAATTTTCGGTAATGCCTATAAAAGTGTTCACATGCTTCTCAGGCACCTAAGAGTCAATCCTTCAGTATTTTGAGTGTGCCTCTATGATGATGCACCTTTGGAACTGGACTTTCTAACACTCAGTCTGCATTCACACTGACTGTACTTTTCTCCATAAACTCGGCTAATTTCTAGACAGTTGTCGTGATGACCGTGCCTCATCGACGGAGCAGCCTGCAGCTGTTCAATAGTTGCCCTTTAAGAGAAGATACTAAAGTGCAGTTTTCTTTTTTTCGCCACATGTTCATAGAACTAAAATAATTAAAATAAAATAAAAAAAGTTGTGTCATGATTCTACCAGAGTTCAAGAGATAATTTTATCTTGGAGTAGAGTCAATACTTCAGGAAATGAATCTGCATACAAATGATTACATTTTTCTGAGTAGGAGCGGAGGCTTTGCCAAAAAGCCCTGGAATCAAACTGAGGGGATAGGATGCCGGCCCAGGGGTGAGACTCAACCAAGTCCTGGGCCGTCTCCACTGCTGTTGGTTCTAAAATCTGACTTTTCCCAAACTCCTGGGTCAACCTCACTGTTATATGATCCCTGGTGGAGAGGGGAGAAATGGGGATGGTAATTAAAATCGGGGAAGAGGTCTTGTTAACTCCATTGTGTATCCACCAGGTAAACCTGCACCGTCATTTTCTCCCACTGAGTTAACCATTCACTGTGGGTTTTTTTGTTTTTAGTTTTGTTGACGTATAGTTGATTTACAGTGTTAATTTCTGCTGTACAGCAAAGTGACTCAATTATATATGTATATATGTACACACACACACATTCTTTTTCATATTCTTTTCCATTACGGTTTATCCCAGGATGTTGAATATAGTTCCCTGTGCTATATAGTAGGACCTTGTTATTTATCAATCCTCCATGTAAAAGTTAACATCTGTTAAACCCAGACTCCTAATCCATCCCTCTCCCAGCCTCCTCCCACTAGCCATTCACTCTTATCACCACAGGAAATACAAGTGAAGCTGTTTGCATTTTAGGCAAGCATGCACACTGGATTTTCTTAAACTGTTACCGTTTTATATAAATGAATTATTTTTAAAGTCAGTTCATTTATATATGTATATATTATTTTTTGGTTCTTTTTATGTTAATACATTATCAAATTAACAGTAAAAGAATCCATTGTCAGGCCAAGAGTTTAGAGTTTGGGTTTTTTAGTTGTTAAATAATTAATTTATTATTTATTTTTGCCTGCGTTGGGTTTTCGTTGCTGCGCGCGGGCTTTCTCTAGTTGCGGTGAGCGGGGGCTACTCTTGATTGCGGTGCGCGGGCTTCTCATTGCGGTGGCTTCTTGTTGTGGAGCACGGGCTCTAGGCCTGCAGGCTTCAGTAGTTTTGGCTCGCGGGCTCTAGAGCGCAGGCTCAGTAGTTATGGCACACGGGCTTAGTTGTTCCGCGGCATGTGGGGTTGTCCCAGACCAGGGCTCGAACCCGTGTCCCCTGCATTGGCAGGCGGATTCTTAACCACTGCGCCACCAGGGAAGTCCAGAGTTTGGGTTTTGAAAAGCACAGGCACTCCATAAATAGACCCTTGTAGACTTCAGCATCGTCAGGACTGGCCGTGTTCTCTGAGGGCCTCACGGTTCAGGTGATTTTTCTTGGTGGCCACACTGCAGTTTGAGAGTAGAGAGGTAAAGAGGAAGTCTTCATGTAGAGAACAGGCTTATGGTTGCCAAGGGGGAGGCGGGGTGGGGCAGGGGTTGGACTGGGAGTTTGGGGTTAGCAGATGCAAACTAGTATATAGAGAATGGATAAACAACAAGGTCCTACTGTATAGCAGGAAACTAGATAAACCATAATGAATAATGAACTAGATAAACCATAATGAATATATAATGAATATATATCACATGTATCCTGTGATAAACCATAATGAAAAAGAATATATATGTGTATAACTGAATCACTGTGCTGTTCAGAAATTAACACACTGTAAATCCATTATACTTCAATTAAATTAAAAAAAAAAAGAGGACGTCTTCAGCAGTGCTGAGCCTGCCTCTCCACCTTCTCCTGAGGCCCAGCAGGGACACGGGGTTAAGTTCCCAGTGGGGCTGAATCCCAGAGGGAGGCTTTCCCTCTTCTGGGTGCGGCTGGTGAGCCTCGCTTCAGCAGTAAACATCAGATTGCTCAGTAATCTAAAGCCCATGTCAGGGGTTATAGTTAAAAACGTTCGTTCTGCTCACCCTCGCCCTGCCCCAGTCGTCTTTGTGTCTTTCACCCCTGCTCTTCCCTCCGAGGCGGCAGTTAAGTCACCTGCAAGGGCTCTGGCTCTGAAGCCCTGTGCTGCCCAGGCTCTGCCCTATTCTCAGCCCCGGTTCCTCCTCCCCATCCAGAAGTGCCCATTCTAGTGACTAGATATTGCCTAGGAATGGAGCTCAAGGAACCCCGTGGGCACACGACAGCCAGGACACCCAGCAGCCGTCTGTACTTTCTAAAGAAGGACTTGCTATCGTATTTAATGGGCAAAATATCTGTTCTTATTTTTTGGTGGAGTGTGTGTTCTTTTGGCGCAGGGTATGGGTTGGGAGTTGATTCTCCTCGACTCTTCTCTTGGCCAGCAGGGCCACTCCTCTCTCCCTGGTTGTTTACCTTCCCCAGCTAGTTTGCAAGTTCATAAAATGTGACAGATCCCACCCCACCCCCCGACCCCCACCTCCGTTGCCGTCTCTGAACTCCAGAATCCGTAAGAAGGCAGGGTGTGCGCTAGCCTCACACACCAAGTGATTTCAGAGTCATGGATTTATTCACCCCAGTGTGGTTTCACCTTTTGCACTCACCATGCTTTTTAAAAAAACTCTTTGAAATAACTCTCAGAAGCTCAAAATTTATTTTACCGACCTCATAGAGATGTTAGGAGGATCAATGAAAAACACTCTTTAAAAGTCATTTCAGAGTCACTGGAGAAAGATGCTATGTAATTACAAGAGTTCTTCTGCTTTTAATTCTTAATTTGATTATTAGCCTCAGAAATATTTTTAAAAGATCCTTAGAAGGCGTATTAGATGAAACCCCCAGGGACTTGGGATATTTGGATGCCTTAAGGCATCGTATTATAGTGCTGATAATACCTGTAACTTGCACTTCATAAGAACTCCCTCCCTCTCTTCCTGCCTTTCTCTCTCCTTCCCTTTCTTCCTTTTTTAATTCATTCATTCCTTCATAGAACCCTGAATACCATTCCTATTTAAGGAATCATGCCAGGGGCTAGATGAAGTCCAGCAATCACCAGAAATGTTCTTTGCTTTTAAGGAGTATTCAATCCAGAATGCATTTCTTCTGAAAAAAAAATTAAAAGCAAACATTTTTTAGATATGTTGCTCATTAATAAAAAATAATCCCAGTCATGCCTTTATTAATGGGATAGATACATTTCTTACTTCATGGATGAAAAAAACACTCCTCCAGCAGTTGAGTGAACTGGGAGTTTATCAGTGCAGTATGATTTCCATCTTGCGATTCTCGTCTGAGGGTTTCTCTCCTGCACTGTTTGCATCTTTGTGAGGCAGACATTGGTTTGGGTTCAAATCCGGCTCCACCCATTCTCTCTCTGAGTGACCTTGGGCAAGCTCAGGTGGTCTTGGCTGTAAGTTGGGCATCATGACGGTACCTGATCACGGAGTTGTTGGAGGAGTAGATGAACAGGGCCTGGGGCATGATAAGCACTATTTAGGTATTATATTTGCTACCCCTCTAATTATTTGTGAACAGCAATTTTTTTGTCATTGAGAGCTGCACTGTCCAGTATGGTAGCCACTGACCACGTGTAGCTGTGGAACTCTTGAAATGTGATTAGTCTGAATTAAGATGGGCAAATACCCACCAGATTTCAAAGACTTCATAGAAAAGCAAGAATGTAGACTATCTCATTAAAATTGTATATTGATTTGATTTAATTTTATGTTGAAATGATAATTTTTTGATATATTGGTTGAAATAAAATATATTATTAAAATTAAATTACGTGCGCAGCTTCTGGTACCCGCCTGTTGGACAGCGCTGACTCAGATAAAGATGTTACCACAGCATAATGACAATTAAAGGAGAAACACAAAGGCTTCCATTTGAATCATAAAATAAGGCCTTAAATACCAGGTGAATCCTTTGTGGAAAAAATGGTCAGGAAAACTTACTCCGTTTGAGAAGCAACACAGGCAGTACAATTCCAGTTTCTCCGTTAACTCGATATTTAACTTTTCAGTAATTCCTTACGTTCTTTTTCAGTGACAAGTTCACTAGATTTTGTCAGTGGAAAAACGTGGAATTAAATATCCATGTGAGTATCATCTTTGCCTTTCTTTTTTTAAATAAAAATTTCCTCTGGCTCAGCTTCGTGAGAAAATATTTTATTCGGCAGCATACTCCCAAGGGTAACACGCTACCCAAACAGATGTCGTGCTTATGGCGTTATGCATGAAAGCTCCATCCTCCTATACCCGATTGTAAACACTCTGAATTTTAATTCTCTTTTCTCATATTTGTGTAAGAATGTGTTTATTCATTTAAGAATGGTTATTTTAAGCGGTAACCGACCCTTTAACAGAAGTAGTTGTAAAAATACAAGTCTTCTACGTAATGTGATTCCCGTTTGCCGGCGCCTCATGCCGTCTTGGTAAAGTTCCTTTTCTTCTTATTCTTAGGCGCAGTGATGTAATAATAAACATGACGACATCTTTTACTAGACCACAGTTTCATCTTTTTTGTTATTTTGAGAATGATAAAAGCAGTCCTCAAAGACAGGCTACTTTCTGACATTAACCCCTTAGCATTGTATCTTCTGTTAGCTTTTCACTGTCAGTAATTCTAGGGCATGTTCTTTGCTTCGCTTTTAGAGAGTGCGTTTCTCTTCCCCTTTCCTTCGTGCTCTCCCTTCACATAGGTTAGCAATTGAGAAAAAGAAATAACTGGATTTTTTTTTTTTAGTTTTTTACTTCAGCAGTGCTATTGGAAGAAGTGGGTTTTTTCTTCTTTTTTTAAAAAAAAAAAAATTAATTAATCTATTTATTTTTGGCTGTGTTGGGTCTTCGTTTCTGTGCGAGGGCTTTCTCCAGTTGCGGTGAGCGGGGGCCACTCTTCATCGCGGTACGCGGGCCTCTCACTGTCGTGGCCTCTCCCGTTGCGGAGCACAGGCTCCAGACGCGCAGGCTCAGTAGTTGTGGCTCACGGGCTTAGTTGCTCTGCGGCATGTGGGATCTTCCCAGACCAGGGCTCGAACCCATGTCCCCTGCGTTGGCAGGAAGATTCCCAACGACTGCGCCACCAGGGAAGCCCCTTCTTCTTTTTAACCTCCTCTCTCCACCCCATTTCCTGGCAGGATTGAGAAGCAAGAGGCAGTGACACATTTTTAAAAATAACCCCTTATTGGGACTTCCCTGGTGATCCAGTGGTTAGGACTCCACGCTTCCACTGCAGGGAGCATGGGTTCGATCCCTGGTCTGTTGCTGTGGCGTGCCGCAGCACGGCCAAAAAAAAATCCCTTATATCTGCTGTGGATCTTCCTTGTGCTTGAGTTCCTTTAGCAGACGTGGTGTCCTCACGTCTTCACGTCCTCACGTCCTCTGAGCACCAAACATGAAGCCAGTGGGCCAGATGCCCCTCCCCGGCTGCAGGAAACCCTTCAAGCATCTGACCTTTCATTTGCCAGGATACATAAACTAGTAGGCATTTGCTGTTATCTGATGGCCTCTTACCACGAACATAGGACTATCTGTCTGCCTTTGTACCGTCTAATGCCATGAAAACTGCTTAGGGAGCAGGGCACTGCTGGGATGATACTGACAAAGTGCTTATGAATAAAGCCTCTTCATAGAGTTACTCGCACTTGGTCTGGTTTCATGCTCACATGCCCAGCATGAGTCCTCTCTACTCACTGACGTTATTGATAAAACATTCACACGGCCAGCATCTGTTGGGCTTTCTGATCACATGGCCCACAGTTAGGAAAACATAGATGGCCTTGACGTGGACCTGTTTTTCTACCATTATGTTCCTGGCCTTTGCTGAACTGTTCCCAAACTTTAGACTTCAGAGTAGCTGACGTTGCTTTGTGTTTTGAGTGGAAATTTCACATTCACTTGTCTTCAAAGCGTACATCGTCCAATATAAGATTTATGAGATCGGAAAACCAATCTGACTCGGCTACCACTGTGTCATCTTCCCATTTGCCTCCCGTGGTGTGCATTCTGTGCAGTTTGCGTAGAAGGTGCTTCTAGAATGTCCTGCCACCTTGTGCTTCTCACCTCTCAGTTTGAGGGACCAGTCACGGAAAGGGCAGGTGTATCTGAATCGCTATTTTAATAACTGTATATGTTTTACATGAAAACAACAGCATAATTTTTATGCAGTTTTACGTTTCCATGTCGCATTTTGAATTCACAGTTGACCATGAATGATTTCAGCGTACATAGGATTATTGGACGAGGAGGATTCGGTGAAGTATATGGTTGCAGGAAAGCAGACACTGGAAAAATGTAAGCTTTCTAGGCTCATATATTTTGCTGGGAATATTAAGAGAATTTTATGCTCGCGTCAAAAGAAAACCCCTATGTAGATTTATGGAAGCCCGTGATCTCACACCTGCAGTAATTTACCTCAGAAGGAAGTAGGCTGTATTTTGTAAAGCATAGCAAACGAGATGATCTGGAACTTCTGCCTCTTAGGGCTGAATGGGAAGGTAACCAGAAACCATGTATCGGGAGCCTGCAGTGGTTCAGGCCATGGGTGAAGAGCCAGGAATCCAGAGGTGGCCAAGAAGGGGTGTTATGTATGGCCTCCCAGTCCGATCAGACTGCAGAGAATTCTCTGCTTTGCAGGGGAGAGACATTCTCTCCTGACCCACCTGTGATTTAGCATGTGCAGTTTGGGGTGATAGAAAAAATACCTTCCAGTTCTGTGCTGCACGGTGGGCTTTCTGATCCTAAATGATGCGCTTTACTTGTCGTTCGTTACCTTTCACTAAATTTTAGTTTTACTTCGTCATAACTGCTTGTCGAGGTGTTGAGGATGCCCAGTCTGTCACGTGTTGTTGTTAGAAGTAAATGATATCAATTTGTCTCTCCATACACATTTACGATTTCAGCTGACTCTCGGAAACCGCCAGGGCGTGGTAAATAGTCTTCTATTCTATAGGTTAAGGGTAGACGCTTCTCAGGAGTCACACAGCTAGGAAGTGGCCAAGCTCAGCTCCCATGAATCCTCGAGCACATCCTTTGCAGCCTCCCGGCTGCCAGTGACAGTGACCTGCCACCTGCCCTTGGGGGCGAGGGGCCCTCAGCTTGCTTACTCTGAGGGGCTCAAGACCTGTGGCTGCCGCCTTCTCTGTGGTCTGCAATCCAAAGGTCTTATTAAACATTGTCACAGCAGGGTGGTGATAGAAGTAGTATGAGGCATTTTGAAAATTCTTTATCATAAAAAATATTTCAAGAACACGTCACTTCATGTGTGCTCTGTTGGGCTTTGATCCCATAATTAAGCCAATATTTGATCCCATAATTAAGCCAGTCAGTGTCTCGCAAATGGATTTGTCTTACAGAACTCCTGGAAGAGTGGATAAAAATATCAAATTTGAACATCTATCTCTGTTTCGCTGTAACTCATAACATTATAAGTTGTAAGTAAGTTAGGATTAAGTGGATTTTGTGTGTCCTACCACAGCCAGACAACTGGTATACCTGGGTGTTGTGACATAGTATATCAGTGGGAGTTTAGTCATGCATGCAGAATTCTCAAGTCCCCAAAACCCTTGTAAAAATTTCCTTTCAGCTTTCCCTTGTCCTGCTGA
>NW_006788040.1:538549-539061 GCF_000442215.2 Lipotes vexillifer
CCAGGGCACGAACCCGTGTCCCCTGCATCGGCAGGCGGACTCTCAACCACTGCACCACCAGGGAAGCCCAGCATCTGCTTTCTTTAACCTGTGATTACAGAGTGTGCTGAGTAACATGTCTGTATTTCCTTAATGTGAGTTTGTTCCAAATCTTCAGAAATCTTAAGCTGTCAACAGTTTCTTCTCAACTAACTTTAATATAACTTGAATATAAAAATCTTACTGATTCTTTTTATTATTTGAAATATGATAACTTAAGTATAGATTTAAAACAGATCAATAAAGTGCCATTTTAGAACACGGAGTTTTGGACACATGCTTTCCCTTCCCATTTGGTCAGTCATCAACATTTTAGAGTCTTACACTCTATGAGCTTATTAAATCTTGACCAGTGCTGAATTCACAATTCCTAAATGCTAAATATGACATGTACAGCACCTCCACAAAACACACACACACACACACACACACACACACACACACACACACACACACACACACACACACACACA
>NW_006788040.1:539071-550564 GCF_000442215.2 Lipotes vexillifer
CACACACACACACACACACACACACACACACACACACACACACACAGTGGTACTAGGCAGTGGCAATACATACAAAATTTATTTCCCTGAATTTTATATCCATCTACTTTGTGCTCTTATTTAACTGAAACATCAATTCATATAATAATAGAAATATCTTGATTATTGCTTGTTTTTTTAAAATAGCCTTTTTATTTTACAGTTATCTTAGGTTTACAGAAAAAGTGCAGAAATAGTACAGGATGTACTATGTACCCCGTGTACCCTATGCCCAGTATCCTCATCTTACTTAGTGTGGGGCACTCGTCACAATATGTTATTATTGACTGAAGTCTCCACTTGATTCAGATTTCCTTAGTTTCTTAGAAGCATTTTGCTTCTTTAAAACACTTAGCACATCTTTAGAAACTTCCCCCAGTATGATGCGTATCGTTTAATCCGTTTAGATGTATTCTCAGTGCAGATTTTTCAATAATATTTATGTTTCTAGGTATGCGATGAAGTGCTTGGATAAGAAGAGGATCAAGATGAAACAAGGAGAAACCTTAGCCTTAAATGAAAGGATCATGTTGTCCCTGGTGAGCACAGGAGTAAGTATTCAATTTTGAACACTCTTGGGTTTGTTTGTTTGTTTGGTTGGTTGGTTTTTGTATCAGGACAATTTGTTTAAAATACAGGCATTTTTTTTTCTGGTGAATTATGCGGCTAGCCAGTTCTTGGGGGGATTAGAATTTAGAGCAGGGAGCAGCAGCCTAAGTTAGTATAAAGAATAATTCAGGTATTACCTCTGCCTAATTTGGGAGTTAGGAACGTACTAGCCACCATCGCTGTGCACACTGACAACTAGTCCCTTCAGTGAGTATTTATGACTTCCTTCTTTGTGGAATATGGTTGCAGAGATGGCAGAAAATAATCATATCGATGACAAAAAAAAATCACTTGAATATAGTTAAGAATTGGCTGTGTGACTGAGAAAGACTAACCCAGAAGAGAAAATGTAAGAGAAACGTAGCTCCCATCCTTCACAAACTGATAGAGAGGAAGTGACTTGGCTTAGTCAAACCCCAGTTGTCCCTTCAGGGTGCTCCCCAGGCCGTGTTTCATTTGGAGGGAACCTTATCTTCTCAGCACTTGCTACTTTTACCTGCTGTGGACGCTGGCCTTTTCCATTTCCAGCACTACGTTTCTGCCTGTTGGATGTTTTATTTGCATGTCAGGCTGTCATTTTTAGCCCGGCATGTGTAAAAGCAAGCTTTTACGCTGTGTCATCTTGACTTGCAAAGCAGTGTCCCGTTCTGAATTCGTTTCCTGTTAGTAGTATCACCCAGGATCAAAACCTCGGCTTTTATTTACCTGTACAGATGTATATAAAGGCACCCAGAAAAAACCACCATCCCAGGAACCTGGGCAGTGCCCATGTGTCCTGACAAGTGAGACAGGGGGCCCCGGGGGAGGCGGGATGGTGCTTCCGACTATCATAGCTGGGTTCTAAATAAGGTCATCTTCACACAAAGGTTTTGAAAGACTCAGATCTTAATGGTGACTCAAAAGAATTCCTTTCAGCTAGTTAGCAAGGAACCTGAGACCCAGAGACATCATTTCTTTGCCCAGAGTCCCCGGACTCCCTGGACAGCCCCAGTGTTCTTTTCTCATCCCCTTTGTAGGCTCCATGTTTTGTTGTTTGTCACCTGTATTCATTGTGTTGGTGTTTATATTATTCTAATAGCATTAGTTTTAAGTGGTTCTGGAAAGTCTATTTGCTGTCGAAGCCAATGAATATCATAATTTAGCTCAACTATAACAGATGAAAATGCCATTGCTATAAATGGTAATGTCTAATTAGGGGCCTCTACCTGCCAACGTATGGACATTAAGCATTTCACGTAAGAGTTACCCTGTGTGCACGGCCAAGACTGTAACTGATTGGAATGGAATCTGAGTGGCCTGCACACTGTATTGGAATCAGCGTGAATAGCATTGGCTTCTAGAATCTATTGAAATGTCTGTGTCTTCATTTCAGACATGGATGTGTGTTTACTGCAGATTTTAAGTGCTTTATTAAAATATTAATTTTTAATGAGTTATCTCAAAGCCTTGGATATTTATTCACAGGAAAGCCTATGGAAAAAAATTTTTGGTGTTGGAAAAATATACGTACAATTTTAATTTTCATGTAGCATTTTTGTTTCATTCAGGGGAGGGAGAGTCGTTAAGTAGTAGTAGAGTTCCTCACTGGTCTGCCCATAAGGGAATAAATGAGAAATTGGGGTTATATTGAGCTGCTGCTTTGAGCTAGTTTAAAAGACTTGTTTATATTTTTTATTCAAATATCAAAACTGTTTAGCATTTTAAACATGCGTAAGTATATAATTTAAAGAATTGTAGTAAAGAATTGAAAGAATTGTAATAAAGTTATTTGGAACTGTTTTTGCTAATGAAAGGGGCCACGGTTTATGGGATTTAAGTAATCTTTAGTTTAAAATTGCCTCCTTAGGTGATGCTTTAGATCGGCCTGTATCAGTATGATTTCCTAAGGTGTTGGCATGAAAATGAGCCAGAGTCACCCATCAGAGTTTTCTATTTACTAGAAGGTTGTTTTTCTCTTTCAGTCTCAAATTGAGGACTCCTACTTCTCATCCCCCAAAGAGATAGTAGAAAGTACTGTTCCCAGTTTTATTCTGTAACTTTCGGGTAGTAAAAAGGGAATCAAGGACACGTATGTCCATGACTGGGGGGAGCCGTCAGCACCTTCATTAATTAAGTCAAGTGTTGTTCGTGAGAAGCATTGCTCATTCATTCCTTGATCCATACTTGAGACCTAGATTGTGCCGGGCCCTCGACTACGAGACGGGGGTCCTGAAACCCTAGTTTGGTCCTTGTTCTTATAGAGCTGCATAGAGTGAGAGCAGCTGGTGTTTATTCACAGTCTCACAAATGCGTTGATCGTTGGAACACGTGGCAAGAGGTAGGAAAGACAGGTCCACGGTGCTCAGAAGGCATTTAGCAGGGCGGAAGTATTGTCCACAAACGCTCCTCTGAAGTCAGAGGAGGTGCCGGGGCACGTGTGGGTCCCGAGCACAGAAGTTCTGGGGAGTCACAGAAGGTCGGCAGAGGTGGGGTCAGAAGTGATAGGGTAAGGACCACAAGATGAAGTTGTAAGGGAGAGAGGCAAACAGAGGCCAGACCAGACCAGAAAGAGCTTTCTGGGCCAGTACTGAGGATTTTTAAAAATCTTAAGAGCCGTTGGAAACAAAGTGTTTGAAGTAGGAAGATAACATGATAAGCCTTGCAAGTCTGCAAAGGTTCCTCTGACTGCAGTGTAGAGAAATGTTCTGAAGGATTAGTTTACGGTCTATTTTATCACAGTTTTAAGTTCCTGCAAAATGCAGGCTATTTTGCTCACTAGGTAGGAAATCAAAGAAGACAGTCCCTTGCTGAAGAGCTTTTATTTAGGTATCCACCTGTTCTTATTTACCTAGTTCTTATTTACCTAGTTCTTATTTACCTTGAATTTGTAATCAAGGCAGAACATCTTAACCATAATTATCTTTGAAACCGTACCAACACCATCATTAAACCGCTGCCTGTTTGTCCACTTGGGTCAGTATTCAGTTCTTTGTGTCTCGGACCCCACCTGAGACTCAAGATGGTATCTGCTCAGGGCCTGAGAGATGAGGGATCATGGTCAGCAAATTCTGTAGAGGTAACCAAGTCAAATCCCTTTAGCGGAGCTTTTATTTCATGTTGCTGTGGAAACTTTGCCTTCGTAAGTAGGGTAACATAGGACAGCTCTGCCAAGAGTCCAGGGTCAGAGAGCTGGGGTTTGAATCTTGGCTGGCTACCAAATTCCTTTGTGACCTCAGGCAAGACATTTCCCTTTTAGGGGGTGGGGAGTTTAGTTTCCTTGTCTTTAAAATAAAGAAATCGGACCACGTGATTTTTTTTCTTTCTTTCTTTCTTAAGAGCCCTTTCTACTCCGGTGGCCTATGATTCTAAATCTCCAATTCATGTCCCATCTTAATAACGTAGCATCTTAACTATACTTTGACCTTTTGCAGTTTTCTCAGGGCTGTCATTAGAATGATCATACACCTCAGAAATACCCGCTTTCCTGGAAGAGCCTGGAAATACCCGCTTTCCAGGCTCTTTGTCCTCTGGGTGAAGTGAGTGGAGTTGCTCTCTCAAGCTGGGAAAGACCCAGGCTTTACTAAGTTCCTGGTCCACCCGCTTCTCTGCCCTAGAGATGAATTGTTCATCAGATCAGGAACCAGAGTATGTGGGGAGCCCCATTAAGGAAGAAGCATGATATTTGGAGCAGAATGAGCCATCACCAGCAGACTATGGAAGGGTCTGGTGAAACACTGTTGGGATTGCAAGTAGGAGGGTACCCGCCCACCGAGAACCACATGGCTTTTAACAGATAAAGGGTAACACCCTTATTTTACCTATTTAACGCAAAATATATCTTAACATTAGTAAACACTAACACCTCTCAACAGACCTCTGAGGAAAACTAGGTAACCACAAAATGAATTTTGTAATTCATTCTGGAGTAACTTCCTCCAGAAGATTTGTGGAAATTGAGTTCAAGTTCATGAATCTTGAGCACATAGGAACGTGTTAACACAGATTTATCTGTGTGCCCTTAATCGACAGGTATGAACATTGTGAATTCTGTTTCAGATTATTCTGTTGAAATTTGAATACTTTCTGTGGAATTTAATAATTCTTTGCCTCTGTTAAGAAAGTTGGTTATAGATATTTCATGCCATTTGTTATTTGAATCAGTCGAGTGGCAAGTGTACACTGTATATTTATCTCAATGGACCTAGTTCTAGATCTAGTGGGGCACTGATGGATTTTCACCAGGGAACAACACATGTGTGTATCCAGCACCCATGTCAAGAGATTAAAAGTTGCCGGTGTTCCAGAAGTCTCCCTGTGTCCCTCCCGGCCACTCACCCCACGCCCAAGCTAACTACTACCCAGATGTCTAAAACCGTAATTTACCTTTGCCCGTGTTGAAACTTCATATAAATGTACTCTTTTTGTGTCTGGCTTCTCTCACTCAGTGTTGCTTGTGAGATGCATCTGAGTCGTTGCTCTTAGCAACAGCGCCTTCTGTAGCTAAATAGCAGGGGTCACCAGGCTATGTGTGTGGCCCAGGGACCAAATCTGGCTTGTGTTCACAGCCCATGAACTAAGAATGGTTTTTTCCTTTTTTTTTTTTTTTTTTTTTTTTTGCGTTATGCGGGCCTCTCACTGTTGTGGCCTCTCCCATTTGCGGAGCACAGGCTCCGGACGCGCAGGCTCAGCGGCCATGGCTCACGGGCCCAGCCGCTCCGCGGCACGTGGGATCCTCCCGAAACGGGGCACGAACCCGCGTCCCCTGCATCGGCAGGCGGACTCTCAAGCACTGCGCCACCAGGGAAGCCCGGTTTTTTCCTTTTTAAAGCATTGTAAAGAAAAGAAACAAAGAAGAATATGTGATAGAGACAGGATGAAGCCTGCAAAGCTTAAAATATTTACTGTCTAGACCTTTGCAGAAAATGTTTGGTGGCCCCTGTTCTATAGTATTCCATCATATAAATGTGCCACAATTCGTGTATCCATCCTCCTGTTGGTAGACATTGGGGTTATTTCCTGGTTTGGGCTATTTTGAATAGTGCCATGAGGACCATTCTCGTGTCCTTGGTGCACATGAGTACAGATTCTCGTGCACATGAGTACAGATTGCTGTTGGGTATATACCCCAGGGTAGAAATGCTGGCTCATAGGCTTTGCAGGTAGTGATCAGCTTTAGCAGATCCCACTGAACATCTTGTGAAAGTGGTAGTACCATTCTGCCTTCCCAGCCCCATACTGGAAGTTCCATTAACTCCATACCTTTGTAACACTTGGCATTGTCAGTCTATTTAACGTTAGCCATTCTCATGGGTTTTAGTGATGACACATTGTGATTTTCAATTTGCATTTCTTTAGGGAAAACTGAGGCCTAGCATCTGTTTATAGGCTTGCCGGGCGTTTGATACTCTCTTGCGTGAAGTGCCTACAGTATTATTTTTATTGTTGTTGTTGTTGCTCTTTTGCCATTTTTCTACTGGGTTGTTTGCTTTTTCTTTATTGATTGTTGAGAGTTCTTTATATATTCAAGATATATATGGATCGCAAATATCTTCTACCATTCTGTGACTCACCTTTTTACTCTCTTACTGGTGTCTTCTGAAGAACAGAAGTTCTTACTTTTATTTTGGTCTAGCTTACCAATATTTTTATTGTTAGTGCTTTTTGTGGGCTGTTTAAGAAATCTTTACTTCACCCTAAGGTCCTGAAGTTGTTCTCTCTGGTTTTCTCCCAGAAGCTTTATTGTTTTACCTTGAGGTCTATATCCACCTGGGGTTGAAGTTAGTGTGTGGTGTGAGGTAGGGGTGAACGTCCACAGCTGATTGTACAGGTAGCCTGTTGCTCCGGCACCACTGATTGAAAAGGCCATGCTTTCCCCCCACCCTGCTGGCTCACTTTATTACAAGTTGAATGAGCACTTACATGTGGGTCTACTTCAGGATTCTGTTCTGTTCTACTGGTTGATTTGTCTGTCCTTGGGCTAGTTCCATACCGAATTACTGTTGCTTTACCATAAGTCTTGATATCTAGCACTATGAGTTTTCCAGCTTTATTTTTCTTCAAGTGTATCTGAACTTTTCTTGGCCGTTTACATTTCCATATAAATTTTGGGATCAGTTTGTCAATTTTCATTTTAATTAAGAGTGCATGGAATCTAGAGATTAATCTGGGGGAAAATTGGCATCTTTACAATTGAGTTTTTCTGTCCTCGGCCCTGGTACATTTTTCCACTTTCAAAAGCTAATTTAATTCCATTTTTATTCTCAGTGTTTCAAAACAGTAATACAGATAACATTTCCCCCCCGTGGTATTGTTCTTCCAACCTCAGAATCAGAGATTGAAATGGATACTTGACTAGCCAGGACTGAAGTGTAGACCAACAGAAAGAGTAGTAAGGCAGTAATGTTTTTCTGTAGAATCTGAGTCTTTTGAAGATGTAGATAGAGGAGTCATGATTGAATCAGAGTGACAGAGCACCTTTGAGTTCATCTCTAATTAGCAGTGTTGTGTCTCTGTGCATTTTTCCACGGAACCAGACCCACTTTCCTGGGTCTGTTAAAGTTACCAGGTAGGTGTCTGTGTTTCATGCACGGGGCAGTGGCATGGATTAAAAAAAAAAATGTGTAGATGGTGTTTGGCAGTAGATGCGCTTCCCAGGGCAGCTTTTGCTTTTCTTACGTATATGTTTTTCACTCCAGGATTGTCCTTTCATTGTCTGTATGACCTATGCCTTCCATACGCCAGATAAACTCTGCTTCATCTTGGATCTGATGAACGGTAAGCAAGCCTTGGGAACTCTGAATACACTGCAAGACTTTCCCATGATGTTGTTTGTTTGTGTTTTCATGATGTTTTATCTTAGCTTGCGTTGCTCCCGACAGACTGGCCATTTGGGTCTTTCAGGTAACTAAATTCCTCCTGAAGTTTAAGGAAACCTTTTTTTTTTTTTTTTTTTTTTTTGCGGTACGCGGGCCTCTCTCTGTTGTGGCCTCTCCCGTTGCGTAGCACAGGCTCCGGACGCGCAGGCTCAGCGGCCATGGCTCACGGGCCCAGCCGCTCCGCGGCATGTGGGATCTTCCCGGACCGGGGCATGAACCCGTGTCCCCTGCATCGGCAGGCGGACTCTCAACCACTGCGCCACCAGGGAAGCCCTAAGGAAACCTTTTATTCTTCAATTTTCAGTTAAAGTTCATTTAAAAATGTTGACTGCCATTTCCCTCTGGCCCTCCCTGTCTCTCCCCAGGAAGTTGCATTTTCTAGAAAAGATTTTCATAAAATAGTTAAAATACAGTGAAACTTGATTTTCTGGAATGCAACTGGCCTGGATGTTTAGTTTGTGTGTTCCTGCCCCTCAACTTTTAGGAATGAAATGCCTCCTAAACATACATAGGCTGAAGATAGAAGTGTATTTAAAAACCAACTTTGAAGGACTGACTTTGGGCCAGGACAGATTTTAGCCCAGTTCCACTGTACATTGATCTTTTAAACTGTGACCGATGACCCAGAGAATGATGAAAGAGATTTAGCTAGAAAAGTAGTTTTTTCATACTAGAAAGTGCCATGATATCTACTCAAAGCATTTTTAGTAAGGAGAGCTGAAATTAAAAGACCTACAGTTCAACAAATGAAATACCTTTTTTGAAATTCACTTGAAGTTTTATTACATTTTGAGTGTTTGATTTAAAATCAGACCTACCCAACAGCGTGAAGGAATTTCCACACACATTATAATGAGCAGACACAGCCAGACACAGCGGCATGTCCCCTGTGTGAGTCTATTTATGTGAATATCAGAACTGGCAAAACTAATCTGTGGGGGGAGAGGTTACAGTAGAGTCCGATTGGCTTTAATTAGGGGCCGTGAGCTGATATACTGCCTGGGATGGGCATGGGAAGCGTTCAGCAATGCTGGAAATCTTCTGCACCTTGATCTGGTAGTGCTTATACAGGAATATGTGTGTGTGAACAGGAAGATACTTATAAAATCAAGGGCAATGAAGTTGGACACACATGAACTTTCGTAGATCAGTTGAGGCTCTTCTTTTATACTTTATAAGAACATTCCCTTACCCTGTTTGTGGCCTTCTGTGTCTCTGTAACTTGAGGCCATATGATGATTTACCTTTTCCAACATTTTATTATGAAAACTCCAAACATACGGCAAAATTGAAATAATTTTACTGGGGACACCCGAATACACACCACCTGGGTTTTACCAGTTAAAATTTTGCTGTATTTGCTTTCTCATATATCTATCAATATGATCAATGTGTTTGTTTTGTTTCCTTACTGTTTATTGTCCACAGAATGAGTTGCTAAGCCACCTACTGGATCACTACATGGGTTGATTCAGTTATTAGCCAGAACGCAAGTAATCAAAGCAGATTAGCTAACCCTCCCTCCCCCTTGATGGTACATCTGGGAACTGTGATACCTGTCAGAGAACGGTGGCTTTGTTTCATATCGTCCTGGCCATTGTCACATCTAAGTCTTCTCAATGTTTTAGTTTTCTCTAGAATTTCTAAAGCATTTGGTCAAATTACAGAAATCGACGACATATATATATATATATATATATATATATATATATATAATATATAGACAAAGCAGAAGCATAGTTTACCTTTTTCGACTGTATCATAACTATGCAGGATGACAGTGGTTTTTGTTCCCTTTAAATTAATGCACTGAATTTAAATTCCACGTCTCTGATTCCAGGGGGCGATTTGCACTATCACCTTTCACAGCATGGGGTGTTTTCTGAGAAGGAGATGCGGTTTTACGCCACAGAAGTCATCCTGGGGCTGGAACACATGCACAATCGGTTTGTCGTTTACAGAGATTTGAAGGTAAGGCCATTGGACAGACTCCTTCCGTTTATCGGACCTGTGCAATAGGTGTTGTATTGCAGTTGTGGTCTAACAGGCGTTTCCACCTCTTTCATGGTATCCTGTCATTTTCCTCGTCTCAGCCCCGATAAAGGCATCACCTTCGTGATGTCGGTCTCCTCCAGACTCTGAACTCTGTTCTAAGGACTCCATCCTACTTGTCCCTGTTACCTCCGTGTCTGGTGCAGCACATATGCCAACTCAGAAGCTTTAATTGGTTAATTAGTGAAAAGCAGGGTAGGGGTGTTTTGTTGTCGCCCATTTTACAATTGACTGTAATTCCATTAATGTTCACTAAGCGACTGATTTGGCTCTGGCTTAGGGTGAGACCCGGAGGCGTACAAAGGTGAACTAGCAGAGAACATATATGTCTTACGGGAAGTATCTACCTGTGAGCTAACACGTCGAAGGGCTGAGTTACAACTCATTTGAGGCAAGCCTGATCCGATCCGGGCAGAGTGGCTGACAGCCTGGAGAGTATCCCCCAAAGGGCACTCTCTCAGCCTCAGATTGTTTTGAATTTGCCTTAAAAAACTCACTAACGGATTTTCAAATCCCTGAACTGCATAGCCCCAGTATTCCATGCTTGGGCTTCTTCACTGTGGTTCTCTTTAAAATCTTACTGGACTTGAAAAAAAGGAAATAAGTGCGTTCTGAGTTTTTCCATTCCAGACCATGATGCTCGGTCCCAGGTTCTGCGTTACGGAGGGAGTTGGGAGTTTGCTTGGTGCGTCCGCGGTGATATTAGTCTAGCCGGCCGCATGAAGGTGGGGGAGGAGGTGAACGGGACCTTGACAAACTGTAGAAATGATCACGCAGATCTGTAAAGGTGTAAATAATGGTGAGAAGAAAGATGACAGCCGTGGCAACTTCCCAAGGAAGTTGGGAGGAGAATGGGTTTGCCTCCTCTCTGCTTCCTTCTTAGCCTGAACCCAGGTTAACCAGCTAAAATGTACACGTGATGCTCCTTTGCTCACGTGTTTTGATTAGCTTTTAAAGGTTACCTCCTAAGAATCTGAAATGGTGTATTTTAGTGTTGGGCATATTATGTTTTTCACAAGGGACTTTGTAACTTTTAAAGCCTCCCGCAAGGTTAAAGAATTACCCCCTTAGCCTTCATATGAACATAAAGTAGAAAAAATTTATTTTCATCACGTTAGAAATAATTAGACACTGGTTGGCACATGACATTTTATTTCCTCATGGTGAGTTTTGCAGAGGAATAAAATGCACACCGAAGGCCCAGGAAGCGCCGTTGTAATACATTTTAATTTAAATCTATAACTGGTTTCTAATCATCTTGATGCAGTATTTTTGTCTTCTAAGCTGTTTAGTAGGCAGTGGTATTATCTAATTTCTATTCAGACTTAATTCTAGTCATTCATGACTATTCATGCTTCAAGTTTATAATGGCACGCCATTATTTTTATTTCAAGCAAAACAATAGCTGATCTCCAGCAGAAAATTATCAAGATGACTGTAATTCAATGTGTAATAGGGAGAGGAGCTTTGTTTTCCACGATTATGCTGACTAAATCTACTCTTAATGGATACATTTCATCAGAGTTGTGGTCAAAATCATATTTGGTCATTTGGTAGGGCCCTCTGTTGATTCTGTACTAATAAACAGAAATGACGTTTATCGGGATTAGTGTGGCACTGTGGAATATTTTGATTTCTTTGGTCACTATTTGTATATTTTTACAAGATTCCTTTCTGTGCTGTGCTTCGTGGCTTCATTCTCTGAAGTCCTAGTAGTTACAGAGGCCAAGGAGCCTGTGGACTCACTCCCTTTGTGGAGAGACTCGCCCCCTTTGTGGAGAGACTCACCATTCTGGCTGGATTGCACTTCTTGCTGTGAAAAAGAAATACTTTAACTCCAATAGACTGTGGTTGTAACCCTTCAGTGTTACCTGCCCTGTGTTCCATCATCAGATGAGTAGAATCCTTCCCATCTGTCATTACCACTTTCCTGCTGAAA
>NW_006788040.1:550646-557575 GCF_000442215.2 Lipotes vexillifer
CTGCTGAAATTAACACGAAACATGCCACTGTCGGTATCATGCCCCACTTGGATGTGATGATATAATTAATGCTAGGATTCATGTGTAGGAATGAACTGTGATAAAATAATGAGATATCAAGTGCCAATAGTTTTAGAAGTTAGCCCCTGGGACATCTTGGGGACTCTTGAAGATCACCTTCTCTTTCATTTTAGCCCGCAAATATCCTCTTGGATGAACACGGACACGTTAGGATATCAGACCTTGGTCTTGCCTGCGATTTTTCCAAAAAGAAGCCGCACGCGAGTGTGTGAGTAGTATAGCACCTCTGTCACTGTCGTTTCCTAACTCAACTCGCCTATGCACTCAGACCCCGACGTGGTCATTTGTTCCCCCAGTTTTTTCTTGCCAGTAGCGATTTTCAGCATGTGGCAGTGCCGGGTCACGGGAAGGTCCCGTATCCCAGGCTGTGGGTGAGGAGATAAGGGTGGTGGTGTGCTCGCTCTCACCATTTGGGGGAACATGCAGGGACCCACAGTGTAGCTGCCCGGGGGCAGGGTGGTCTAAGGGAAAGATAGGGGCCTCAGCAGCAGACCCAAATCCATGCTGGCTGTGTGACCCTGAGGCAGTCAGCTCCCCTGCTTGACCCTCAGTCTCTTTATCTATAGGATGGAGGTAGTAATAGACCCCTGAAAGCTTATATGCCAGAGAAGGTGCACAGGCAATTGCATAGAACTTTCCAAGGAAGGCCCAGAGGTCAGGTTTCTCTCTCCATCTACTTTTTCCTTCTTTTTCAAAAGTTTGGGGGGTTTTTTGCTAAAAAGAAATTAGAGTTCTTTTTTTAATTAAAAAAGTCATCTCCTTGCAGTTCAAGCTTTTAATGCAGGTCATACTGTTAGATCTGAATATTACGTTCGTCCTCTAAACAACCATGCAGAGGAAGCTCCCTGACGCCCTGGCCGTCGGCCAGCACCTGTCCCTTCTCAGGGGACCCTGAGCTGCTTCCGGCAGTGGCCATGCTTGTTCTGCAAGTGTTGACACTGGCCCAAGGACTTCCCTGAACCTGAGATTGTTAAAATGACAACAGGAGTGTGAAGTAGATGCCCCGGGGCTCAGGAGAAGCAGAATGGAATACGTACTGGTTTTTATTTCTATTTCTTTAGTATCAGTTTATCTGGGTGGACGATGTGGACATATGTGCAGTTTGTGGAAAAACAGGTGACTTTTGCTTGATTTTTCTTTTGCAACGTATCAGTCCTAGCAGTGAAGCTCTTAAAATTCCATTTTATTGTGCATCATTACTGTGTTGAATGGTCTTGAAGTAACTCCCAGGAGTCTCATTTCATGCATCCGTGCAGAAAATAAACTATAAATCCTTTTTTTTTTTTTTTTTTTTTTTTGGGGTAGAAATAAAGTGGTTCTAAAACTGCAGTACTTTACGAGGGGCTGCGTTAAATCAGAATTGCCATTTAAAGCTCTGATCAGATGTTAATAGCGATTAGCACCGGAAATAAAGTGTTCTAAAACTGCAGTACTTTACGAGGGGCTGCGTTAAATCAGAATTGCCATTTAAAGCTCTGATCAGATGTTAATAGCGATTAGCACCGTTTCTGTAACCATGTTTCTCTCTTCCTACAGAATCTGGGATATGGTGATAAAAGCCTTAGCATTTTGCCAGCACTTGACAATTATGAGGCCAGAACCTGGGGTTGTATAAGCCTCTCCCAGGGAGTTCATCAGACATTTTTAAGAGAATCATTTGAATTTTTAATGCCACGGCTATTTGGTATGCTAATTTCTTCAATTTAGTATAGTCACAACTGAATATGAATCCGAGAGCTCAGAAGAGTTAATCTCCCAAAGGAATTAACTTTCAGATGCAGAGCTACTTATTCCCTTATAGGGCCTCCCCCTCTTCTTAGTGTAATTCACATGTCAGCTCTGAAAGACGGGCTTTTGTCCATAGCTGAACAGCATCTGTAAAGGGATGGGATCGGGAAGGTTGATTTTCGTGTTTAAACGATGATAGTGAGGCCACTACTTAAAAAGGATAAACGCACAACAAAATTTTGTATTTTTAAGTAGAGGAGGCATGTCATGGCTGAGAACAAAGGCTTTTGAGTCAGCAGATGTGGGTTTGAATCCTCCTTCCACGTGGCACCAGCCTCATTTTTCTCCTCTATAAAGAGGTAGTAACAGTGCTGCTTACTTCACGTGACAGTTGTGAGGGTGAAGTCAGCACCTTCACGTAATAAGTAGTTACTTCACATTGGCTGTGTGCCAGGTGCTGGTGATGCAGCGGGGACTGAGGCAGAAGAGCTCCCTGACCTCCTGGAACCAGCAACCCGGGGGCTGTCCAGGAAGTGACCGGTCTGGGGGACAGCACTCATGCCATGAGTCGGACATCGGCTGTCCTAGGCATGTGTGGCCGGCTGCTCTGAATATGTTGTTATCTTCACAGAGGACCCACAGGGCATGGGTATAATCATCTACTTTTATGGGATGGAAACTGAGGTTCAGAGAAACTAAGGAACTTGAACAAAGTCACATGCCTGGCACATCGTGGGGCTAGACTTAAGATCCAGTTCTGTCCGACTCCAAAGCTTGTGTTTCTTACACTCTGTCTGAACCCCCTGAGACTTTGAGAGGATCGACTTGGTACAAGATTAAAGATTTGTGGCCAGAATTTCACCCTAGACCGGGCTTCTCTGGTCTTTTCAGAGCCGTAGGTATGATGCCAGGACTTCGTCAGGCGCTGGCCCGTCTGCACAGCAGCGTTGTGGTTGGTTCTCCAGCTAGGTTTAGACTCAGTCCCTCTAATGATGGAATCAAATTCTGACAAACTGAAAGTGAACCATAGAGCAGCCACCAAATGACACAGAAACACTTTGTTTTTGGAATCAAACAGATCATCAGTGACTCATTGAGTCCCAGCTTATTTTATCCAGGAACACAAAGCTCAGTCCCCTGTCACCATGTCTTCAAACGCTCAAGTGTTCTTTCAGCATGAACAGCACAGATCGTCAGTGGGAAGCGTCAGGAAGCGCTAGGTGCTGCCGTGTAGGCAGAAGCTGAAAACCGTGGAGGTGGGCAGGTCCAGCGCTCTGCTGTGTCCATTGTCCACTCAGAGACGTGGTCTGCGTTAACCCCATGCATTTATCCTTGTTGAGATCTTCCCGTCCCAGAACTGGGTTTTGATCCCGAGAATCACAGGTTAAAAAGGTCACCACAGAGGTTTTCCCAGCAACAGCAAAGTTAAACCTCCCCAGAAAATGGCTTGGATGCCCCTTGAGGAAATCTCTGACTCTCTCACAGTGTGCCTTGCTGACCTCACGCTGTCAGACTTTGGATTCTGGATGGCGGAGCTTTTCTGAGGGATGGACCAGTGCCCGTTTTTCACTGTTTGAGAAAAGTCTTTCAAGATAGAACTCGGAGGCAGAGAGGGTATCGGGCCCAGCGCTGAGCCAGGATCACTTCTCGGAGCAGATTCTCACTGTTTCTGAGCATAAGTTAAAAAGGATTATAATAACATAAGGATAGAGAATAAAATCCCTAATGTAAGTTGAGTTCTTTTTAAGAGCCAGCACTACCCTAAGCCCATTACATACGTGTGATCCTCACGGCACCCCTGTGGGATGAAGGTGTCATTTTATCACCCATTCTTATCAGTGAAGAAAATCAATGAAGGGTGGGAACAGAGCTACAGCTAAAGGCTTTTTCGGGGCCCTTTCAGGCCACGTCTTTGAAAGTTCCCCATGAGCCCTCTCTTGCGCGCTTGGAACAGTGCGTGCTCAGATCTTTAAGGAGGGGTGGGGAGTCGCAGAATGGGAAAGGATTTTGAGTCGCAGATAACACATATTATATATAAATGGTTGTCCTCCCAAGTGATTTTTCTCAGCTTCCTGCAAGTCGCCTGCGCATTTGTTTGGCTGAGTCCTTTGAGCCGTCAGCAGCTCTTTAAACCGGATACGTGATTTCTCCGTCTCCGTACCTGTCGGCTTGTCCCCCTACGCCCGCCCTGCCTTGGGGACCATCGTGACCGTGGAAGGGTGGGAGATACGACGGGCATGTGTGCGAGCCCTGGTCCTCAGCACGGGAGGGTGGCGCCACACGGGGACGCCCGTGCCCATCCCTTCCAGGTCTCTAGCGCTACGGTGTGGTCACTGTTCACCACCCCCTCCCCCGGCTCCCTTCCCCAGCCCCACACATCTCCTCTGGAGAGCCCTCAAACTGGGCCTGCCCTTGGTTCCTCCTGGCTGTAGTGAGGAAGGACTCCCGAGATTCACATTTCACCTCCGAGACCGTGGAGTGCGCGCATTGTTCATATTCACTTCATATGGTAGTTTATTTATATTCAGTTCTATCCTAATGAAGACAGGAAAGGTCGTTTTTCCCTCTGGGTGTTTGCTGAATCCTATTTGGTGGAAGCACTGTCGTCCCCTCCCCCTCGTTCATAGTTGCCGACATTGATGAATGATGCTCAGACCTCTTGATGAGCTGGGAATATTTTATGAGGTCTGCAAGCACTGATAACCACACATACCCTTTCTTCTCCCTAGGGGCACCCACGGGTACATGGCTCCCGAGGTCCTGCAGAAAGGGACTGCATACGACAGCAGTGCTGACTGGTTCTCCCTGGGTTGTATGCTTTTCAAACTTCTGAGAGGGTGAGTGAAATGCGTCCTCTTAGTACCATCACCATGGCATGCACTGGGATCAAAATCCAAAATATTTACATGTTATTAGGTGCTAATATCGTTTTAGATCACACAGTGATCTTTAAGCCACACACTGATCCAGGCGACGCCCACAGCTCTTCTGCCCGTAAAAGTGAGAGTTGCTTTCCCATAAGCTTTTGGTATTTTTGTTCCATACCAGGAAGGTATGCCAACACGTTTAGACCTAAAACAAGACTTTGTTGGAATATTTCCATTGATAAGTCTTATTTTGGGAATAAGTGTTATTTTTAAATGTAGATAATCGAAGAGGGTAGGAGAATTTCTTTTCCCTGGAATCAATTATTCATGATTGTCTTGTGAGGTTAAAGCATTTTTTACACAAAAGGATGAACACCCAAAGAGAATCTGTTTTAAAAGTGTGCATCTGTTTGTGAACATGCTGAAATTTGTAGGTTTTAAAAACACAAAAATGAAATTGTGTAATTCTGTGTTTTTCATTTGTTATACTTGACCCTTAGTTCTAATCTACCAGAGATGATGAAATACAAGCAGAAAGAGGATGGAATGAAAGCGCTCTCCAAATATGTTCTCATATTGAACGTTTACAAATTATGTTAACATTTCCATTAATTTTAAGAGTCCTTAGCCAATTTTAACAGAGCGCTGAATTGTTTAAGATATGTTTTTGATTATTCTCCATTCACAGAGATACAAAAAGCAGTTTACATTAAAATTTCCTAGTCAGGATTCTCCCTGTAACGTTGCTTCTATGAACACACAGGCCTGGTAGTTTGCTAAACTTGCCATGTTTCCCTCAGAAAGCCTTATTGAGCATCACTGCATCTTCTTATTACCTTTAGCACAATCTGAAAAGAGGCTGGATTCCCTGTCTCCCTGCCAAACTAGGTTCCAAGCACCCCGGCTGCTTCCCCAGGACCTGGATAATCTAGTTGTTCTCTGCTCACTGCATTCACTTGGGAACTAAAATTGTATTATTGCTCAGAGAGTCAGGTCCTGTTGGTCCTTAATTGAATTATCATGTTTGTGGAGCCTGGATGGCCTTAATTCATGTCATCAGACTAGCTGACCTAATTAGAGAGGTTCTGCAAAGCAAATCAGAGAAAACCACTTCCCACCCGAGATGTTTCTCCAGCCGGCGGGAGTCCCTGCATGCATGGTAAGTGCATCCAGACACACCATGTTCACTGAGGTCTCCGCTGAAGAAGGGGTCGGAGATTAGAATCCACACTGAGAGAGTCACGAGATGATTCAAGAAAAACTCTGCACAACAGCAAAAGCTGAATGCATTAACTCAAGATTCAAAAGTCAGTTGTAGAATGTGGCAGGGAAACTTGCAAAGTCTTGCATTTAGGGCTTTGTTTGTTTATTGATTTTTGTTTAATATTGTTATTCTGTCTGTTTATAATGATGTCCATCTGTGTAGTCTAGGGATGATCTGGCATATACCACTATTTTTAAAAGATCTGAAAATGGGTTTGATCGTTGTCTCTATGCCAGCAGTGTGATTTGTAGCTGGTAAAGCCAGTTCTGTCTTACTTGGTCATGGTTCAAGTTTGGAGGACTGCATTGGAAGGTGGTAATTCCTTTATGACATCCTTGATCAGGCTTGATTGAAGCATTATGTTTGATGTGACCCCTATTGAGAGGAATCTTGGCCAACAGGAAGACATCCAGAGGATGGTCAGGGGGATGGGATGGGATGGATGGATAAGAAGAGATGAGAATGATGACAGCTAGAAATCGTGGCTCATATGAACAGGTTCAGAGAGCTGGGTACAGTGCTTCAGGCAGCCATCCTGTCGGCTCCAGCTGTCGGAAGGCCCATCTCATTGAAGGAGGCATACTCATCTGCACAGCTCTAGACAGCATTTTCAGGAGAGAAAAGACTTCAGTTTGACTCAAGAATGTCCGTTCAGCATTTGAGCTGCCCTGTGGAGGCGTGTCCCGCCTCACAGATAGCCAGCTCCCCATCACTGCCTGGTGACCATCCACTGAGCCTGAAAATGGCAAGAATCCTTCCAATGCCTAACAAAAAGAATAGACGAATCTTCCCTACAAAGATGTATGATCGTCTGCCATTCTTTCTAATACCTGTTCAAAAGGCAATCCCAGGAATGGAGAGAGCACTGAAACCAAAGAGCGGGGAAACATTGTTTGACTTAAATGATTTAAATACAGTTCAGTGAGCATTTATTGAGTGCGTGCAGTATGCAAGAGCCTGTGCTTGATGCTGTGGGGGAGGGAGGGAGG
>NW_006788040.1:557623-580871 GCF_000442215.2 Lipotes vexillifer
TGGATGGATGATGGATGGATGATGGATGGATGGATGGATGGTTGGATGGATGGATGGATGGATGGTTGGATGGATGGATGGATGGACTGAGGGAGAGAGGGAGGGAGGGATGGATGCATGGAGGGAGGGAGGGGGAGGGAGGGAGGGAGGGGGAGGGAGGGAGCCACACACAGTCCTGGAGGAACTCGGAGGAGGGTAGGTAGGTACACACACATACAAAATCGTGAGCTGGATGGGCTGTGCTGGGAGAGCAGAAATGGGATCACCAGGTCTAACCTGGAAGCATAGGGCCGACTTGACAACTTCGCGTAGGAGTGGGTGTGGGAAGTGTTCTCTCACAGACAGGATGGCAGGATGAGGACCTGGAGCGGAAGTAGACGATGGGGAGGGGACAGTACGGAGCAGGTGCAGGTGGTCTTTCCCCATCAATGACCTGTGAGCGGGGGGGTGGTCAGCTGTTGGTCGTGGGGAAGGTGTGCTGAGAGAGAAGATGGAGGAAATGGGGGCAGGGCTGGGGGCCACCTAGAATTCCGTGCTGTGCAGGTGGGGCTTTGTTCTTAGGGCCCCAGAGACTGAGGGCTTTTAAGCAAAGGAGGGACAGAGAAAGGAAGCATCTTTTAAGCAAAGGTTGGGCTGCTCTTCTGTACAAGGATGCTGGTGGGATGCATGTCTAAGAACCCAGGCAAAGGCTTGAGTAGCGCTGTGGTACTGGGATCAGAAAGGCCACAAATGACGTAACAGTATTGTTCTTACAGTCCGTAGTGGTTTTTGTTTTTTCAGTGGATGCTTGGCTATGGACAGATAGGAGTTTAGATTCAAGGTGATTGGGAGGATGGTCATATCACTACCAACGTCAATGGGTATAAAGTGTCAGTGGTTCATATTAAGCTGATGTTTATTGAGGGCCCTTCAGGAGCAAAGCATCGTGGTGAGATCTGGAGGTGATGGAGCCTTCGTGCCCTCAGCTTAAACGAGGGATAAGAAGGTTCCATCCAGGCGTACAGAAGCATCCTATTCAGTTCTTACGCACTGTGCAGAGGGAGCCCGAGTAGCTGTCTTTTCTCAGACACAAGGGGCCTAAGGAACTGAAACAGGTAACTCAGGAGGGGCTGGGAGGAGGGCGCGGCCAACGCCGCCTCCCGGGGGCGGGCTTCACAGGCAGGCTGTCCCCCAGTATCCTGGTGCTCTCACGGGGCGGCCGTGGCATCAGTCCTCACGGGATGAACCAGACTCCATGCCAGCCACTCCCCAGCGCGCGTCCTCAACCCCAGGAGTGCTTGGCAATGCCCGGGGACATTTTTCGTTGTTACAACTTGGCATCCAGCGGGTCGAGGCCAGGGTAGCTGCTAAGCATCATACAGTGCACAGGGCGGCCCCCACTGCTCCAACAAAGGATCACACAGCTGAGGATGAGAAACTCTGCTCCAGAGCAAGTCTCTTCCCCTCCTCCCCACATCTGCACACTGAGGGTGACCAGTGGTCACCAAGGGTCTTTTTTTCACTTCTGTTTTCTCTGATCAGATACTTCTCACACCAGTGTGCCCCATTGCTTCCGCTGAAACACTTGTCTGAACCCCTAGTTCTGTTGTGACACCCTAGAAGGATCCCACAGGGTCCAAGGGACAGGAACCTGGATGTAAGGAAGCTATCGAGGCCCGAGAACGTGTTTGCATCCCTGGACTCAGTGATGGACCCATCCGCTCAGGGCTGTATGTTGGGTGGGGGTCACTGCTTCCACTTCAGCTGACTGTCAGACCCTGAAGAGCATCTGTGTCTAAAGAGGTGTCCATGTTGCAGACGTGCGGGATCACCGTCATGATCCTCAATCTAGAGTTCAGCTCTCTGCGAAGGGAAAGAATTGACGTGACAGTAGCCTTATCTTAAACTTGTCACCACTGATTGTCAGACACGAGGAGAGAGCCTACAGGTGGTGGTCTGGGGAGAACTGAGCTCTGCCTGAGGTTGCCGAGTTGGTTCCCATAGGGAAAAAAAGGAACGTTTATAAATACTTTGGTAGCTATTGGCTTAGGTTCAAAACTCACATTTGATGTGACATGCAATCTTTTTGGTATTCTAAAATTAATTTTTTTTTTTTCTTCTTTTTTTGCAATAACGCGGGCCTCTCACTGTTGTGGCCTCTCCCGTGCGGAGCACAGGCTCCGGACGCGCAGGCTCAGCGGCCATGGCTCACGGGCCCAGCCGCTCCGCGGCATGTGGGATCTTCCCGGACTGGGGCACGAACCCGTGTCCCCTGCATCGGCAGGTTGACTCTCAACCACTGCGCCACCAGGGAGGCCCTAAAATTAATTTTTGACGTAAAGATTTGTAGTCACTTGTATTTATAAATGGATTGTTTTTGAGCTCATCTTTTCACTGTGAATGATGTATCGTACGTGTGTGTGTGTGTGTGTGTGTGTGTGTGTGTTTCCCCATCATTTAGCATGCCTTGAACGATTTCCCAACTTGTTTGGGGGGAAATTTTCGGCTCTCCCACTCTCTCTGTTATTCAAAAGCCACATCTGACCACTGTACATGTGAATTTTATTCCTATAACGTCCCCCGACGCAGCCAGAGTGTTGCATGTGCTGTTGGAAGAGCTTGGCCCACGTCATAAGCTGTTGACAGGCCCGTTACTGTCTCCTATTTAAAGTGGCTGCGTCGGGGAGCAGCTGTGATCACACAGGATCTGCGAGCACCACGTGCCTCCCTCAGAATGGAGATCATTACTATAGGAGGTTTTCTTTAACATTTTCCAAAATAGAAACAGAATCTTGGGTTTTGTTCACAAAGAATAATCAAGAAGACATTGGAAACAGATGCGCCTCAGGGCTTGAAAGACCAGACTTTCTCAGCACAACAGTCCAGAACCGAAGATCCGACAAGCATTTCCGATTGTTTCTTACTGAGTCAGACGTGGCAGAGCTATATTTATCAAATGGGATTTGTAGCGATCGGGCCCGTGTGCCGGGAATGTTTTTGGCACCGCTAACTTTAACTCCCCTCCCCTCGCAAAGCCCTCCTTCTGGTCACATGAAAGATTTTTTAAATTTAGCTCGGAGCATCTCTGTCAGAACACAGTCGTCCTTCTCTCCAAGTGTCTGGGCACAGCCCTCCGCTTCCAGCATCAGATGCAGGCAAGCACATGAGGGTTGAGAGCAGGAGGGGGTCCTCCGGCTTTGCACGCAGGAGCCAAAGCAGGTGGATTTGCCGAAACACAGGAGACCTTCACACAATCCCCTTTTATACGTTAAGGAACTCTGTGGGGTAGGAGCAGTTGTGTCATGAAGAGAGACTGAAGTTGTAGTAAGATTTAATCAACCTATATTCCTTTTCTCTTGAACCATGAACATGTTAATATCTCTGTGTATTTTGCATACAGAATGATACAAGTCAAGTTTTTAAAAATTATAGTATCTCATAAACAACAGATATAGTTTGTTATTCTATCCCATTTGCTTTTTAAATGCAGTAATTTTACATTTTTCTCCTTGGAAACAATTAGGATGCAAAGAATATTTCCAATCAAAATCTGTTTTAAAGATTGGCGTATGTTTGCTTGGTACTAATTTACCTTGTTTAGATTTTTTTTTTTCCAAATTAATGCTTTCAAGAGATGGAAATTACTGTGTTTTTCACTGCATATGAAAGAAAACAAGCGTTAGAGCGCCCTCTCTTGTACAAAGTGAAAATTGAAATATTTAAATAAATACTCTGAAGTGGAATTATCATCATAATTTAACTTATTCAGTAGCAAGAGTGGGTGGACGTTTTAGTTCTTTTTCCTAAATCACATTGATTTATGTACTCAACATCCTTATCCATTTTATAGAGTTAACTATTTTATATAATATCTTGCCTCAGATTATGTTATATATGCCTTACAAATAAATCTACAGGGTTGATCATTTTACAGGCATGTCTTACCATCAGAAATCTCAGTCATATCCCTTCTTTAATTTTCAAGTGAATAAATAAGGCCAGGGTTTTCTAGTTTGCATGTTTACTAGTCTCTTTTAATGCTAAGAGTATCTTTGTTTTTTAACTTTATTTTATTGAAATATAGTTGATTTACAATGTTGTGTTAGTTTTTGGTGTACAGCCACGTGATTCAGTTATATATATATATGTATGTGTATATACGTATATACATATATACACACACGCACACACATTCTTTTTCATATTCTTTTCCATTATGGTTTATCATAGGATATTGACTATAATTCCCTGTGCTATACAGTAGGAAATTGTTGTTTATCCATCCTGTATATAATAGTTTGCATCTGCGAATCCCAAACTCCCAATCCATTCCTCCCCCCCACCCCCACCCCCGCCATTGACAACCACTAATCTGTTCTCTATGTCTGTAAGTCTGTTTTTGTTTCGTAGATAAGTTCATTTGTGTCATATTTTAGATTCCATATATAAGTGATATCTAAGGTTAACTTTAAAAGCCAGCTTATTCAGCATTTTAAAAATGTAATCAAGAGTAAGAATAATTTCTTTATACAGTTGATCAAGCAGACATTCATTTTGTAAAGTTAGACTCATCCTTATTAATTTCACAGATGTGTATCAGATACCCACCGTATACTGCCGTTGTCTCGGCTACTAGCATGTACATTATTTTATTCGTTCCCGTCACCGTTTTGGTGACGGATATTGCATCATGCCGTTTACAGATGAAGAGACTGAGAATGGAGGTTTCCATGACTGGCTTACAGCCGGCAAACAGCCAAGTCACAGCGTGAACCCAGGGTTTCTGACTCTTAAGTCTGGGGCTGTTTGTAAGTAGGGCATGAGGGAGCAGTTCTTAGAACTCTGGAGGGTCTGGGAGCACAGGGTTAGTTTATATCTCTTATCCTCAAAGGAATGTAGTGCTTAAAATTACTGGGTTCTAGGGGGGGAAGTGCGTTCATCTTGGATGTGTTTTGATTTGACTGCAGTTCTTTGTATTGTTCAAGGAACTAATACCCATTTTTCTTAAAAAAAAAAAAAAAGTATGAAAGTTACCATTATCTCAAACACTAATTTGACCAATGCCATGCGTGTGACTTTCATTATCATAAATACCTGTTTGCTCATTTTTTTTCCAAGTGATATTTTACATTATCACTTGGAATATATTTGCTAAAGTATATTTTGGTACCATGACTTCATTGACCTGAAGCTCAGGAGTTGAAGTAAACATAAGCCTTTGCTCCTTCAGGACCTAATATATCTGATTGTCAATCTGATCATCAGTTTTTCTCTGGAAATGCTTATATGTTTATGGCTTTTGTATTTCTGCAGTTTCAAATGAGCAGTGACAGAACGTAATACCTTGCCCAAATATTAGTCAACAATGTTTGCTGTTACCTGAAACCATCTAGTGATGGATGGAATTTTCTTTATTTCTACAGTCACAGCCCTTTCAGACAACATAAAACCAAAGATAAGCATGAGATAGACCGAATGACACTCACCATGGTAAGGAGGTCAAAAACTATTTTTTTTTTTTGCATTATAATTTTCATGTTTCATTCCATCACAACCAGTATAAAAAAAAAAAAAAGCTTTCTTAAAACACTGGAAACAGATGCCAAGGCAAATATCAGGGTTTGCTAACAAGCAGTAAGAGAAAGATGTAGAAAATCAAGAACAAAACTAAGGAAATCAAACAAAAGGAACAATGACTGGGATGCAGAAGAGCGAGGAGACCTGATTCTTCTGGCTCCAGCCTGTCGATTGACTCTGAAGATGGGTAACTGTTCTGTGTTTCTTTAGAGTCAATGTTAGTTGGCAGTGAATCTGCAATTTTTTTTTTTTTTTAACACTATCCTTATGCAAGAAATGGCCTTTAAATCTGGTCGGGGGTGAGGGCACTGTTTCCCTGGATGCATTTTTGAGATCGTATTCTCCCCCCGCCCCCCACCCCCAGAATGTGGAACTTCCAGACATCTTCTCCCCTGAGCTGAAGTCCCTTCTGGAAGGCTTGCTCCAGCGAGACGTTAGTAAGCGACTCGGCTGCCACGGACGCGGGTAGGCCGTTGCTTCCGCCTTTCAGCGTCTTCACCTGGAAGGCAGAACAGTTCCTTTCAGTACATTGAGAATCTTCCATTTCAGTTAGAGGGGGGTCGGAGGGAATCGCATGGGAACTATATGTATATTGGCCCACGTGTTTTCCTCAGAGTCCGTGAACTGAACTTTAGCAAAAGGATCTTTGGGAAAAACTGTTTCTTCAGTTTAGGAAGGGGCTTGGCATGCACTATTCTGCTAGATGTCTAGTTTGCTTCAAAATTAAAATTTGGCCCTTCATATCCCCGCCGTCTGATCTACGAGGACTTGTAGACATTTGCTGTAAACCTCTTTAATGTGTAGATCTCTAATTTAGTTCTTAGTTAAATTTGTTCTCATGATTACAGAATCAGATATAGATATAATCTGTGAAAACCCCTAGGTCATCTCAGGCTGGGATAAGCATACCCAGTAAAGTATCACATGGATCATATTCATATTCCCAGGCTCAGTGTGCAGTATTTCTAAACATCACAGTGTTTCTTGGATTGCTTCGAAAGAAGCATATTTTACTTGCTGTCTTAAAGAGCTGGAAATAGTTGTCCCTGTGTGTTCTGTAATAGGAGAGAATTTTTGCAAACCGTTTCTTAGACTTCCGAATGCATATTTACTTACGACTGCTGTGGCTCCCTGTCTCCCGCAGTGCACAGGAACTAAAAGCACACAGCTTCTTCAGAGGCATCGACTGGCAGCAAGTCTACCTGCAGAAGGTACTCCTGCTGGGACCCCACCCCGGGTACCACCCACACTGTGCTCTCCACCTGCATCTCTGTATGCATCTCTATGTCCTGGCTCTGTCTCCGGGGTCCGCCCCAGCTCTCCATCCACAGCCCTGCTTCTTGCTCTCCTGTCCATGTGCTGCCTTATGGCTCATTCCCTTTGGAACAATTTCTCCCTCTTTGTTTATATGTAAAAATGTACGAGAAACGTTTGTCATACACTTAGATACCTTTGAGCCCAGCACCACATAATTTAAGAATTAGCATGATTGTATAGTAGCATAATCCCCTTGGCTTACTTTAAGCTACTTTTTAATATTCTCATTGATTCAGGAAAACACCCCAAATTCAAGTTGTTGTTGTTTTTTCTCAGTGTTGATGATCATCTGTGGACTCATCTTTGCACCAACTCAGACCGTTGAGGGATGACGCTCTGTTAGTCCTGCCTAATTAGGAATAGAGTTCGGGCTCTGGTTCAGTCAGCATTGGCCTCGGGACGTTTGTGGGTGTGGGGCACCCCACTCTGCCCCATTGCCGGCGTTAAGCTTCTAGCAAACTGGATCGTGGGGCTGCATCTCCTTTGGGGGCATTGTGAACTGTGCCCTGTGATTCGTGTGAGCTCGAATGAGCCCTGCACGGACTGTGACACCTTGATGTGTCACACTGAGATCTCTTTATAGAATAGCAGGTTGGGACCGGGCCCTGAGTCACCTAGTAGCTGAACCTTTCTTCTCTGGCTCTTCCAGTACCCTCCACCCTTGATCCCTCCCCGGGGGGAAGTCAATGCGGCCGACGCCTTTGACATCGGCTCATTTGATGAAGAGGATACCAAAGGCATCAAGGTACACCGGCGATGCTTGCTTTCAGGTTTTTTTTGTTTTGTTTTGTTTTGTTTTTTGAGGTTGGGGGATTTTTTAATTGGAAATCAGGCTTCATGATTGACTTAATACTGGCCTGTGTATGAACTGTAACTTACGGATGAATATCCATATATTTGACGAATGTAGGAGTGGTCAAGACCTGACTTAGAGGCCACGGCAGCTTTCTCTGGACTCTACCTATTTTACATTGGATAAACTGCAAAGTGGCCACATTCTTATTGATTTGGATAGATTGGTGGTTGATAGAAAACTCAGACATGTTATGAAGCAGGGAAAAACAGCCGGGTGATGGCAAACGTACTTGGCCTCATGCCGGACAGCCAGTCATCTTAGTTCTCCCAAATATCCTGGTTTCTCTGTGTCAGGATGAAAAGAGTAAACAGCGTGAATCATTTTGCATTTGTCAATCAAAAGTGAAATAATCACTTTTTTTTTTTTTTAATATATATAAGCATCTTCTGCATTTTTCAAACTTTGGTTCCTATCATTATTTTCCAAGTAGACAGGGCATAATTAGAGGTGGTGAGTCATGGGAGAAAGTCACCCTCTTTTGGATGCCGAGTCAGAGCGTGTCACTACATATCAAGTTCCCACTGCCCCCACTTTGTCAGCTTCTCCCAGCGTCTCCCCTCTCCCTCTGAGAGGCTCCCCTGCCCGTGTCTTCTCAGCTGCCTGCGTTTATGGCCTTGTGTCAGCCCCCCTGGTCTTTCCTACCAGGCAGCTGTAAAGGTGATTGGGGTGCTCACGTGGCCAGTTTCCCAGGATGGCAGGATGGGGGGTGGCGGGGAAGGTCAGGTGAAACACAGCAGAGAGGGCCTGGTCTGAGCCGTGGCTCCCCTGGGGACAGTAGCGTGACCACTGTGCAGACGCTCGGCATCTCTGTGGCCTGGACAGACAGGACCACCCTATAGCTTCGGGAATAGTCCTTTTACAGAGTTATCTAAAAGGATCACTGCTGTCACAGTAGAATTTTGTCATCAGACATACTTCTCTCCAGCAAAGGGCACTAAAAGGAAAACGAACATCACGTGGGAGCCTGTGAAAATTTTGTTGTTCAAAAGAGAGTCTCATGCCTTCAATTTTGTCAGCTGTATTCTGGGCTTTGGAGTCAGACACACTGTCCTCAGATCTGCACTTATTACCTAAGGGAATCAGGGCCATTTAGGGAACCTCAGGAGCATTGGTTTTCTTGCCTGTGAAGTGAGTGGTTTCATTGCCAGGCCTTCTCTGTGGGTGGGTCACCTGTGTCAGCCTCCTGGCATGTACACTAGGAGTTCCTGTTGTGGTGGTTTTGCTTCTTCCGGAACCAGAGCTGAGAAGGCTGTGTCTCTTAAAATGCAGCCAAAATAATACATTTGTTCTTTAAGGAGAAAAAAAAAAAAGCTCACTTCATGTAGAGCTTTGTTTTATTCATTTCTCACATAGGCCGAGTCATAAAGACCAAGGCTCTCTGACCTTACAGGAGATGGAACCATTTGTATATAAAGCAGACTTGTCCATTTCAGAGCAACTACTTTGGAAAGGAGGGTGTTTTCACTTTTGCCCAACTCTGCAGAATCTGCCCCAGTGTCCCTCATCGCAGGGTGCTCTCCTGGCCTCAATGCTCTAACACTGCACCGCACACACACATACACACACACGCATGAGCGTGTTCACACTCAGGGCACACAAAGGTTTCAGTGCCAGTCTTGGTTTGGGTGTCTGAAGAAAGCTGAAAAGGGGAGAACTGTACACACTTTGATCTCAGAATCGGCACGTTAGGATAACAAGTCAGTAAGGGTGGGTGGAGAGCATCCTGATTGGGACCAGGTTGCAGGTTCCTCCAGTGGTTCAGTGACTCACTCAAGGCGTGTGGGCAGGAGCCTCACCCTTGGTCTTTCTCCCTTTTCCTTCTAAATAACTTGCCTCTCTCCCGTACTTATCTCTCAGGCAAGGGAGTGAACAGGCTTCTAGAGAGATCCCTGCTTTTGAAAGACGGGGCTATTTTTTCCTATCAGTAGGATCGCTTGTCTTTCTGCCACAAAACTGTAACTCAAATCTGTAAAACCATTTTCTTAGCTTGCTTTCAGAGTACAGGCTCACTTAGGGAGAAGAATGAAGAATTTTGAGTAATAGTTTGAAAGAGAAATGCTATCGTTAAGTGTAATTTTTCTTATAGCACCTCTGAAAGGCCACATTGCCTAAAGTCTCCATGTATCTCGAGACTTATGATCATACTGTTCAACTTGGATTCATTGGAAGGCTCGTGGGCTAAATGGTAAATTTGGCCTAGTGGACCTTTTAGTTTTTTCTCACTTTACAGAATAATGGGAGGGTGGTTAGAAAGCCCTCCTGGCTCCTCCCTTGTAACTGTATCTAAAACCATAGGGATCTGTTTTCACAAATAAAATAACCTCACTATAATCGAAATTATTTTGTTGCCAGATTCTTGTCATCCTTTAAAGAAAACCCTATATATGTTAGTTTTCATTGGCAAAAATGCTGTGAAGATGCTGTAAAAGATTGGGCTGCATCTGACCGACCCAGGGATGGAAGTGAAGTGCCCATAGTATATCACCCTGTGTGGATCCCGGTTGTTGGATTGTCTTTCTTTTTTTTTTTTCTTTTTAAAAGATTTTATGGAAGTATAGTTGATGTACAATATTATATAACTTACAGGTGTACAATACAGTGATTGACAACTTTTAAAGGTTATTCTCCATTTACAGTCATTATAAGATACTGGCTGTCTTCCCCGTGTTGTACAGTACATGCCTTGGTCACTCGATTGTCATCGGTGGAGGTTTATGACAAGTAATAAATTGTCTCTTAATGGTTGTAGGCTGTTGACGAGTTATCTTCCTACACGCAGTTATGGTGCTTTTGAATCTGTTGCCTTTGTAAGCATATGTTAAATCATACATATCTTGATTTCTTAACATAATAAGCTTCTTGATTGCGACCAAGAACCCTACAAGAACTTCCCTTTGGTGATCTCTGAGCGCTGGCAGCAGGAAGTGGCGGAAACTGTTTATGCAGCAGTAAATGCAGACACGGATAAAATCGAGGCCAGGAAGAGAGCTAAAAATAAGCAGCTTGGCCACGAAGAAGGTAAAATAGCTGGTGTGTCTGAAGATATTTCTAAAGCAATGAATTTTCAAGATCTCTTGTAAAGCTGAAAATAGTACCTGGGTCATAAAGTACTTTCCGGTAGAGTGGGGGAAATGCCATAAATTGTTTTCGTTTTACCTGGCTTGGAAAAGATCAGTGTGAAATGATATCTCAAAGTCTTTAATTTTTTAAGAGTTTTTATTGAAATTGAGTTGATTTACAATGTTGTGTTAGTTTCAAGTGTACAGCAAAGTGATTCAGTTATACGTATATATAAATATATACTTGATATTTCAAAGTCTTTAGTCCACATATAGATAATATGTATGGAGGCCGTCGGCAGTATTTTGTCAATACACCTTCTTATCTTGGAGTTTTGGGGCCGGTTTGGAAGTTTTCTCACTTAAAGGTTAAGTATCACGGTGGCAGCAACAGGGCCAGCTTCCTGGGTGTCTGGCCTGTGTGGTGTCATCAGGCCGCCGACCCAGGTTAATGCTCTGCTGGCACCATCTTGACATTCTTAATAATTTTTTAACAAGCGGCCTGCATTTTCATTTTCCACAGGGCCCCGCAAAGTATGGTGAGGAACTTAGTATTACATGTTTACTTGTCAAGAGACATAAGTGTAT
Source organism: Lipotes vexillifer (assembly GCF_000442215.2). Classification (NCBI taxonomy): domain Eukaryota; kingdom Metazoa; phylum Chordata; class Mammalia; order Artiodactyla; family Lipotidae; genus Lipotes; species Lipotes vexillifer. The sequence goes on from NW_006788040.1 coordinate 569,000, forward strand.
GTACATACATTTATATTATAAACAGCACGAAAGAGTCACCAGGGCCGAACTGTGGGGAGGGGCCGAGTGGGCGCGTCGAGGACCCGAGATTATCTAAAGCCACGGGGAAAGTGGTGGAAAATTGACCATCGCCATTGCCAGAAAGAGCGACTTATGGCTTTATTCTTTTCTTAAGCTCCCAGTTTGGCTTCATACTATACCTTGTGTGGGCTTTTATTCCTGAATCTTGGCTAAACTCCTTAGGCTTAACCTGTTGGCCTCAAAAATACTGGGCAGTTAGTTGCACTGGCTTGTGTACCTCCTCATTACTGTAGTGACTGGTTACGTGCTCTTATTTGGAATAAACATGACGAGTACCTCTCCACTCAACTCCACTCATACGATCACAGATAACTGTGCCAAAAACCAACAGCAGAAGAAATACCAAGAAGAAGCCATCCCAGCATTAAGAGATATTCCTATTAGTGAAGTAAACCAAATGTTCTTTCTTGCAGCCAAAGAACTTTACACCAAAAGCTGAATTGTATGTAGACTAATACCAAACGCTTATTACAAATTTTTGATGTAAAAATTTCGACCATAGTAATTTTGACTATCTTTCTGATTAATATCCAGTATTGAAATGTAAAAAAAAAAAAAAAAGTTGAACTTCTCTTAGATTAAGTTCTATTAATATTATAAATGTTATCAAGGGACTTCCCTGGTGGCGCAGTGGTTGAGAGTCCGCCTGCCGATGCAGGGGACACGGGTTCGTGCCCTGGTCTGGGAACATCCCACATGCCGTGGAGCGGCTGGGCCCGTGAGCCATGGCCGCTGAGCCTGCGCGTCCGGAGCCCGTGCTCCGCAACGGGAGAGGCCACAGCAGTGAGAGGCCCGCGTACCGGAAAAAAAATAAAATTAAAATGTTATCAAATAGTAGTTACTAATGGACAGAATAAGTAAAACCCTGCATTACCATATAGCAAGTATCCCTCCCCCCCCAAAAAAGAAAAAGAGCCACCAAGCCATATTTTTATTTACCATATTTGAGTGCCCTATTAGGATTTCCAAAGGAGAATACATAACATCCAGTATTAAATAAATCAGTCATCTTTGATTCACCAAATATTGCCACTCTTGATTTTTCTAAGACTTTATGGATTTTGGATATTTAAACTTATTGTGGTTAGTGATGAAGATAGCTTTTTGTTTTACTTCTAAGCAAAGACCTTTCTAAGGTTAACGTATAATAAGAATGACCGGAAACAATTTCAGTCTGTGAACAATTTGCTTTGGTGGGGGTATCTTGGTGCAGGATTCCTGGGTCTTGTCGACCATTCCCCAGTAGCATTTATCATCTGTTTAGAAAAGTGTCCACCATACTGGATGAATGACTCCTTACCTAAAAGTCACCTGAGTGCACCAAGGGAACGTGACAGCCCTTTAACTGTGTTCACCTCCATTCTGCAGGGAAAGGGGCTTCATTTCTAAGCCGTTCTTGAGAGAATGGGTCCACTGAGATCACTCTGGACCACGTTTGCTGTTACGGATTTTACACAGGAAATTTTAGCCTCGGTAGTTTGCTCAAGGGAGAGCCACGATGTCACTAGAATCTTGACAAATTGGACCCAGAAAAAAATATGTATGTTAATGACCTTGTTGAAGTGTAGGCTTTTAATTAGAGCTGTAATTAGAACGTCTAGCAAATTAATGAATTATTCTCACATGTAATTAAGTAATTTAGGAATAACTAGATCTTGGTTGAAGATCTCAGAAGAAGTAAAATTATAAGACGTATACTTTAAATGTACTTGACAAATGCAGACACCTTTTCCATTAAAAGGGCAACTCCGTGAACCACACCCCATCACCGCGGACCCTCCCGAGGCCCCTCCCTCCTTCATTCTTCTCCTTCCTGCTTGTGTCCAAGTGACACAACATGGGTTTTGCTTATTTGTTTATTACCTGAATCTCCCACTAGAATGTAAGCTCCCACAAGGCGAGGACTTTTGTCTCTTTTATCCACTGCTGTGTCCAGAATGCCTAGCACATGCCCAGCACCTAGGCATTCATTCCCTTCATAGTTGAATGAATGAGTGCGTGAATGAGTGAATGGTTTTAGCACAATCACCAAATCCTCTATGGAAGGCAAAGTAAGCCACTTAAAATTGACCTTTTTTTTTTTTTGGAGACAATACTTTGCTGTAAAACTGTAATGAGAACCCAACACTCATGTGAGTTAGCTTGGCCTCCCTACATAACCGTATATATGAAGGATAATTATAACCTTAAGTGGAGAAAAGACCAGTTTTTGACCCTTGTGTTACTTTGGCTTCTTTGGACAAGAAAATCCCCTCTCTTATTTTTTTTTAAATAACATTAAAGGGAGAAGCCCAATTCCATATAAAGGCAAAGGTACTTTGGGCATAGCTTGAGTTTAATCACTCTCTATTCCCCAGTTATCACCCTACATAATGAAAATATATTTAGCAAACAAACCTTGACCCTCTCAGAGCAATAGAGGAACATCATGAATTTATCAGAATATTGAGAAACAGCCATTTAATATGTTAGTAGAGAGCTGAAGAGACCTGTTCTTTAATGTGTTTAAAACTAAAATAATGATTTCTATAGTGTGCTGTCTTTATAGAAACTTGCTCTTTTTCTAAAAAGTGTGTCATTCTTTTTTTCTGAGAAGCATATAGACATTCTGGTTCAGACCCTGCTAAATTTCATCGTTGTGTTCCGTGCCTCAGATTACGCTCTGGGAAGAGACTGCATCATGCACGGGTACATGCTGAAGCTGGGAAACCCATTCCTGACTCAGTGGCAGCGTCGATATTTTTACCTCTTTCCAAACAGACTTGAATGGAGAGGAGAGGGCGAGTCACGAGTAAGTCTGTGGCATCTTCCCGAGCACTCGTTTCCGTGGTGATTTCACATCGCCAGTGTGTTTTCTCAAATCTCCCTCTAGGTCCTGTATCTCTTTTAACATGTATACATGAGATTTTCATGTTCAGACATTAACTTTTAAACTTCTGAGTCAAGGAAGGATTTGGTGCTCCCTGAAAATAGAAGGTGCCTTCCAGGGAGGTCAAAGCAGACAGGTTTGAGGAGGGCTGGTGAGCGGTTAGGTGGATCAAAAAAGGGGAAAAAACTGGGACTTTGGAGTCAGAGGTGTTTAAATCCACTGCTCTGTGTCTCTGGGACTTGGAGCACATTATGTCGACTGAGCCTCAGTTTCCTCATCTATAAAATGGGAGAAGAAGAAATGGTAACGACTACTACAATTGTTGCAGATTTATCTTGGGCCTCGTGCTGTAGACACACAGACACAAACACACACACAGACATGCACACACACACTTTTAATTTGTTTAGCAACCTTTGAGGTCCAAGCCTTATTAAGAGAGAACCAGGGCTTAGAGAGGGAAGGTCTGGTACCAGTGACAGGTGTGGGTGAGGAGTGATTCCGACCGGGGTCTGCCTGTGCCCCGTGTCTCCGTTACGAGGCCTCCCTGAGTCGGGGTTGAGTAAGACGAGGTCTGCGGTGCAGGCTGAGAAGCTTGGCACCCAGGCCAGGGCACCTGACCCCCCTCCTGTTGTCTCCACCTTGCTGGAAAATCGGAAGTGGGTTTTATCGCATTAGATGGGAAGATACAGCCACCCTGTAAGGTCCTTTCGAGAGCTAATGTTAGTGAACAAGAAAAGAGAAATTTCCCATCTACACCGTCCCTCGTAGCAAGTGGGGCAGCATTTATTAAGCGTCTGCTGTGTGGAGCGCCCAGGGCTTGTCTCCATGGAAGGTGGCAACCCATGTGGAAGGAGTTCTGCTCTTGGGGAGGGAATGGTTTGTCATCATAAGCAGGACAGTGGTCCCAACTGTGAAAAACATAGTTGGTGTATTGGAATATGGCCCCTGTATCAGAATATAGCTCTCTGCTGGCCGGAGCATGGAAAATGGTGAGCCCAGATCTGGTGTGTTTGACTTGGGAATGTGTTTTGCAAATCCTTGTTGGTGAAGACGCCATTTAATTACAAGTGATTGCTACTGTGTATGACCACATTCTTCATGAATGACCATGATCTTCTCACTATTGCTAGTGCCGTAGAAGTCATTTTCTAAAAATTCATACATCTGGGATCTGAGTTATGATTAATAAGACTCTATGGGGGTCCTGAATTATAACTCAGGTACTGGTAAGTATTGTATACTATAAAATATACATGTTACATAGAACATGATGATACATGGTGATACATAAATACAAGATAATTATATTTTGTATAATATTACATATGTATTTTTTACCTTATAGTATACTTACTAGCACCTGAGTTATAATTCATACGTATATCATTATATAAAGTTTATTTCCAGATAATGAGTGGCCCTGGGCATAGTATGCGTTTACTATGCTATCTACTCGGCAGTCACTGTTGTACACTTTGAAAGGAAATTGTTTCGCTTTTCAGGATATTCGAAAACTAAAACAAAAATCTTCTTTTGCTTACCATTGGATATGATAAATTATCTTGGTTTTAAAATAGTCAGCATTTAGCGTTGATTCACGAAGCTACGTAATGTGCCTGGGTAGATTCGTAAGTTTAAGTAAGGGAAAAAGAAAACGTGGTTTTATGATGGTGGTGGTTTTCATTTAGGATTCCTGGAGTATTTATCCCAAAAAACATAAAATGGTAAGGTGCTCAGAGGCACTGTAGCATTCACCGGAAGCAGTGATGCTGTAGACCCAGCGGGACAGTCGTTTAAGGACGTCACCTGTGTTTATAACATCATTTCGACGTGATCAAAATATCAGTCGCTTACAAGCTAGCGTGACTGAACTTTTACTGGGCTGCTGGGTTCAAAGCCAGCGACACACCTCTCGCTCATGTAGATCGTAGGTAGCGGCGTCATTGTTCCCTCATAGCAGGATTGATCGTGTCTAGGCAAGTGTGTGATGCAGGAGAGGTACGTGTGATTCACACTCATCCCCATGTTAGTACTGTGCTGAGGGAACAGCTTTGCTTTCTGCCTTATAGAGACGTTCCTTTCTTTGCAGCTTTCTTTGAGATGTTATATTTTGAATTTTCGTACATTTCTTTTGTAGTCATTTCCCCCCACTTCTAGAATATCATCAAAGAAAGAAAGATGCTGATTTTTTTTCTTTACTTTTTCTAAGTTGGTAGTTTTCAGTATTATTTATTAACTTAATTTTAAAAGTCATGCAATAATGTAAAGTAACTTATCATCTTTTATTTTTACGGTCAGCAAAATTTACTGACAATGGAACAGATTGTGTCTGTGGAAGAAACTCAGATTAAAGACAAAAAGTGCATTTTGCTGAGGATAAAAGGAGGGAAGCAATTTGTCTTGCAGTGTGAGGTGAGTGTTTATTTGTATTTTTTCCAGAGGTGAAAGTTAGAACAATTATATAAACATTCAACAAAGGTGCCTGCCTGGTTATCAACCATTTTCTTACTCCATGCTTTATCACTCACGAACTTAGCAAGAAAGTTGGAAGATACAAGGATCTCAGCAAATTAACAGTTATTTTAAAAGAAGTGTTTCTTAGAAAATGGCAGGAGGAAGGACAGGAAATAACGTGATTACCCTATCTGGAAACCATCCAGTATTTAATGGGAGCCTTGAATTGTATTTGTTCCACAATTTTCCACATCTGATCTGATCTTTCAGCATGTTTGAAGTTGAGGTTTGTGTGTTGAAATAAACATAAGATCCCCAAGTAACTCTTAACAGGGGAAATGCCATCTTTCTCTCCCCAAAGTTCTATTGTACCCCGAACTTAATTCCTGAACACTTCTCCTGGGGTGTGGGGGGATGTTTGGTGGGGGGTGAGAAAAGAGCGTATTTAGAGGGATAAAGCAGTAGTAGATACAAAGACGTGTTTGCTTCACGACTTCAACACTTTTCTACTGTGTGTGTGTGCGTGCGTGTGTGTGTGCGCGCGCGCGTGCGCGTGTGTGTACGTGCTTGTAAAGAGCATATTTAGAGATAAAGTAGTAGTTGATGGAACAACATGATTAATTACTTCATGACGTCATTGCACATGTGAAGGTGCTTCTGAAATTTGACAGAACTCCTGGTATATTATTTTCTAGACTCGAGTTATTTTAGACATCAGAGATCAAAGGTGATCTTTCAACAAAGTCAAGGCAGCACTTCTGTGGGTTGTAGGAGGCTCTTCTGAAGGGCTTGGTCCCTCTTCTGGGCAAGGGGCCCCTGGAGGAAGTTCCTGCGTGACCCACCCCCCGTTACTCACCGGCCGCGGGGTGGGACATGGGGTGTGCTTTCTCTGGGGGGAAGGGGGTTCCAAGGACTGGCCAGAGGTATCCATGTGTGTCGGCGAAGCCAGTGACACTATCCCAACTCCTCCGCCTCTTCTGTTTGCCTTCAGAGTGACCCAGAGTTTTTGCAGTGGAAGAAAGAGCTGACGGAGACGTTCACCGAGGCCCAGCGGCTGTTACGTCGAGCCCCCAAGTTCCTCAACAAATCCCGCTCGGCCGTTGTGGAGCTCTCGAAGCCGCCCCTCTGCCACAGGAACAGCAATGGCCTCTGACCCCTGGCACAGGGAGGGTCCCACGAGACGGCACCTCCTCCGGGAAGTCCATGTGGGCTGCTCGACCCGCGAAGTGGAGCCTTTGGGAGAAGTGTGAGGATGAGAGATGGAGTCGCTCACCTCCGGGGTGCTCCATGGCTGGGGGGGCCCAGGACTCTGAGATGCTCCTACTAGGAGTGGCGACCACCCTCAGGCTTGGGGGTGCCTCCTCCCCTCCTGAGGGTCTCCCGCCACGATCGCATCCATCTGCCCTCGAAACTACTGAAGAAACGAAGTTCTCTTTCTTTGCCACACAGTTCTTTTGGTTATAGATGAACCTAGAACTTGAAATGATTCCTACTGATTGTGTCACTTTTTGCATCCGATATCAAATGTATCTCAGGCTTGCCAAGATGGGATCGAACAGACTGCCGTTCAGGTCGCCCCAGCGTTGCCACGCTCTGTCCATAATCAGCCCAGGCTGGGTTTAGATGTCTTTGCTCCATAGTCCTGGCAGGATGGCAGACCAGCTGGGTGTCCTCTGTGCCCTTGAGAACCAGCCTCTCGTTGTCTCGGGGCTTGAAAGCTGCAGAGGTTTTCTGAAAGGGCTGCACCTGGGCTCTCCCTGTGGGTGCCACACCCACGGGTACCAGCCTGCCTCTGACCGGGAGCTTAGGCAGCTGGGACCAAGGGCGTGGGAGCCACTCAACATCGAAGGCATAGATGGTTGGAGGCTCATGGTGGCTCTGCAGGAGAGGCAGTGGTGTTTGCATCTCACGGTGACACAGTCATTTTCAAACCATCAAGTCGGTGCACTTCCCCTGGGTGCACAGGACCGCCTACGGGCGCCCATCTTGGGCTTGGACTGGAAGCGGTCGTGAGACACAGCAACTCTGGTTCCCTCTGGCTGACCTCAGGAAGCATCTGGGTAACGGATGTGTCAAGGAAGGAAACTCTGTTTTACCTTTTAGTATAATTTAAAAACGAATTTTATTGAAAAAAGAATGCTGAAGATGAATGTGTCAAAATGGGTTAACTGTGTATATTGACTTGCATTGTTGTTCAACTGTCAGTAGCGAATAATTCTCTGCCCTGGCGGGTTGTTCTGTGACAGCGACGGCCTGATCCCAGTGGCCTCCTCTCCCCGTGGTTCGTTTCATGTCCCAAATAAGTGCTGGTTTATAAGAACCAGTGTGTTTCCCAGCCAAGTCCTCCGTGTCATCAGACTAAAAATAATAATAATTTTCAGAGTCCACATATTTGTCTTTTCTTAGTGCAATTTTATTGTCTGAGTCGACTGCTAACAATTTAAATAACTTGACATCGTAATTATCTGCATCCTGTCCTCAATATTTTTAGTGGTTCCAAATCTTTGTGTTTATATTTGTGTGCCGCACTCACTGGGAAAGTAAGTCCTTTTTAATGAAACCATATCTTGAGAGTTTGGAAGATAATTACCGAAAGAGCCTTTTGTTTCATAGGAGTTACCTTGGAAGAGAAACTTTGAGGTTCACTATTTATCTCAACTACTAGTTGGAATTTAGCATACATGTTCTCCTATCTGCTGTTTCCAGTATAGAAGTTGGGGGCTACTATTTACATGGATTCCCCTGATTTAAAAGGGAAGAATAGTATTCAAATTGTGTTTTAAAAAAAAAAAAGTAAAAAAAAACCCGCCAGAGATAGAAAAGCTGTTGATGGCAAGTGAGCATCTCCCCAGGCGTGGTTGATGTCACTGTCACCACTGTAGTTAGTTACTGGCTCCATCGCAAGGTCACGTGTGCCCAGCACCTGTGATTCAGAGATGGGTAATTACAGTTTAGAAATCGCTGAGCCTCCTGCCTCCGCTGGACAGGGTAGAGATGTAGCTTCACGTGGAGAAGGTGCATGAACTCCTCGAGGGTCCGGGCCTAGCGTCTCACGCTCCATACCCAGGGCACCAGCTACGCCGATTCGCATCTCTGAAAAATATCATTTAACCTCTGAAGTAGAACATAAGGTTGTCTTTCCTTTGCAGAAGAAAAATGAATTGGAAATATTCCGAGAGCCCTTTGGCCTCGCCTCAAATTTATTCCAAGTGAACTTTTACACTCCCTCAAGTTTGATGGGTAACGACAGGGCTGTGACGTGCATTACGTGGATGTGATTTATTAAAAGTGCTCTGTGAGCTTAGGATGAGTGGCTTTTTAGGGGGAGGTCCCTGTTTGTGTTTGGGGTTTGGCAGCCCTGGAGAGGCCAGTCTTCCTCCTGAACTCGTGCCTGCAGCCCTTCTGAGGGGGTGTTTCTGCTGCCAGATGGAAGGCGCTTCCGGAACCCTTCTGTGCCAGCACCTGGTGCTCCCGTGGCCAAAGAATTCGGTTGGTTTAGAAGTCTTGGTATACGTGGCTATTTTAGGTCTTAATGTTTGACCTTACCTACATTTGGAGTGTTAAAAAGGGCAAAATTGAGCACAAGTGTTATCATTATTTTAGATTTATTTGGTTGGGATATTTTCACATTGTCAGAAAAAATCACTGAAGTTGATATTCTTGTAAAATTATGTTAGTAGTGTCTTGGTTTCATGATTCAAAGGAATCATTAAAGCAAAGCCTAAAAATAATAGGTTAAGCTGCTCTATACCATATATGGAATGAATTAAAAACTTTTGGGAATCCGAGGGTTTTTTTTTAACCTAAAACATTCTCTTTGGTGCATTTATTCCCTTATGTCATGGGGGCTCATGGTTTTTCCTTCTCTATCATGTTTAAGTACAATTTTTCAGCAAAACTGCTAGAAATCAGCTGTTGTTTCACTACTAATGTGAATGTTTCACTTCCTGTGCCTCTGATTGGTCAATTCACGGACATGACAATTTCAAATTCTATATGTAAAGCGAAGGGGCAAATGTCCAGGCTCGCTGAAGAAAGGAAGCGTTCTGCTCAAGAAAGACAGCAACAAAGCTGGAAAAGCAAACAGACAGAGTGGTGACCACAAACAACCATCTGTTCAAAGCAAGAGTTAGCTATGATGTGCGCTTTGAAATATGCTGTACATATACTAAAAACAATTGTTTGAAGGCTCACACTGGCCGTTAAAAAATATCATTGACCAATTGACAATGTGGTTTAACTCTCAAGCAGATCAAAGTGTGTTTTTTTCTGATGATTTTTTTATTTCATTCAGAATTTATAGTTGGGCCAATCGAATACAACATTTGACTTTTCAGTGGAATTGATTTTTCTGATGTTTCAAAATGTTAACCTATCAAGAAGAAAAGAAAATTCTCAAAGTTGGACTTTTTTTGCTTGATGTAAATATGTTAAAAACTTTGCAGCGTGCTGGTGTAAGATAAGGCTTATCTTGTATGATTTAATTTATATGTAATTTTTCTCAGTTTCATTCAGGGACTCATATCTGTGTCGTTCAGAGATGCTTGGGGAAGGAACTCCTCCCCTCCCAGGGGATGGATGAGCTGTTTGTACCCGGAGAGGAGTTGGGCTTCATTGGGATCTGTGACAAATGCTGGGAGGTGGATGGAGTGGTTGTCACAGAAGGCAGGATCCTGGTAGAGATGGGGCAAAGGAAAAAAGGAGTTAATTCACTGGGAAAAGCCAATCTCCTTACACCGTAAAGCACCAGGGAAATTCCAGTTGAACTTGGTGCTTTGGGGTGGTTTTCCCCTTTTAACAAGAAGAGTTGAATAGTAACTATTTTAAGACTCGGTCGCTTTAGTTTTGAATGTGGAGCTGCTGGACTTGTAAGAGGCTGTTTGCTTTCCACCAGGACTTTCTGTAGAAATGATGTTGCCGGTTGCCCCTGCTTGTCATCCAGCACCGTTGGGGAAGGCACAGGGGACCCAGAGCTGATGCCCCATCTTGGTGTGTGTGCCTTGCAGCCAATCAGGGGAGGGGGAGAAGGCCAGAGGTGGGGTGTGGGCTGCTGTCACCCTGTCAGTCAGGTGGGGACACTGCTGCACACGCACTGAAGGTACCGTCATTCCCCTGCAGTAACAAGACTGGGCTTTGCTGCTTGAGCCAAGCAGTGTGAGCTTTACTCTTCAAAACATTTTTTCTTCCTAAAACTCTAACATGATTCTCCCTCCCACATCAGGTTCACTTGAGAAGCTTTAATTAATTAATCACTTAAATTCATGTTAATATGAATTTTTTGTATCCAGGCCACATTTTAAAAAATTTACTGTAGGAAGAATGAAAGTTGAAGTCTAAAATGATACTTCTTGGCTTCCTCGAGTCAATAATGGCCTTTAGATTTTCTTCATCCTCAAAGACTAAGAGAGCTGTTCTTTGACAGCCAAGTAACAGGGATGCCCAGCTCTGGCAGCGTCCAAAGGCCTGGGGGCATGAGTGACTGGCCGCTTCACTGGCCTGGCTGGGTTAGCACTTACTGATAAATGTAGCACCCAACTTTTAAATTGCCTTTATTTAAAAAAAACACGCATACACTACAGAAAATGGACTAACATATCATTCCATCAAAACCGTATAGGAGAAACCTGCATTTTAGAGTTAAACGACTCACGTTCTTATAGTAAACTCTCTTATACCTAACGAATCTCAGAATCATCTCTGAAAAACTGGTAACTATGCTTCCAATTTTAATTTTGTCCTAATATAAAATGTCTCTCATGTAAGGGGTAGAGAATGGAGAAATATTTCTAATTGTGTATTCATATTCCAAAGGACTTGAAATTCAACTTCTTGTTTCTTAGTTGATTATATTCCATGATGTACATATTCTATGTGGTTTATAAGCTAAGCACTGGCCTTCTTTTTTTTTTTTAGTTCTATTGTTAAATTGTATTTTTCTATGTTTTAACAAATTGTAATAGATTTGGCTTTTTTCTGGGTAGCATAAAGATTGCCAAACTACATATATATATATATATATATTAAAAGCATTTTATATTATTTATTGAATCCTTCAGTTCTCATCAAAAACATTGCTTACCGCTTCTGCCCCTTTTTATTTGTATAGTTTGTTATTTAAGGAAATGCAGTCCTTTCTGTTTCTGGGTTTTTTTTTTTCCCCACAAAATAAAATTGAAACAAAGCGTATAGCAATGTGGGGTGGACATCCTTTCTCACAGCCGTGGACTGTTTTCAACAATAGCTTAACCCTCTGATCTGTGCTGAGAGGCCAGCGCACTTCTTGGGGTAACATCTGACAGTGAACTTGTGGTGAAATAACTGCTTTCATCTATGTCTTCCGAAGGCAGACAAGGAACAGTCAAGGTTCCTTGAATGCTTGATTCTACACTGGCTCTATCGTAAAAGAATTTCAGGAAAGTGTATAGCCGTCCTTCCTTCGTAAAGTAGATTTCACCGTGTCGTGTA
>NW_006788040.1:580881-598343 GCF_000442215.2 Lipotes vexillifer
GCAAGCGGGGCAGGTAGATACGATCGCTTCTGTACGGTCAGCCTTCAGGAGCTGCAGTTCACCTGCAGAGCATCACTTCTGATTCTTCTTGGGCCAAGTCCCCCCAGTCGGTCTCGCCGTTGCCTCTAGATTTGACTGTTGCACCTGATTCATCAACTACTAAATGGAAGCTTCCATATTCTTTAGAAACGGCCCTGCTGGGTTTTAAAACAGCACTTCCTGGAGCAGCACATTCGAACGTGACTCTTCCCCCCTTGCCGTTTCAAAATGGTTTGGGAAATGGGCTTGTCCGTGGTTAAAAGGGTCCACGTGAAATAGAGTGAAGATTGGTCCCTGTGAGAGGGGGTCCCTCCTCACGTGTTGATGTTTTTCTCTCCCTGTTGCCCTAGCTGCGCAGCCATCCACTTGGTCACATATTTGCTCTGTTCATGGCCAAGTGTAATGCCCTTGAAGAAATAAATCTGTTTTCTCTCATGCATTGCTATACCAAGTGAAGCCAGTGAATTCGATGTCGTAAGTCTAGATATTGTACCTATTAAATTACCATCTGTTTTTATCTCTTTTCCCATCGATTTTGCCAGTGGAGGTTTACGGTCGCCTCTTAGTATGCGTTTACTAGTGCACGTTTGAAATCGTATCCCACATAAGATGCTGGTTCAAGTCAGCGGTCACCTGCCCTGTGTGTGGTGTGTCACTGTCGGTTAGTTTCACCATCTTTCACGGTTATTTGGGGGCAGTCGGGCTGGTTTTCTGTGTTGATAAATGGCTTATGTAAACCTCAATAAAAAGGATCTGTACAAAGAGACTTACTTTGGTGTGCTATCGCCCCCCGCCCCCGCCCCGGCTAAAAACTACATTTCTTTATCAAGCTGTTAGGTCATCAGGAGGTGACTCATTTGTAAGAATCCTAACTTCGGAGGAAATTCATGCAGAGGCTTATTTTATTTGTTTTTTTAAAAAGGGAAGGGAACTGCCAACAAGCATTTCTGCTGATTTCATGGATTCTTGGAGCACAGCCAACTTCAGCTTCAGGGTTTGGGAGACTACCTGCTTGTGGAAGACACGGTGCCAGAAAAGAGTCTGGGAAAGCCGGGAGGTCCATCTCGTCTCCAGTTTTTCTAGGAGCTGTGCCAGGCTCCCCCATGCACTCCCGGGGTGACTTTGGCATCCCTCCCAGAAGTTAAGGCCTCTCACTCTCCATCCCTACTCCCACGAAGACTTCAGGAGAGACCCCATGGTATATGTCGCTTTAAACCAGAAATCCAAGGAAGTGGTGGCCCCAGAGCCACAGCTGCCTGGGCAGGACTGTCTGCTTGTAGGTCCACAGGTCGAGGGTAGGGTAGGTACCTCTGTCCTTGAGGTGGAAACACCTCCTGTCCCTTGCTGGTTCAGGAAAGAAGGACATCACGATTGGTCCACGGTCCACGGAGCCATCCAGTTTCCCTGGAATGTATTTGTGTTCGCCGGCTTGAAAACCTCTTAACAAAATAGTTGACAGGAGCCCCAGCTATGGAGCACGTAGTCAGCATTGTAGGCAGAGGTCAGCCGCGTGATAGGGCCCTTGGTCTGATGCCATACATAACCAAGGATCACTCCTGAGAGCTGCAGAAATCCAGTCACCCCTTGGCACCCAGGAGGAGAGAGAGCAGCCTGGGGACCCTGCTCCGAGCAAGGTCACTGGGCAACCTCTTTGGTCTTCTGTTTTCTCATCCCTAAATTAAGGGAGTTGAATTAGATGATCTTGAAGGACCATTCTAGCCAAAAACACCCAAGTTTCCGATGAAGGGTGAATGTGAGGGACTTTGGCTGTACTTCTAGAGCGGAAAGGAAATGTTCTCCCGCACATCCCAGGGCTCCTCCCACGTTGCCTTAAGGATCACTGCTGTGTCACTCTCCCCCTTAAACCGTGCCTTCCTGAACCCTGGAGCCCCTGCTGGTTTACCTGGGTGGAAACCAGGTGTTGAACTGAAGGAGAGGCTCTCTTTTCCTGGCCACTTTCTAACCGTGTTGGGTACTGGAGACTGAAAAAACGTTTTCAGTCCAAATTGTTCAGGCTGGTTATCTCCCGGGATCGGATTAACCAGATAAAACACTGAAGCTTCACTCTGTGCTCATGTACGCAGCTTTGGACATGGCACGTAATCAATAAAGCCCATGAGGGGAAATTTACTTAGTGGCTCATATTAATGGATCCCTAACAGGCAAAATGGGAGACAGAGCAGATAATCATGGCAAGGAGACATTTTGTCTAACTTATGGCTATCCCAAATGAATGTTTTATACACTTTTATTCTTTTTTTTTTCCTGTACTCAGGCCTCTCACTGTTGTGGCCTCTCCCGTTGTGGAGCACAGGCTCCGGACGCGCAGGCTCAGTGGCCATGGCTCACGGGGCCCAGCCGCGCCGCGGCATGTGGGATCTTCCCAGACCGAGGCACGAACCTGTGTCCCCTGCATCGGCAGGCGGACTCTCAACCACTGCGCCACCAGGGAAACCCTACATTTTTATTCTTATTCTTTAACTTTGGTATGTGGGTAAAATGCCCAGGTCTTCAGGTGTAGAAACAATGTTGATTTGATAGCCAGTAAAATATGTCTCTACCTGACTGTCAGTCATAGTTTTCTGCATTGGGAATTTTCAAAATTTTCTGCCTTTTATGTGTATATTAGTGAAAGATGGAAGAAGATGCATCAGGGGCTACTAGCTTGATCCTGTTTTAAACCTAACTTCTGCCTCATTGTTTCTATGTAACAGATTTGATGGTTTCACTTCTCTGTCTTGAAATGACCAAGGAGGAATGGAAAAAGAAAGGAACAGAATTATGAACATTCTATTTGTTTGTGTAAATTTTGGTCCCTCAATGTAAAATAAGGTCATACAGTCAGAGGCTTAGCTACATAAGCTTAGCAAATACATTTGCCCTTTGTAGTTGCCATCGAAAAAGCTTACCTTTTGCATTATAACTTTAAATGGAGTATAATCGATAAAAACTTGGAATTACTATGTGGTACACTTGAAACTAAGATACTACTGTAGATCGACAGTACTTCAATAAAAAACAAGTGCCACTTTAGTTAGGCTCAGTGATTAAGTTTATATGTATGGGTTACATGTAATATATATTTGATACAGTCACATTAAAAACAAAAACAAAAAATAAAAACAATAAAAAACCCAAATAAACCACATTCACATGCACCAATGTCAAAAGGTAACACTGAGTGAAAGAAGAGTGCTCTATCTCCTTCCATAGGTGTTGATGCCAAGGGCACTCCTTAATTTAAAACATCTGTTCACTAAACTCTGGATACCTACTGGGTATAATCTCTCTCCTCCCGTATCAGGCCCACTGAGAAGCTCAGTGGCAGCTCTCCTCTGCTGGCAGCTCCGATGGTAGGAAAAGCTTTTACAGATCTCCATTCGGTCATTTAGTCACTCAACAAACATCCACTGAGTATCTAGCATGGGCCACACACTCTGGAATGTTCAGTGGGATCAGGATCCCCATTTTACAGAGGGGAGTCTGGAGGCCCAATGAGGTGAGGCCACCTTCCCGGGGTCAGGATTGAGCCAGGCTCTGTGCAGACATGTTGTCCCTGTACCTCAGTCAGAGGGCAGGTGTCGGGCGGTTTCCTGTACAGGAGTCTCTCCCACTTCTGCACCCCAGGCTAGTCTTTTATTCATCGGTTACTTTGTTCTCCAGAGATCCCATGAGCACCTACTCAGTGCCTGGCCCTGTGCTGGGTGAATGGGAGACAACAGACTGGTGGGAGATGGACAGACATCTAGAGAAAGCATGATGTGAGACCAGATCCTGGGACACCTGCTCCAGCTCAGTTTCCATACATTTGATTATTCATTTGGTATGTATTTTTTGAGCACTTACTGTGTACCATACACTTAAAGAGACACAGACAGTTCCCCTTTATCCCTGAGGGGACCGTGACATACAACGCCGGTCCCCGCAGTGGTCACGTGAGAGGATTCTCATGATTGTCAAACGGACAGACACACACGAGACTGTTCTCCAGTTTATCATCACACACACACGCACACACACACACACAGCTCTCTGATGGCAGTGAGGATGGTAGGAGCTTCAAAATGAAAGAGGACGATGACAGCACTTAACCATCAGGCGCTGGGTGGAAGCAATCATCCTAGTGTGTGGTGAGGTCCGGGGAGCCGCGCGGGGCTCCTAGCTCAAAGGACGGATGGAGATGATGAATAGCATCCCAAGGGGCAAAAGACATTGAGCTGCCAACAAGGGTCCCACTCAGAAAAGAAAATTAAGGATAATCAAGCGACTGAAGTCAATTGTCCCAATAAATCGTCACAATCCCTTGGCCATTTTGTGGACCCAGAACTCACTACCTGAGGAAGGAGAGGTCAGGTGTCCAAGACGAAGGACTAGCAACCCCAGGGCAGATGTGATCAGTAACGATTCCCTTAGTCTTTGCCCAAGATGACCTATAGCCACTTAGACCACCTGGACACCCTGAAGAATAGCACTCAGTGATGCCATGCTCATTGCACTGGAAGCACCAGAAGAGCCAGTTCACGTTCTAGTCCTTTCCTCCCACACCTAGGGAACAGAGCCTCAAGACAGAAAGATAAATGCTCAGCCAGGTGACAAAATGTTGCTTACGAGGCTTCCCTAAATCAGCACAGTCAGAGCAATGCCTGACTGTCCTGGGTGGTGAAAATCTACCACCATGGGTACCAGGGGAATAAAGCAGACTTGCCAGGGGCCCTCAGGGCAGACAGGTCCAAGTTAACTTAACCATCCCTGTAGGTCTCAGCTTATGAAGACCCCCCAGCCCCTGGCCCAGAGATCCACCCCACCATTTAAAACCAACAGCCATGAAAAGATACAAGAGGCAGAAAAACACCATGAAATGAGTTTCAGGACGTGGCACAAGGTGGGTTCATGTTTCAATGTTAGATAATCCAGCACGACATGGAGAAAATAGGTCGAGGGGACTTGTCATCTTCAACCTCTTTGTGTGGTGCAGCCTAAGATGTCCCACACCACCCTCCATGGGACCCCTGGGGACCCTCCTCAATCTCATGTTGATTGTATAGACAGCCATTTCCAAAGCTGGCTTTACTTTGTGTTTCTATGAACTTCTGTCAAACGCTAATTGTCAACAGCCAGAAGAAAATAATAGTTTCCTTTGGAAAACTATTGCTCAATCAGCCATGGGGACAGCAGAGTTACAACATGTACTGATGGTTGAAATGATTCTTCAGAGAAGCAGCATGTCATGTTCCAATGACCGTGGGCTTCAGAGTCAGGAGGACCTGGATTTGAGTCCTGACTCTACCCCTTGCTAGCTGTGTGGACCTGCACAATATACTTAATCTATGGAAGCCCCTACTTCTCTCCTTCCAGGTGAGATTGGCCGAGACCTGGGGCCTTTTACCAGAGTGTTTGCACCCGGACAAACGTCTTCTGGAGCAACAGAATACAGAGGAACTATAAGGGATTAACCTTAAATGCAAGCATGCGCAGTTGGCGTAATTAGGCACAATAAGATACAGAAAGGCCGCAAACCAACTGCTATTTCTAAGGTGCCGGGAGCAAAAGCCGGCAGTGCGCATGATCCCTGCACACGGCACGGCACCACGAGCGGGTGGGCAGTCCACCTAAGCTACGTCTCCTCCCCACTGATCTGGCCCTACCCTCACCTCATTTAAGGAATCAGCCCGCCCTCCTTGGGGAGCGAGCAAGGACACCTGTTTCTTATTCCCTCTCCCTTGTGTTGCAGCATGAGCCCCAGTAAAGCCCTGCCTGAATCTGTCATCTGGCCTCTTACCAGGTCCTATTGATTAAGGAGTCCAAGGAGCCGAGTCGGTAACGCAGGCAGTGGACAGAGCACTCTTTTAGAACATCCTGTTTGCTGTTTAAGATTGTGCCCTCTGGGGTCAGAACTACGTGGGTTCAATTCCTGGCTCTCCACTGCTTTGGGTAAGTCGGTTCGTTCTTCTGTGCCGCCGTTTCCCCATCTGCAACATGGGAATGGGGAAAACCCTATCTCCTAGGGTTGTCGAGAATAGGACATGAGTTCATTAAAGACCTCAGGCTGGTGTCCGGGTGAGCGACAGCGGCTGCATCTTCCTTACACCGAGAGACACCGGCATTCGGTCGAGCTGTTTCCTTCCCGGGACCAGCCGGGACATGGAGCCGGGCACCCAGCTGCTGTGGCCTCCGGTTATACGCATGGAGCAGTGCCGGGAGTATGGCTGTGCCGCCGGCCGGGGTCGGGGTGGGGGTGGGGGTGGGGGGCGGGGGAGAAGGCGCCGGCGTCGGGAGCTGGCCCCGCCCCTGTCCCACACCACCAAATACGTCCATGCGCTCCGACTGCCTGGTCAGCGGCCACCCCGGGCTGCTGCCTTCTGTCCAGACCTGGAGCTCAGCGGCTAATTTTAGAAATGACTTGCCCACTCAGCTGCTGCTATCACATTGGCGTGGGGGAGGGCGGGGAGGTGCAGGCGGGGAAGGGGATATGAGTGCCGGCGTCGGGCGGCGAGCTGCTGCCATTTCTCCTCTGTCCCTGCTCTCCTGGCCTGGTGGGTCTCTGCGCTGGGACCTGGGGAGACCCCTCGGACGGGAGTGGATCCTGTGACCTCAGCCGCGGCTGGAGAAGGTACCGTCGGGCTGGGTTTGACGGTGTGCGCCTTGTGAGCGGATAGGCATAATTTTCCAGAATGTGCTTTGGGGGCTGCGGTGGCCTCTGGTCTTGCCATCTATTTCAGGCCTTTCGGCCTCTGAGCCCTCTTCCCTTTGGCTGGTTGCCTGCTTAGAAAACAAGAGTGTTTCATGGAAGGATTTTATGACCAGACGCTGGGGTGAGGGGATACTTTTAAAGATCACCCTGGTCAGGCCCCAGCTGGTTGCTAATTATGAAATATATTTAGAGCCATGAGATAACCTTCACTTTGTAATCTCAGCCGCCAGACGGCAGGGGTTCGTATTTTCCCTCAGCTACCAGTGGTTTCTGCTTAACTGGGTGTCAGTTGATGGTCAGGAAGCCAAACGCTTCCCCTTTCACGTTTCCAACACTGTTGAGTCTAAGCCTCGATTGTAATGGTTTTTTATTCCATTTATTCCAAATGAGCATGGGGGGCGGGGAAGGGGGATGGTGGACGGAGGTTCGAGTTTCACGCGGCCCTGTGAATTCACAGGGATCCTCTGTCCGAGAGGAGGTGTTTTCTGTGGCTCGCCCGTTGTGGGCATTTCTTTGAACGGAGAAGTGACACAGGCCTCGGTGGGTGGTGTGGGCAGTGGGCACAGCGGGGAGGGGCTGTGTCTTCACATGTGTGCCGCCGGCCGGGGTCGGGGTGGGGGTGGGGGTGGGGGGCGGGGGAGAAGGCGCCGGCGTCGGGAGCTGGCCCCGCCCCTGTCCCACACCACCAAATACGTCCATGCGCTCCGACTGCCTGGTCAGCGGCCACCCCGGGCTGCTGCCTTCTGTCCAGACCTGGAGCTCAGCGGCTAATTTTAGAAATGACTTGCCCACTCAGCTGCTGCTATCACATTGGCGTGGGGGAGGGCGGGGAGGTGCAGGCGGGGAAGGGGATATGAGTGCCGGCGTCGGGCGGCGAGCTACTGCCATTTCTCCTCTGTCCCTGCTCTCCTGGCCTGGTGGGTCTCTGCGCTGGGACCTGGGGAGACCCCTCGGACGGGAGTGGATCCTGTGACCTCAGCCGCGGCTGGAGAAGGTACCGTCGGGCTGGGTTTGACGGTGTGCGCCTTGTGAGCGGATAGGCATAATTTTCCAGAATGTGCTTTGGGGGCTGCGGTGGCCTCTGGTCTTGCCATCTATTTCAGGCCTTTCGGCCTCTGAGCCCTCTTCCCTTTGGCTGGTTGCCTGCTTAGAAAACAAGAGTGTTTCATGGAAGGATTTTATGACCAGACGCTGGGGTGAGGGGATACTTTTAAAGATCACCCTGGTCAGGCCCCAGCTGGTTGCTAATTATGAAATATATTTAGAGCCATGAGATAACCTTCACTTTGTAATCTCAGCCGCCAGACGGCAGGGGTTCGTATTTTCCCTCAGCTACCAGTGGTTTCTGCTTAACTGGGTGTCAGTTGATGGTCAGGAAGCCAAACGCTTCCCCTTTCACGTTTCCAACACTGTTGAGTCTAAGCCTCGATTGTAATGGTTTTTTATTCCATTTATTCCAAATGAGCATGGGGGGCGGGGAAGGGGGATGGTGGACGGAGGTTCGAGTTTCACGCGGCCCTGTGAATTCACAGGGATCCTCTGTCCGAGAGGAGGTGTTTTCTGTGGCTCGCCCGTTGTGGGCATTTCTTTGAACGGAGAAGTGACACAGGCCTCGGTGGGTGGTGTGGGCAGTGGGCACAGCGGGGAGGGGCTGTGTCTTCACATGGAGCTCCCGCCCTGGAGTTAGGCCTCAGGGCCACACGGCCTTGGTGAGGCTTCTCCGTAGAGGTGGCCGGGAGGGGAAAGTCCAGTCGGTTCCAGTCTGGCCTCGAGCCACCGGGCCGGGAGAACTGCGAGGCCGCTTTCACTCTGCGGCCGGCCGAGCAGATGCCTGGCCCGCTCAGTGCACCAGCTCAGGGGGGCCGAGGGGCCCACTGGGGCTTCCTGTGTCTGACAGGACCGTGGTTCCCTCAGGGTTGTCTTTGCTACTGACTCAGGCTCTCCTGTATCTGGGTGAGATGTCCAGGGTGGGCTGTGTAGTTTAGGCTGTGGATGAGTTCTAGAAAATAATGACACACAGAGAGAGACAGAGGAGGAGGAGGAGGAGGGTCTCCTGACTTTGGAGGGGCTGCGTGTCACCAGCGCAGATGTCTGGTGGCACCTGCACATAGGCCCGGTCACCTTGAATAGCCAAGTTTGGGCTCTGCTGACTCTGCGACCTCGGAGCAGCCCCTTCCGGGATCTGAGCTTTAGTTTCCCCTTCTAAACCCTGAGGGCCTTGGCGAGACCATCCTGAAGATGGCAACCAGGATTCAACATCCAGGGCAGCGTTTCTCCAAGGATGGGCCGTTGGTTACCTCCACCGGCCTCGCGGGGGTGGGACGGGGAGGGGGGGGGTGTTAAACATGCAGATTCCTGGGACCATCTCAGAACTCCTGAACGGTCCTGGGAGGAAGGGGCCCGGAAATTCACAGATTTCAAACCTGATGGGCACGTCTGGTGCCCACCAAAGCTGGAGAAACGCCTTTCCTCTGTGGGAGCCGACAAAATCCCAGGGGGCTGCTGCTTAGCACCCACCTTGTCAAAACTCATGGTATCACAGACGTGGAAAACACGCACTGTCCTCTGTTAGGGTCTGATTATTGCAAAATTTCATAAGGCCCGTGTTCAGCCAGGGGCAAGACCAAGCGCTTCTGGGGCCTTTGTGAGATGAGATGAGAAGGCCCCAACACCGGAGAGAACCTCCCGGCACGGCCAAAAGGATGGGAACTCTGGCTAGGTTCCTTCTAGGCCTTGTTGACACAGCCCTTCAGTGGCTCCTGGTTTACGTAGGAGATACAAACGACTGTCTGAATGGGCTGGTTTAAGCAGGTGGTTAGTCGCTGTATGGCGACTGCGGTATGTGGCATATCCTTGAATTTTTTAACTAATAACTTTTATTTTTTAGAGCAGTTTTAGATTCACAGCAAAATTGAGGGGAAGGTACAGAGATTCCCATACACCCCCGTCCCCACGTTCACAGCCTCCCCCGTGGTAACATTCCTCACCAGCATGGGATGTTTATTACAACTGATGAACCTTTACTGACACGTAATTATCACCAAATCCATAGTGTCTGTGATGGTTCACTCTTGGTGGTGTATATTCTGTGGATTTGGAAAGTGCATAATGATATGTATCCATCATGATGGTATCCTATAGAGTAGTTTCACTGCTCTAAAAATCCTCTGTGCTCTGCCTGTTCATCCCCTCCTCCCCCCAACCCCCGGCAATCACTGATCGTTTTACTGTCTCCACAGTATTGCCTTTTCCAGAATGCTATATAGTTGGAGTCTATAGTACATACTCTTTACAGATGGGTCCTTTCAATTAGTAACATGCATTTAAGTTTCCTCCATGTCTTTTCACGGTATCCTTAATACTTAAGCTGTGTGAAATGGAATTATTTGAAAAATGGAGAAAGTCGGCAAGTGGAGGGCCCCCCGGGTGCTGTCAAATCCAGCCTCACCTGTTCACAGATCGGGCAGCTGAGGCACAGAGAGGGTTAGTTAGCGACTTGCCCAAGGACACACAGCTTTGCAGTGACGGCACTGGGCTTAGAAAAGCCCCTGCCTTCAAGTTTGGCATTCAGGAAACAGCCTGGGGCTCCCCATTTTAGAAATAATAACCCAATTTTTCCTATTACCCCCACCCCCAAAACCCTCTCCACCATAATTCTCCGAGCCTCAAAGGAAAGGATTAAATCTCAGCTCTAGTTTCAACAAAAATGAACTTTATTACACAAACAAGCTCATTGGGATGAGAGCTGCTGGGATATCTCATAACCATCAAGGCAGAAACACACACACACACACACACACACACACAGCGATACAGACACACACACACACACGCAGACACACGCACACACGCACACGCGTACACCATTCATTCTGAAGGACCCAGAGCCAACATCGGCTTCACCTGAATCACCTCCCCCGGCCCCGTCGTGACTCACCCAGCTCCGTAATGTTCCTTTTTCCTGTTCTACACTGTGCTTCTCCCTGATACTTAATTACTTTGAAGAAATACAGTTTCTGGCAGTAAAGGAAAGATCTTCGAGAATCGGTGAGGTGGATTTACCAAATACTCGGCCAGCACTCACGCTCAGGGAGTCAGGGATTTCAAGGTCCGGGGTCCCAGGGGAATTCATCTCCGCCCATAAAAGATTGCGTGTGTGCATTTTCAGCTGTTTCTTGGGTACCAGCCGGGGTTTGAGTTTCAGTTTCATGGAGGGCAACCAGATTAGCTGTCGAGTTGAGAGAGAGAGATGGTTGCTTACTGGGATTAAATGTCTCCTTCACACTGGATATTGCTGTGAGCTTGGGCATGAGTGATTAGTCCCATTTTACAGATCAGGAAGTGAGATTTAGAGGCTTAAGTGACCCAAGGTCGTGCAGAGTGAAATGAAAGTGGGACTTGGTGCCTTGCTGCCAGAGACTTGTTTATTTAGTCTAGTTTAATAAACTAAGATAATAAACTAGTCTACTGAGCTAAGATAACCAATTATGCAACACTGTTCCACAGGGACAGATAACAAAGCCTATTCAAACTCATTATCTCGTTTAATCCATTGACAATCCAGGAGGGGGCATCATACTGTTCCAGTTTTATCGAGGAGAAAACAGAATCAGAGAGGGTTAGTGACTTGCCTGAGGTCACAGAGCCACTAAGTGGCGATGGGTCCAGGAATGACTTCTCCTCTTATTCTTCTGTCAACAGTGGGTTGACTCATTTTCTCAATTCTTTCTATATCACATCTATTTATTGTTTGAAGCAAGATTATTTTGCCCTTTTTTCCCCTTAACGCTCCTCTCCACTTGACATGATTCTTCTAGACCAGGGTTTCTTGACCTCACTATTGACATTTGGGACTGAATAATTCTTTGTGGTGGGAGGACTGTCCAGAGCATTGTAGGATGTTTAGCAGCATCCCTGGCCTCTACCTGCTAGATACCAGTAGCACCCCGTCTCCAGCTGTGACAACCAAAAATGCCTTCAGGCATTGCCCAATGTCCCTGGGTGAGCACAATCACCACCTATTGAAAACCCTGATCTAGTCTAGTTCTGTCCAACAGAACTTTCTTCGATAATGGAAATGTTCTGTATCTCTGCTGTCCAGTGTGGTAGCCACTAGCCATGTGTGGAACATGTGAGAGTGCCTGGTGCAACTGAAAAGCTGAAGGTTTTTTTGTTTGGTGTGGTTTTTAATAAATTTATTTTTTAATTTTTGGCTGCATTGGGTCTTTGTTGCTGCGCGTGGGCTTTCTCTAGTTGCGGTGGGCAGGGGCTACTCTTCATTGTGGTGCACGGGCTTCTCATTGTGGTGGCTTCTCTTGTTAGGAGCACCGGCTCTAGGTGTGCAGGCTTCAGTAGTTGTGGCACGCGGGCTTCAGTAGTTGTGGCTCACCAGCTCTAGAGCGCAGGCTCAGTAGTTGTAGTGTATGGGCTTAGCTGCTCCGAGGCACGTGGGATCTTCCTGGACCAGGGCTTAAACCCGTGTCCCCTGCATTGGCAGGTGGATTCTTAACCACTGTGCCACCAGGGAAGCCCCTGAAGTTTTCACTTAATTTTAATTAATTTAAATTTAAATAGCCCCATGTGGCTAGTGGCTGCTGTGTTAGACAGCAAAACTCCAGGTAGCAAGGGAGCAGGGGTAGAAAGACAGCCCTGTGATGGAGCAATCAGGAGAGCCTCCCAGCAAAAGCCTGACCAGGCTCTTGCCTCACTGTGGCAGGGGAAGCACCAGGCTGGAAATGGCGAATACTTGGCACAGGCATCACTCCTAACCATTCTTGTGCCCATGGCAGACATTGCTAGTCGATCACCACACACTTTCTTGCTAGTTCAGCCATAGCTCAGGATCCTTCTCAATACAACACTCCAGGCAGCCCCCAACTACAGATCAGTAGATGCTAGCATTTGAGAGAAATATTATTGCTCATCCCTAGGCCAGGAGGCCCATTTGGAAGGTCCAGGATCTCACCAGGCTATAAGGTGGCTGGCAAGGGATGTGTGGCCAACCTGGGTCAGTGAGGCAACCACAGATATGGAGAGTGGAGAGGCAATGTGCTGGAGGAGCCAAGATTTTTCTATTTCTTCAAGAAACACTCAGAGCGTGATTTAGGGAGAGAGGAAGGGGGTGGAGGGAGAGGTGAAGACTTGTCAAAGCCAGCTGATGTGCAAAGCATTTGGAGATTTTTATTGAGCTGGGTGCAATATTGTGATTTATGAAGAAAAATACGTATTTGGTCATTCAGACCAAAAATATATATTTGGTCATCTCCCACATGGCCCAAAGCTTAAAATATTTTCGCCCTTTTTGGAAAAAATGTAAATAATTTGCTGACCCTTATTCTAGAGAGGGTTCTGAATTGCCCACAAAAGTGGACTTGCTGGATCAAAGGAAATATACATTGAAAATTTCAGTAGATGCTGCCCTTCATACTTGCACTAGCAGTGTATGAGATTGCCTGTTCCCTGGTATCCTCACCAACACCGAGTAATATCAAACTTTTCCATGTGGCCAATTTGATAGGTGAAAATGGTATTGCACTACCATTTTTTTTTTTTTTTTTTTTACCGTACGTGGGCCTCTCACTGTTGTGGCCTCTCCCGTTGCGGAGCACAGGCTCCGGACGCGCAGGCTCAGTGGCTATGGCTCACGGGCCCAGCCGCTCCGCGGCATGTGGGATCCTCCCAGACGGGGGCCACAAACCCATGTCCCCTGCATCGGCAGGCGGACTCTCAACCACTGCGCCACCAGGGAAGCCCTGCACTACCATTTTTGTAATTGTACTTGTACTTACCTTAGTAGCAGTAAGATTTAGTATTAGGGAGTAGGTATAATAAAATATATATTTGGTCTTTGTCCCTCATTCCTGGCACAAAACTTCTAAAACCTGTGGAATTTTGAGATAGGAGTGTCTTTTGATATTCATAACAAAACCCTTTCAACCACACCTGAATTTCTGTTAATGAGGTGACTTTTGGAAAGCCTCTAAGGAAGGGGCTGGTTGCCAGGGGAACCAACCAGAATTAGAGGATTGGAACTTTCAGTCTCTTCCACCCTCCCCCCACCCCCTTGAAGGGGAGAGGGCCTTGAGGTTGAATCAATTAATCCTGTCTACATAAGGAAGCTTCAGTGAAATTAAAAGAATGGGGTTTGGAGAGCTTCTGGATTGGTGTACACAGGGAGGTGCCGGGTGGGACAGCATGGAAACTTTGCATCACTTTTCCCATACCTTGCCCTATGCATGTCTTCCATGTGGCTGTTCCTGAGTTAGATCCTTTTATAATAAACTGGTAATCTAGTAAGGAAAAAAAAAAAATATATATATATATATATATATATATATTTGGCTTTCCAAAAGTCACCTCATTAACATAACAAAAGGCACCTTTAAAAATTAATTTTTATTCGAGCATAGTTACTTTGCACTGTTGTGTTAGTTTCTGCTGTACAGCAAAGTGAATCAGCTATACATATACATATATCCCCTCTTTTTTGGATTTCCTTCCCATTTAGGTCACCACAGAGCATTGAGTAGAGTTCCCTGTGCTATACAGTAGGTTCTCATTAGTTATCTATATTTTATATGGTAGTGTATATATGACAACTTTATCACTCTCAACACTTAGGAAAATGCCAAGGGTTCTGAAAGCTGTGAGTCCCAGATATATAGATGGAGTTTGCAGTGCTTCTGGGTTGGTGAACACGTGGAGACTGGGGGTGAGAGGTGTGTGTAGAGAACGTTGAAGCTTCGAGCCCCTTCCCCCCTACCTCACCCTGTGCATCTCTTCCATCTGGCTGTTCCTGAGTTATATCCTTTTATAATAAACCGGTGATCTAGTAAGTAAAATGTTTCTTTGAGTTCTGTGAGCCACTCTGCAAACTGATCTAACCCAAGGAGGGGCACGTGGGAACCTCTGATTTATAGCCAGTTGGCCAGAAACACAGGTAACAGTCAGAGCTTGGGATTGGTGGCTGAAGTGGGGGTGGGGGGAGGGCAGTCTCGTGGGACTGAGCCCTTTACTCATGGAATCTAATCTTATGTCTGGGGAGACAGTGTCAGAACTGAGTTGACCTGCCCCCATGTACGCCCTGGCACACACACGTTGGAATCGGGTCCAGGAACTTAAAAGACTGGGACTCGACCTCAATCAATCAATAGGCGACAGGGCTGCTGCAAAAGGCCATGATAATAAAGTCAGTAACGGCTCACATGTGTACAGAGGGCTAGTGTCACCCCCATCCCCATCCCCCGGGAAGTGGACAAGAAAGACTGGAGCTCCCATTTGACAGATGGAAGAGTTGAGGCCCAGAGAGGTTTGGCAACAGGCAGCATGGGGCCCAAGCTCAGATGTGAGGGCTCCAGGACTGACGTCTGCCCCCTGAAGGGCATAAGCCTGCTGCGCTCACCGTGGTCAGCCTCTTGTGGAGGGAAGTGTCCCCTTGTGCTGCAGAGAGCAGTCTAGGAGGACACTCCCAGGGGACAGTGGCCCGTGTTCTGAAGAATCTGGGAGCTATGAGAAATTGCTCACCTGGCAAATGGTTGAAGGCTCCAGACAAGAAAATGGAGGGTGCACCCCATAGGTGTCACATGGGGTGCCTTATCTGTCACTCAGACAGAAGCTCAGAGTCCTTCCTGTACAACACTCCAGACACAACCACGCATCTATCAGAGTTGATATGTGAGTTGAAACCTACTTGCCCCCTATCCTGATAGGAAACAGCTTGACCTTCTCGCCGGGTGACCTCAGGCAAGTGCTTCAATCTCTCTGAGACTCTTGTCTGCTCTATGCGAGTGACACCAGCCATGTGGTTGCTGTCTTGGGAATGAAATGTGATAATGGATTTCAAGATAATTAAATTTCAGGTCCCATAGGAATTTAAGGGGGCCAGGGGAAGTTTAGGTGTAAGGTTTCTATCTCAGTGCTCAGCACAGTGTAGGTTCTCCCTAAATGTTGGTGAATCATCCTGTTCTGAGTCCTGGGCTGGGGCCTCCAGGCCGGCTTTGGCCATGGAGTCGAAAGAAAATGAAAAGATTGAAAGCAGTTACCAGTGATTAAGCATGTGGGTATGTGGCCGTCCTCTCCCCATTTTACAGCTGAGAAAACAGTCTCAGAGAACTTCCTGGGCGCCCACAAGGGAACAGTGGTGGCAGGACATGAACGTAGGCCATGATAACAGATGTAGATGCAGACAGCACGGGGGGACGTCAGCAATCCCCGCTGAAGACTTGCTGGCAACGGCCTGCCCTGCCCCTCCCCAGCCACCCTCCTAATCATTCATCCATTCAGTCACTCAACAAATACGTATTGAGAGCACGTGTGTGCCAGGCACTGTCCTAGGCTCTGGGGCCACATAAGCTGACAAGACAGATGGAAATGCTGAACCTCTTAGGGGCCATGTTCTGCATGGGGAGTCAGAAACTAAACAAAGAACACACAGCTTGGTGGAAAGTGATCAAGTGCTATGGGGGAAAAAGAGTAAGATCAGATGATGGGCAGTGCTGGGATAGGGTGGGGCGAGGTGGAATGGAGCTATGCAGCAATTTAAATGGGACGGTGAAGGCAGGATCACTGAGAAGGTGACTCTGAGCAAAGACTTAAAAGAGCTGAAGATGTGAGCCATGCAGAAGGAAAAGCGTGTGAACCAGAGGGAACAGAATGTGGAAGGGTGCATCCAGGTCACTCCTCACGGAAGTGGAGGAGCAAGGGGGAGAGGCGTTAGGACAGGGACCACGAGGGCCCTGTAGGCCACTATAAAGACTTGCGAGTTTGTTCTCTGAGACAGGTGAAGTCATCGGAGGATTAGTTGCTGGGTTAGGGCTGGACATTGAGATGTGAGAGGGAAAGCCTTGAGGGCCCCATGGGGCCACTCAGACCAGCATGTCTACATGGAAAACTGTTTCCAACCATCCCTGGCTTTGGGGGTTACTTTTCCTTTCACCAGCCTCCCTCACCTCTGAGGGCAGACTTGAGACTTTGTCCCACGAATTCGGAGCATCTGGGGCCTCCTCATGGGCTTAAAACAGCAGCTGATGAGGCAGGTGTGAGTTTCAGGCCGGGATGAGAATGTGGTGATGAGAACACTTGCTTAAATTAAGGTTTGACAAAGCCACCCCAGTAGGATTGGCTCCTGGCCCTGGGTCAGTGGGGCTGGCCTAGTGCCCTTGAGGGGCAAGACAGAAGGAGGAAAGGCCCGAGACTGAGCTCTCTCATTTCCCCCATGTGCTCTGGACCCCTGGGCTTGCCAGCAGCCCGGTTGAGGACAACCCAGACCGTCAGCCAGGATCCCCCCTAGAGCCTTGAAGCTGAGGGCGATTTTGGGAAGCAGCCACTGACCTGGGCAGGCCTGAGCCAGATGGGAAGTGTTGCAGGGAGGGCAGTGGCCAGGGCAGCAACCTCAGGTCAGGTCTATTCATAACCGGAGCTCTTCTGCCCAGGCGTGTAGCAGAGCGAATTCTGGCTGTGAGTCACTCGGGTCCTCTCCAGTGTCTCCTAAGGGGATGAGTGGGGAGGGGGTCTTCTGTCCCCTTCTCTCCCTCAGCCCCTCTCCCCAGAGATCTGGCCTCCTGCTTATTCTCCAGCTTTATTTCCCTCTTGTGCCGCTGCAACCTGGAAAGCCCACACGGTGGGGACTTCTTCTTAAGGCAAAAACTTGGCTGTTTTCACTCGAACATGTTTTAAGGGTCTCGCGTGGGCACGTGACCTCATCAGAGCTAGAATATCCCTTCTTGGGTCTTCC
>NW_006788040.1:598866-615573 GCF_000442215.2 Lipotes vexillifer
CCGATCTTGTGATTTCATCGTTGCCAGGCCCTGCAGGAGCGCTGCAGTGTCAGCCAGCGCTGTGCTGGTCAGTGTTTAACGCCCGGCTCCGGGAGCAAAAGCCCTGCTTTGTGGTATTTGCCAGTTTCTGTGGTGTAAACACTCCCTTGGCTGATTTCAAACTATCATGTGACAGCACCCCACGTGGAGTTGGAAAGCGAGGGCCACAGTGGGCTCTCGCGAGATGATGAGAGTGACTTGACATCACCTCACGTGGGGGTTGAAAAGCGAAGTCACGGTGGGATCTCGCGAGATGATGGGAGCGGGCGACATCGCCCCACGCGGAGCTGGGAAGTGAGGGCTACCGTGGGCTCTCGCGAGATGATGGGAGTGGCGTGACCTCGCTCCACGCGGAGCTGGAAAATGGGGGCCGTGGTGGTGTCTGGCGAGACGGGTTCAGCTCAGTGCCACCCCGTGAGGTTTGTCTTATCAGCTTCCAGGATGTGTAGTTGTCTCTGCGTAGGGCAGGGTTTCCGGGAACGCTGCCCAAGCCGTCTTCTATGGATCAGTCCCTGAAAGCAGCTCTTTACAGGCCAAGGGCACCTCCGAAAACTCGTGAACCATGGTAACTCTGAGTGTTGAGGCTGGGCTTATCTTCCAGGAGGAGGCTGGGAGGGGTCAGTGAAGGATCCTGCTCAGAGACAGAAGTGAGAAAAGCCGAAGGGGGAAGAAAGAGGCTCCTTCCTCCCCTCTTGACCCCCTTCACTAAGATCTTGCTGCATAGTCGTCCCTCGGTATCTCTGGGGTATTGGTTCCAAGAACCCTCCACAGATACCCAAATCCATGAATGCTCAAGTCTCTTATATAAAATGGTGTAATATTTGCATATAACACAGCACAGCCTCCTTCATATACTTTAAATCATCTCTAATGCACTGTAAATGCTATGTTAGCAGTTATAAATACAATGTAAATGCTATGTAAAAATGTATAAATGTAAATACAACGTAAATAGTTGCCAGGGCACAGCAAATTCAAATTTTGCTTTTTGGAACTTTCTGGAATTTTTTTTCCCCAAGTTTTCTCGATTCATGCTTGGTTGAATTCGCAGATGCAGAACCTGGGCATATAGGAGGGCTCTACATTTTCTGTGGGGTGCTTTGTTAATTGCCCATTTTGGATAGTTCTTGTGTGTGTGTGTGCGCGTGCATGTGCCGTGTTGCCCTCTGCCTCTTTTACCTCACAAGCCAATTGGAGCACCTTCCAGTGTGATTGCACATGCTTCCCAAATGGGCCTGAGACACTGCAGGCAGGATGGGAAATGACTGCAGCCACTTTGGAAGACAGTTGGGCCAGTTCTTAAAAAAGTCAAACATAAAGTTAGCAGACAGCCCAGCAGTGCGACCTCCTATGAATCTCTCTAAGAGAAGTGAAAACACATGGGCACACCAAGGCTTACAGGACTATTCATAGCAGTATTATTCATCAGGGCCCAAAGTGGAAACAACCCAAATGTCCGTCAGCTGGTGAATGGTTAAAGAGGATGTGGTTTATCCATACAGTGGAACGCTGATATACGCAACGATGCAGACAAACCTCAAAAACGTTATGCAAAATGAAAGAGGACACACGTAAAAGAGTGCATTCTCTAGGATTCCATTTATATCAAAAGCCCAGAAAAGGCAGTCTGTAGAGGTTAGAAAGTAAATTAGTGGTTGCCTGGGGCTGAGGGTGGGAACAGCCAGTGAGGCAAATAGGCATGAAGGGCCTTTTGGGGGTGATGGGATTCTGGTGAGGGTTGCAAAACTCTATAAATTTATTTTAAAAACTGTAAATTTATCAAAAAGCATCAAAGTGTATGCTCACAGTGGGTGAAGCTTACGGCTGGCATAGAAATTATACCTCAGAGAAAGCAGTTTTTTATTTTTACTTTAACAATTTAATCTTTTATCACTGACACCTGGATATGAGGCTGACAGGTTTTTTCCACTTTGGGCTTGCTAATTTACATTCCCCCCCAACATTTCTATTTATAGTACGTGAATAAAGGAGACCAGAAAACTCTCTTGAGCAGGTTTGTACAGACACTGGCCTTCTAGAAGATCTGACGTGGGATGAATAAAGCTGTTTTAAAATGTTTGCTAAGCATCCTTTTCAGTGGGTTCATACTATTCCTTTAAGTCCGATGTGCTCTAATTTATTCAACTTCTCTAGTTATCAGAGACTTAGGTTTTTTAGTCGTACAAGCAACACAGGGGTGACATTTTCTGGTTGAGGATCACTTCCTCAAATTTGTTTTCCAGAGGAGGGCTTTCTAGGTCATAAGTTATGTATGTTTGTTAAGGCTTTCAAAATGATGCTAAAAATGCTTAAATCGTTTCCCCAAAGCTCTGGGTCAATTAATAGTCAAGGTATCCTACCCTTTCCTCATTTTCACGGTCAAACCGTGGAGCCAACTGCTACCTCACAAAGGAAACACAGACTCTTCTGTGGTTTTAGAAATCAGGAGAGTGGCTGTCCTCAGGGGAATAGTTACTAGAAGGGGGCATGAGGGATGGTCAAGGGGCTGGTAATGTTCTATTTTTTGAATTGAGATTTGCTTTAATACAGTAAAATTTTCAAGCTTAATTGTACAGCTGGATGAATTTTTACACGTGCTATACTAGCATAACCAGCACTCTGTCAACCTAAATAAACTTAGAAGGTAGTAATCCAACAAAAATTTTATTGGGGATTAAAGAATTGTAATTCGGGCACACAGATTTCGGTAGCAGCGCAAACAGTGTCCTGCTAGGGAGTAAAATTCAGAGGCTTTTAAAGGCAAAGCCGGGGTGGGGGAGGTTTGCATTACAAAGAATTTTAATTGGAGTTGGAGGTCGAAGTTGGCCTTCGATTAACGTGATTGAGCGCTACGGCTATCACTAGAGGGAAGTAAAAGTTCCTCACTGGGACAAATCTCAGGTGTTCTTGCAGAGTCCTTGGAATCTTTGTGGTTTGGACCAGTTCCCAAGTTCGTGGTTGCACCGGGGGAGGATGTGTGTAAGGTCCCCCTCCTTGATGGCCTGCCGGCCCCATTGTAAAACCCCTGACATAAGTGACTCCATTTTATTTCACATTTCACAACTCGCATCAAGATTCGGGACATTTCCATTGCCTTAGAAAGTTCCACTCGTGGTGCTCCCACCTCCATCACTATAGATTAGATTAGATTTGCCTGTTTATTATTTTATTTATAATATTTATATATTTATATAATATGTTTACAATATTTATATACTATAATATTCATAAATTAATATTTCAAATTAAGTTCAAATGTACTTTTAATAATTTTAATTAAAATTGTTATAATTTTAATTAAGATTAAAATTTTAATCAATAATTAAATTCAGTATACTTTTAAATAAAATCATGTTTTTATTTAAAAAGTTTAATAGTTTTAATTTGGCCAGGGTGCTAGTTATATAGTTGTGTTCTTTATGTGAGAGCCACTGAGCTATACATTTACTAGTATGTACTTTTCTGACTGTGTACATCAAGAGAAAGTTAAAGTGCGGGGTCAGGGGGCAAGGATATCAGGGCACTGTCCACTCTATGGCCAGCAGCTCCCTGCTGACCGCATTCCTCCCAGATGTAACTGACAGTGAGTTGTGCCCGGCTTTGTGGTCTTGGTTTGTGGCATTGGTGGGGGTTAGATCTGGGCAGTACCCATGAGCTAACCTGTCCCTCTCTTCTCTCCCCTCTGTGTCTCCGTGGGTCAGTCTCGTGTCCATCACCTCAGGCGCTGCGTGTGTCCATAAAGCCGTATTCCGTGCTGCCCAGCAGAGAGCTTCATCCCATCCCCTCTCATCTCATCTCATCTCACCTCGTCTCATCTCACCTCGTCTCATCTCACGGTCCTGGCACTGCCTCAGCATGGCCATCTCATCACGCCTTGCCCTGTGGGAGCAGAAGGAAAGTAACGGTCAGGGCTCGAGCTGCAGCCACATGGGCCAGCTGGACCCTCCAAGGACAAGTCATGGCCCCAGTGGCCCAGGCTGCCCCTCCCACCTGGGACCACCTGGGGCAGGGATTCTGACATTCAGAGCCTCCCTGGGGCATGTCCAGACCCCCTTCGGTCTTCTGCCTCGGTTAGCCATGGCCTCTCCAACCCAGCCAGGCATTAGTGACCATGCCCTTGACTCCTCCCATGGCTGCCTGGTCTCTGTCTGTTCCACAGTAGGCGGTGGGGGAACAACGGTAGACCAGCTGTCCAGTCTCCATCCTCATGGCAGCTCTGATGAGCGTGAGGGTTGTGTGTGAGAAGTATGAGTGGGGAAGCGGGGGGGTGAGGGGGCAGAGGCAGGGCTGTTGGCCGCCAGGTTTATGCCATGGGGATGGGTTTCTGCCTTCTGTCACCATGGAGAACTGGAAACGGGCCCTTCTTCCCAGTGATTCTGCTTTTCCCTTTTGTGTTTCTCATAAGATTCCATGAAGGGCCGCCTCTTTCTTTGATGCTTGTTATCTCCTCCTCACCTCATCCCACCCTGTGGACACGATTTAATGAATTGGAGGCTGAAGGGTGGGGTGGTCGAGAAGCTTCTTTCTGGCTGCCTCTGCCCCTCCCAGACTGATCTGGGTGTAGCACCGAATAATGCTGGAGGGAGTGGAGGTTGACACCTGCTGAGTGTGCCTTTCACTCTCAGGTTTCAGTCCACGTGAGCGTGGTGTAAACGTGAGCCCACTCTCCGTGTGTCTCTGGCTTCTCTCTTCCTAGGCAGAAGTCTGCCTTATCTCCTGGCCTCTGCTTTGTCTCCTGGCCTTTCCTGTCTCCTTTAGATTCCCTTTTATCAGCAGGGCTGCAGAGATCAAGTCTCTGCCGCCCTCTTGAAGAGGACCTTGATAAGGAGCTTATTTTAAACCAGTGTGTAGCTCTGCCATAAGAAGTGCTGGAGATTTTTCTCTTTTTTAAACTCACGAGCAGTCACAGTGATGCTGGTTAAAGACGCACCCCAGTCAGTCACAGCCAGGCCCAGGTCTCAGCCTCCAAGGTCTCTGTGGCGAGTCTTAGCCGCGATCCAAGTCCAGCTAGCTGGCTTAGACCACATTTCTGGGGTAAAATGCAGGCTTTAAAGCCCAGTATTGGGGAGCCCCTGGCTGTCCAGATTCTGTCTTAAGGACCATCAAGAAGTCATGGCACTGGGTCAGCGGAGCGGGCTGTAGCCATAGGGCTGGATCCTTATATAAACCATGGCTTCCCGCCCTTCCCTCCCTTACCATGCTCCTGGCACAGAAAGCGATTAAAGTGATGAATTAATTGCTTAATCTATTAACTACAAGCTGAGATGGGACGGGAGAGTGTGGATGGTTCCCTGTGATCCATCCCCTTCTGGAAGCCTGGAAAAGCTCCTTCTGAAACAGGTCTTCCCAGAGATGGGTTTGTCCCACACCAGGGAAGGGAACCAGTGGCCTTGTTCATGTAAATTTGTATTATGAGGAAACTGGGTCCAGGCAGAGATCCCACCAACTGGAGTAACCTCTGAAGCTCCTGCATTCCATTTTCATGCGCTGTCTCGAGGCTTCCCAGAGCCTCGCCGAGCCTCTCCTGCTTTGCTGTGGCCTCTTGTACATGAGCTTGGTCGTGTATGTCCTCTTTGGGCGCCTCCCTGGCTCTGTTGCAGATTCTTTAAAGGGCAGCTTGCCTCCACTGGTTCATTCACTGAGCTTTCTCCTTCCTTGCTTCTGCAAAACAGATTCGGGAAGAGGACAAGAGCCCTCCACCATCCTCACCCCCTCCCCTTTTCTCTGTCATCCCAGGGGGCTTCATTAGGCAACTGGTCCGGGAGACTGAGAAAGAGTCAAAGGAAGCAAGACGGAAGAAACAGGCAGTGCTTGTATCCCCGGAACGAGAGGTAAGTGGCCCCACAGGAAGGGGATCGGGCGACTTGCAATACCTACCATTCTGGGGACTTCCCTGGTGGTCCGGTGGCTAAGACTCTGCACTCGCACTGCAGGGGGGCCCGGGTTCAATCCCTGGTCAGGGAGCTAGATCACACGTGCATGCTGCAACTAAAGATCCCGCATGCTGCAGTGAAGACCTGGCACAACCTAAATAAATAATTAAAAAAATACCCACCATCCTGTCCTGTGAGCATCCTTTGAGTCACTTGCCAGCCTTTGTTCCTGCAGTCCCCACTTCATCTTGATCTGTTAAACTCCTACATCTCTGTCAAAACCCAGCTCAGATGGTACATCTCTGGGAAGCTCTCCCATTGCCTTCCTTTAATTCCCACTCCATTCTCTATGCCTGTCTTAATTGTGGTCAGCATAGTAATTAGTTGATCATGTGACTTATTTGACTAGGCATTCCTTAAGAGCAACAACTCTCTCTCTCATTCGACTCTGTATCTTGAGCAGCTCTCATAGAACTTGACCCATAGTGAATGCTCACAAATTTTTGTTCACTGAGTGAATGCACAGTAACAGTTGATGTACGAGGGGATCATTTTGCCACTATTTTTGTAAAAAGGGAAACCTAAATATTAACTGAGGATGTATAGATAGTTTGCTTTCATTTAAGCAGAAAAGATGTTCAGTTGGTATTCTCTGATTATTGCTGTGTTGGTTGTTAAAATTCTAAGACCCTTCCATAGCAGGTGGTAAATGGCCATGGCCCCAAGTACCCCAAGTGCCCCCCAGCTGCCATGCTCACCTAGGCCCCTTTCCTGAGTCCCTCAGAGTGGCCACAGCCAATGATTAAAGGCTCACTGCTTGGCACAGGAGGGACCTCAGGGCCCTGCTCCAGCTGGCGTCCCTTCTGACTGGCTGGTGTCCACTTACCTGTTCTGAACAGCACTGCTGGCTGGAAGCAGTAGGTGGAGGAGGTGCAGTCCTGTGCTTTAAGGACCTGCAGATTGATCCCTGATGGTGGCCAGTGCTGCCTCCCTCCTTTTCCCCAGCCCTTCTGCCCGGGAACCGTGGCAGGATGATGAGGCTGGACACCAGGGAGGCAGGATGATGAGGCTGGACACCAGGGAGGCAGGATGATGAGGCTGGACACCAGGGAGGCAGGATGATGAGGCTGGACACCAGGGAGGCAGGATGATGAGGCTGGACACCAGGGAGGCAGGATGATGAGGCTGGACACCAGGGAGGCAGGATGATGAGGCTGGACACCAGGGAGGCAGGATGATGAGGCTGGACACCAGGGAGGCAGGATGATGAGGCTGGACACCAGGGAGGCAGGATGATGAGGCTGGACACCAGGGAGGCAGGCTTGGGGTGCTTGCATCTTGGGCATATCACAGTGTTAGCAGAAAGGGCATCTCCTTGCATCTCTGCTACGCCCTCTTGAGGGTGGGTGGATGCTGCAGCGATTGGGCTGAGAGATCTGGTGGCCTCAGGGCCTGGAGTTGGCTTGAGCCCAGTGGCCACCCTGGCTTTGCCTCCCATGCCCCTTCAGCTGTTGTTTGCCTGGCTGGTCCCCCACGTGCCTGCACCTGTCCAGTCACAGTGACTCTGATGCATCATCGAAGTCCTCTAGCAACTGAACAGCAGCAGCTGCTGAAACCCCCCTGCTGAGCCTTTGTGGGGGTGGTGACAGGGAGGGCAGGCTCTGTCCCCAGCCCTGACTGACGCAGCGTAAGTGGGGGCCAAAGTCCACCCCCACAGACTGCTGGTAGGTCGTGATGCAGTGTTACTGTGTGCCGTTTATCACTCGACAAGATTCACTGTCTGCTCAGGGGCTCATTTGATACCCTGTACAGCAAGGGGGTGGATGGGATTATACCCACTTATCAGAGGTGGAGGCTGAGATTCAGAGAGGTCAAGGCATTTGCTCAAGGTCATGAGGCCAGATAGAGGCAGAGCAGGGCCGGAGGCTGTGTGTCCTCTGCTCTGGCAAGCTGCCTGGGAAAGGGCCAGTCTGGGGAGTGAGGTGGCTGGTGTGGCAGCCACAGAGGCCTGGGGAGAAAGGGTCCCAGGAGCCTGCAGGATGTGCTGGCTTTGCTGTGCACAAGTTGAGAAGCAGAGCTAAGCAGAGGACAGGGATAAGCTGTCACTGCAGGGCATGGATGGAGACTCTGAGTATGATGGACAGGCCTCAGATGACAACAGGTGTCTGGACCATGGGCCAAGATGTTCCCAGGGCTGGAGCAGGGCAGCCTCAGGACATGCTCCTGTGAGGCAGCAGGCCCTTGCTGGGTCCTGCCAGTTTAATTTTCTTGCCCCGATCACTAAATAACTTTGGCCTCTCTTTCCTCGCCCCAGCACAGCCATTTCATTGGAGCCTCATATAATCCTTGCAGGGAGCCATTAGAATCCATCACCATTTTGCAGGAGTGGAAAACGAGGCTCTGGGAGTGACTTGGTTTTCCTAAGGCCACCCAGCCAGTAAGGGACGGGGAGAGACTGGAATAACATAGGGGCAGAAAGAGAGCCATATCGAATGTTGGGAGAATTGGGTTCTAGCTCTGGCCCCACCACTGTGTGTTCCAGCCCAAATCCCATCCCCTCTCTTGGCCTTAGTTTGTGCATCTGTAAAATGGCTGGGCTGTGAGTTTCCTCTCAGCCCCAGTGATTCTAGATGCTCTTCTTCCCCCTTGTACTAAGAAGGCTGCAGATGGGATCTGAGGGTTTTGGTCACTGAGAAAATCTGAAGGAAGAGAGTACACAGAGTAGAGGGGAGGGAGGTTGGGATGGGTTGTCTTGCTCGGCCCACCCCTGTGTTACTGTCTCCTCTACGGGGGTTTGGTTAAAAGTAAGGCACTGACTCACTGTTCAAAATGGTGTGGACAGTGGTGAGATTTGCCAGCTGCAGCCAATCCCCTTTTGAAGGCGGTGTCCTGCCTGGTCCCAGGAGGTCAGACTCAGCTGCCGGGCTCTGGCGTTCTCAGCCCCGGTTGCAAGTTGCAGTCACCTGGGGGGCCACCACCCAGACCAGCTGCATCAGACTCTCTGGGAGTGGAGCCGAAGCGGTAGAATTTTTTAAAGCTCCCAGGAGATTCCAGCGAGTCCCAGGAAGACAAGCAAGGCTGTCAGTACTCAGCAGTTAAGGGCACTGGCTTCAGACTCAGAGAGGCCTGTGTGACTTTCCATTCTGGGTTTGTCTCTTGGGCCCCCTACAACTCTGTGTTTGCTCCCTTATCGGTAGAACGGGGAGAAGTTCAGAACCTACTTCATTGGGTTCTTTATTAGGTTAAGAAGGATATTGCATTATGGCAATGGAGGGCCCATTGCAAGATCTATAAATGATATCCATTATTATTATCATCATCATTGTCATTTTTACAAAGATGAAGATTGAGACTGTGCTCTGGAGGCATCCATCACCTAAAACAGGAGAGCAACACAAGTCAGAGCTAGAACGGGCTGCAGCGTGTGGTCATGGTTGCAGATGGTGCATGAACAGGCAGGGCGCTGGGACTGTGGGTCTGTGAGGCAGTTTCTGACTGAGGTCTTCAGGCACAGGTTTGTGGAGGAGGGGGTGTTTGAGCTGGGTATAGAAATACGAGTAGAATGTGGACAAGTGGAGAGGGCGAGGGCGTTCCGGGCAGCAAGCTCAACGTGAACAAAAGCACGGAAGCTGGGAAGCGTCAGGTGTGGCAGGAGATGCCAGGTGTGGCTGAAGCATGGAGACGAGCAGGGACAGTGAGACCAGATGGAGGTGGGGGCTCCTCTTCAAGAACTTTGAATGGCAGGTAGCTGTGTTGAATGGCTTTCCTGGAGGCTCTGGGCAGTCTCCAGAATTTTTTGATGAGGTTTTAAATGACTGGCAGCAAATTGACAGGACATTAGCTCAGCGGCTATGGCCATGGTCCAGGTGAGAGAGAGTGGCCTGGGTTTGGGAAAGGAGACTCAGGTGTGAAGCTTTGCAGGTGGAATCAACGCAATCCTGGGACTGTTCTGGATGCAAAAGGATGAGAACCCCAGATGCTCAGGCACAGGTGTGTGGGAGGCTGGTGTTAGCAGGGTCCAAAGTGGCAGAACCCAGACTAGGGCAGATGGTGTAGCCAGGCATCAGGGTAGAACTCCCCCCGTGGTCTCCTTCTGCAGAAGCAGAGGCAAAGCTGGCTCTGTGAGCAGTTCAGGCCACAGCCAGGCTGGTTGAAGGATGGGGGGCAGGGCGGGGCTGACATCACAAGGCAGTAGAAAGACATGGGAGAGGAACAGGTAGTGGAGACCCCTGAGTGTCGGGTACCCAGATGTCTCGGCCAAGCAAAAGTGGAAGATCTCAGGGCAGATCCAGAGCCCTCACCTGGTGTGCACGTGTGGTCTGGGGACCAGGGTAGCGAAAGCAGCAGCAGATCACTTTGTTCAGTTCTCTGCAATTTCCATATCTCAGCCTACAGAAAATCTGGATGGTCAGGTGGTACCTGCCTGCACTGAGGGAAAACCAGAGCTCAGAGAGGATAGGTGATGTCATCCAAGGTCACCGAGCTGGAAAGCATCGGAGCCAAGACTAGAACAGGTCCTCTGATGACAGGCTCCATGGCCTTTCCCCATCCCTTCCTGGCCCAGCAGGAAGAATCAGGCATAAATAATAGTAAGAACAGTGACAACAGCACCAGTGACAGCAGCAGCAATAGCTCCTGTTACTGAGGACATACTAGGTGCTGGGCTCAGCTTCCATATGCTACTGGGAAGCCTCACACCCACCTGGTGAGGTAGGACATCATGCTTCTCATTTTATTGGTAAGGAAACTGACTCAGAGAGGGGAAGTTTTTTTGTGTGGTTTGTTTTGTTTTGGCTGTGCTGCCCGGCATGTGGGATCTTAGTTCCCCGACCAGGGATCGAACCTGTGTCCCCTGCAGTGGAAGCGCGGAGTCTTAACCACTGGACCACCAGGGAAGTCCCGAGGGGAAGTAATTTATCTGAGGCCACACAGCTAGTGAGTGGCAGAGTTCGGAAGTGAATTTGGGTCTGTTGGGCTCCAGAGTCCACTCTCCTTTCATAATGTCACTTGGCCTTGAGGTTCTGAGCCAAAGCCTAGGGTGTAGGGTGCTGGGGTTTGGCCCATTGCCCGTAGATGCTTGAGGGTCTTTAGATGAATTAATGGCTGGCTGAACAAATGAGTGAATGAATGAGTGAATGACAAAGCTGTCTGGTCAGCTAGCAGCTAAGTATGGTTGTGGTGTCTCTTCTAGACCCCAGAGATTTCCACCAGCCAACCCAACAGTGGCACCAAATCTGGAAGCCAGCACATCTCCCAGGACGACCAGTCGAGCTCTCCTCAGAGCTCAGACATTCTGGGCAAGAAGAGTGAGGGGGCCGGCACCATGGACCCGGTGCTGATGACCAGTATCAATGGCGAGAAGCCCCAGGAGTCGGGCACCAGTGTGACACCAGCCAGAAAAAGCCTGCCCTTCAAGAGAGGAATAAGGAGGGGCGATGTGTTGCTGATGGTGGCCAAGCTGGACCCGGACTCAGCCAAGCCAGAGCAGAGGACCCAGCCCCGGGATGGCCCTGCTTGCAAGACCCCAGCCACAGACCCTGGAGGGGAAAAAGAGGGGGAGACCCCAGGGACTCCTTGTGGCCCCCAGGCCAGCACCAAGGATGCAGCTCTGAAGGCTGAGTTGACCCAGACTGGGGATCTTGGGAACCCAGGAACTGTGCTACTGACCAAAGGCGAGAAGGATCAAGGCACAATGGGGAAAGGGGGCGGGGCCCCCCAGACCAAAGGGCTGAAAGGGGGTGAGCCCCAGGGCAGAGAGGGGCTGGGTGAGGGGGGGCAGCTGGGGGCAGCGGAGAAAGGGAGAGGGGACCGCCCGAACAAGGGGGCAAAGTGGAATTTCTCTAAGGTTGCAGCAGGTGAAGGGAAGTGGGCTGGGGCCCAAGCCCAGGTGAGAAAGTGGGGAGGTTCCCTGGGCAGAAGGAGCAAGTGGGACGGTCCCCAGAGTAAGAAGGACAAAGAAGGTGTGCTCCTAAGTAAGGCAGACAAGACAGATGGACCTCAGACAGAGGTGGAGAAGACGGGCACAGTGCAGGGGAATGTGGGGGAAGCTCCTGGAGCGATGGAGAAAGCAGGCGAGCCTCGGAGCATGGCTGGAAAGGCAGGTGAGCCCCAGGGGAAGATGAAAACGGTGGGACAACCTCAGAGCGAGTCTGGGGAGGCAGGTAAAGCCGGGAGTAAGACAGAGAAGGATTCTGAAGCCCCCAAGGAGGTGGATGCACATGGAGAGACCCCAGTTACAGCTGGGAAGGAGGACCAGCCTGAGAGCAGTGGGTGGAAAGCAGAGGACGCCTGCGCTAGAGCAGGTGATGGGGCTGGGGCCCTGGAGATGGAGCCGCAAGGACCCGGACAGCCTGCCCTGGAGAACCGTGCGGAAAGGCCTCAGAGGCAGGAGAGCCGAGAGGGGCCAGCCCTGCAGGAGGGGAGCACAGGAGGCCAGAGCGGAGTCTCAGACCAGGTGAGGGGGCTGCGGCCCTGGGGGCGGGGAGGGGCAGGCCAGAGGAGGAGGGGTGGGAAAGGCAGGGACAGGAGACAGACTGGGAGTGGAGAGCATGGCCAGCCTAGAGAAGGGAACAGGCACTCCCCCCACCACAAGCGGGGGTCTTGAGGACCCCACAGCACCTGTCCCGGGGTGAGATTCACCACAGAGTGAAGGAACGTCCCAACCATGTGAGGTGTCCTCTCGAGCCTGAGCTTGACGTTGTCACACAACAGTTCTTCGTGCTGGGTAAACAGCAGGTGGCTCGAAATACAGATTCCCAGTACCCACCTTGGAGCTTACCTTTCAGAAAGCTGGCGTGGGGCTGTGGCTTCTGCATTTAAATAAGCACCCTCACCCGCACCGGGAGATTCTGATTTCGCTGGTCCCAGACGCACTGTGAGAAGTGCCCACGCAAGGGGTCTGCCCCTCACACGGGGGTTGGGGGAGGGCAGCGTCATCTTGGTCTAATTTATGTGATCTTTGCCCTCAGGCTCCTGAGGGCAGATGGTATGAGGCGGAGAAAGTCTGGCTGGTTCAGAAGGATGGATTTACTCTTGGTAATTAGGGGTGTTAGCACATCTGGGGGCTAAACCTCTCCCTCTTACACCCCCTGCTGCTGCCAGCTGTATTTGCCAGGTCCTGACCACAGTCTGCGGAGTAAGGGGAGGGAAGGGGGAAGGGGCA
The DNA here is from genome assembly GCF_000442215.2 of Lipotes vexillifer. Taxonomy (NCBI): domain Eukaryota; kingdom Metazoa; phylum Chordata; class Mammalia; order Artiodactyla; family Lipotidae; genus Lipotes; species Lipotes vexillifer. The sequence continues at coordinate 611,941 of NW_006788040.1, forward strand.
GCTGGGACTGGGTTGGGGATATGTGGCTTTGGGGTGGGAATAGGTGGATGTCATTTCACCCTTGGCAGCTGGTCTGTTGCGTGCTGTTTTCAAAGGCATTTGTTCCTTGGTAATGAATTAATTTAACTAATTCATTAAAGCAGCAAGCATTGTTTGGTTCCTAGAGTGTTGCTCAAGGAACTTGGAGTCTAGTGCAAGTGGGCAAATGGATTTCATCTCAGTGGATTTCATTTCATTTCATCTTTTGCTGGTGATTTGGGGCTAGTGACCAAACGCTACCGAGAAGTTAGTCAGAGTCCCATTCAGAACACGGCTGGGAAGAGTGATTGATTAGTGATGTCTGTCATGGGCCCTGGAAAGAAAAACGGCAGCCTGTATGCCATTATTTGCCGTCCCAGGTCTATATATGCATTGGGTCAGTGCACCTGGGTGCCTGGCATTGTGCCAGCTGATAAAAGCCCCAAATGAGTCGGACCCAGCTTCTCTCCTCAAAGAGTTTGGGGTCATAATTCAGAACCCTCCCTGTAAATAGGTTTCAACGGGAGGTGATGCTAACCCATTTCTGACATGTCTCAGACCTCTCGAGCTCCTTGGCCTGGCTCCGCAACTCAGAATCAATCTCTCTTCTTTCTTTTCATCTCCTCCCCACCTGCCCCCGTCTTCTACCCCCCCCTCCTTCCCTCCTCCTCTTTTTCACTCCCCCCGCCCGCCCGCGCCCTCTCCTTCTCTCTCTCCCACTGGGTTGTCTACCAGCAACAGTGCTGAAGCCAGACGAGGGAACAGCCGACCTGCCGGCAGGAAGGGTGCGACTATGCATTGATGTGGACAAAAGCATCACTGAGGTGGATGAGGATCACGTCCATCGGGTGAGCCCCCTGCCCCCTCCCGGCCTGCTCTGTACCCTCCTTTCCCACCCCTGGGAGAGATTTCCTTGTGCTGGACTGCACATAATACTTCGGCTTGATGCCCTGGGGGGAATTATAGGGAAGATCACCATTGAAGCCATTACTCTGCTGGAGGTATATTGTTAAGGGCTCATTACTCTGTCCCATGGTGTCCCCTTTATGAGGACACGTTAAGAGATGTGTTTGTCAGGTCTTGGGACTGGGAGTGCTGCTTGATCTGAGAAAGTGGTGGTTTTCCTTTTTATGGATATCGCAAATCATGCTACAAAGCATGCTTCCTTTTTCACCCTGGCTGCCAGGGAATTCAGAGCCAGATGAGCAGTTTGCCATTAACCATAGCATAGGTTCCAGTGGCCTACTTTTTGGGCATCAACCTTTTGTTTTTTTTGGTGGTTTTGCATAATTTTTGCACTACACCATGAATCTATCTGCGGATAAGTCGGAGTCTAATGATAGAAGTAGAAGGTCCTATCCTGATCCTTTCCACCCCTCACAGCCTACTAATTGCGAAGGAGTTTCCTCCAGGAGTTCCATGTGGGCCTCGCTGATCTTCCCTCTTTGCTCCTTCTCTGCCCACCCCGGGGCCTCTACTCCCACCAGTGCTGGGAGTTTGCAGAAGGCCAGTGTCCGCAGAAGAAAAACTGACCCATGAAAGAGCTGAGGGTTGACCCAAACGTCAGAGCATTAGGCCTAAAAAACTCCTTGAAGCTGGAAAGAATGGTAGGAAGGTTTTTCGAGTGGATGCCCTAAGGAGAGCTGCAGTCATCCCTTGCTTCTAGAAGGGTTTGGGCATATTTCCAAGCGATCAGTGTATGACAGGCTATCAGAAATGGGGCAGTTAGGGCATTGGCCTCCATCCTCAGTGTCACAGAGCACACGCAGAGCTCCCTGACAAGACCCAGAAGAGGAGGAAACAGCAGAGGACACTTGCTCACTCTAGAGCACCACCCGTCTTTCGTGTTTGAGAGACAGAAGGTGCTTGAGTCTTGCTGTGTCATCCTGAGAGCATCCCCCCTCCCAGTGCCATGAGCACAGGGAGGAAGGACCATGCGGGGAGGGGGCGGCTGGCTGCACAAAGAGCAAAGGAGAAGAGATGCCCTTGTTTTATTTGTAGGGTTTCCTCACTCTCTCCAGAGTCCTTGTGTTCTGTTCTGGTCTTTGGCACAGAGCTCTCCAGGGACAGGGTCACCAGGGCTGTGTGTGTGTGTGTTTGGTGGGGGGCACAGGAGGCCAGAGGACACTGTGTTGATGGTTCACAGGCCAATCCGCCCGAGCTGGACCAGGCCGAGGACCTGGCCTCCCTGGTCAGTGTCAACGAGTCCAGTGTGCTGAACACGCTTCTGCACCGCCACCGGGCTCGGCTGCTGCACACCTGCGCTGGGCCTGACCTGATCGTCCTTCAGCCCCAGGGACCCACGGCGCCCTCTGCAGCCAAGGTGAGGGGGCACCATGGAGCCAGGGCTGGGGGACTGCACAAAGAGGGGTGGGGTGGAGGGGTCCCTCTGTATCTCAGGGGAGAGCAGGGCAGCCAAAGCCCCCTGCAGACGTGTCTGTGGGCAGCATCCTGCAGACATGGATTCTGGGGCACCGTGGGCATTGGGTAGCCTTGGGGACCACATGAACCCCCCTCCTTAGAGGGGAAGGATGAGTAACTGATAGAAACAGCAACAGGAGTGTGAAAGACAGTAATAATAAGAGAGAACATATTGACTGGCTATCAGCTGTGTACCAGGCAGGGCTGCAAGCACCTTTGTGTGCATCTCCATCAATTCTCAGGCCCACCTGACAGGACAGGGACCATGACCAGCCCCGTTCCATGGACGAGAAGCTGGGCCAGCTGCCAAACGAGCTGGGGTGAAACCCACGCCGCCGGCCCCTCTGTGCTCTGGGCCCCATGCTGGACCCGCGGGAGTCCCAGACACCCATGTGAACGGGGAAACAGGAGCCTCGGTTCCGCCTTTATTTACTTTTCCCTGTGGAGTGTAAAATGGCCCGTTTTTTGTTAAGATGACAAAGCAAAGAAAACCTGTCAGCGCCACCTCATGGAGAGGTCTGCAGCTACAGCCGAGTCATTTGCACCCCATCCCCTCCATTCACTCAGTGGCTCCTGATTGAGGTATCGATTGAGGGTCCCGTATGCCAGGCTTGGAGGGAGGAGCGGGGAAGAAGGTGGGCAGATAAATCTGCCTTCGTGGAGCTTCCATCCTCTTGGGGGAAGACGGGCCCAATGTGGCAAAGAGAAACGTGTGGTGGGGACAGCAAGGTGGGGGTCAGGAGGAGTGGGGACGGGTCGTGCCAGGCCTCACGCGCGGTCATAGCGACTCCGCTTCTACTCTGAGCATGATGGAGATTTTCAGCAGAGCAGTGATGTGGTCTGACGCTGTAAAAGGACCCTCCTGGCTGCTCAGTGGAGGTTAGATAGAGGTGGACAAAAGTGGAGGCAGGGAGACCCACCGGAGGTCAAAAGTCTTATCTGTGCTCCATTCTGAGGGCTTGGTGGGAAGGTTCAACGCTCAGCAGGTACCTTGGGGAGATCAGGACACCTCTCTGGCCTGGGTGTTCTCATCTGTCAATGGAGGATGAAAAGCTGCATCTTACCCTTTGGCGTCCCGTGGGACAAAGCCGTTCCTAGCCTTCGAATGATGCTAAGTCCATTAAAGAGGGGACAGTGGCCCTGCACCCCCTCCCTGGGGCTTCTCTTCTCCTGGACGCCCCCCCCCCCCCCCCC
>NW_006788040.1:615652-619576 GCF_000442215.2 Lipotes vexillifer
CTTCTTTCTCCCCCGGCCCCCCCCCCCCCCCCGACCCTTAGGTCGCCATCCAGGCCCCTCCTCATCCTGGCTGTTCTGGCCAGGGGCTTGGAAGGGCGACGCTGCACTTTCCCCTCCCTTGCCAGGCAGGCTGTGCTTCTGTTACTGCAGCCCAAGGCCCAGAGAGCCTGCTCTGGTTCCTTAGGGGCCCCTGGGAGGGGTGTTTGTCACAGGTCTCTCCGCAAGCCCAGTTCTCACGACTGTGACTGTCCTCGATTGCGGCGTCTGCTACACGGCCTGGGTCAGAGAGCCTAAAAGTGTGGGGATTGGGACCCACCCTGGTAGGAGGAACTTGAGTCCCGTGATCCCCCTAAGCCCCTGTAACCCTGCGGTGGGCGTGGGTCCCCCTCAGGTCACGCTGCCTCCCTCCCACACCCACAGCTGCCTTCTGTCTTTGGCTGAGTCTCCTCTGGTTCCTCAGATGGCCACCAGGTGGGAGCAGAGACCTGCGGTGAGGCTGGGACTGAGGCCACCTTGAAGATGGGCTAGGAGGGGTCAAGGCAGGGCTGGGGGCCTCTCTCAGTGGGGGTCTGGGCCGGCCGGGTGGCTGGGAGCTGGGTGCGTGCCTGGGGGTGCAGGCCTCTTTTGGGGTGAGTGTGCTGTGACTGCGTGGGGTGTAGATGGGCACACCTGTGTGCAGAGGCCTCTGCAGCTGTTTGTTGGGTGTGTGTGCCCTTGAGCGTGCCCGTGTGCAAGCATGCAGGGGTACCTCCGTGTGACTGCGGGGCCTGGGTCTGCAGAATCTTACCTGTTCCCTTGCAGGCCTGAGAAGGGTGACGATTGGGATAGCCTGGCCCTTGAACTTTATGTTTCCAAAGCGGGAGGTGGCTCTGAGGCTCAGACCTCAGGCCCCTCTGCCCGCTGTGCTCCCTTAGGCTGTGTCCCGCCAGTGTGGCGGCTTGTCCTGCTTTGCCGGCTTTGGGGTCCTGCTGAGCCTTTTGTTTTGTGTCAGGATGGGGACTCATTGCTGTTCCTGGGGGTCTCGGGGTAGGAAGGGCTAACAGTGCACTGGGGGTGCTCCTTAGCCCAGACTGGGGGTTCGGGGAGGGCTGCCACACCGGAGTTTGTGCCCCTGGTCCTGCCAAGCCACTGGGAGGGCGGACGTTAGCCCACTTGTCACCCACTTAGCATCCTGGGCTTCCAAGGTCCTCCTCCAGCCAGGCCCGTTTCCCTGCTCCCTTTGGTGCCTTTCCACTGCCCTCACTACCTCCACCGCCCTCTTCCGTTCTCCCTGAAAACCACGCTAAGCAGACAGTTGTCAAGGTCACAGTGACCTCCATGCTGCCAAGCCCAGTGGGCAATTCTCTGGTCTCCTCTGACTTGACCCTCAGCAGCACTTCAGGGGCTGGTCCTGCCCTCCTCCTGCCATCACTCCCTTCCTTAGCTCCGGGATTCCGCTCTCCTGGTTTTCCTTCTGTCCCACTGGCCCTCCCTCTCAGCCTCCTTTGCTGGTCCCTGATCACTCCAAGTCAGGGTGCCCTGTCCCTACACCTCTTCTCTCTCCCTCTTTAAACACCCACTTCCTTGGTGATCTCATCCAAGCTCATGGCTTTAAAATGACTCCCGTTCAGTATAATTTAATTAGTTGGTTTTTTATCATCTGTCTTCTCCCAAATGAAAGCAAGCTCTACAGGCAGGGCTTTTTTGTCTTAAGTCAGGTTTATTAAGGTATAATTTACGTACAGTTAATGTCACCTTTTTTAGTGTTCACTTCTGTAAGTTTTTGACAAACACGTATAGTTGTGAAACTGTCTCCGCCATCAATTACAGGACAGTTCCCATCACCCCCAAAAGTTCTTCATACCCTTGTGGCCAGCCCCTCCCCCATGTCCCGCCCTTGGCAGCCACTAATCTGTTCTTGTCCCTTTCCCCTAGTTTTACCTTTTCTGAAAAGTCATGTAAATGGAATTGTACAGCGTGTAACCTGTGGAATCGGCTTCTTCCACTTATCACAGTGCACAGCGCATTTGAGATTCACCCATATTGTTGCAGCTGTGAGCCGTTAGTTCTTTTATTCTATTGTATTTTATTGCACAGCTTTGTTTATCTGTTCAGAGGGGGACCAGTTGTCCTGGTTTCCGTGGGAGGGAATGGTTTTTCTGGGACAAGGGACTTTCGGTGCTAAAACCAGGGTGGTTGGTTATCTTAGTTCTTTAGTTGAGGGACATTTGGGTTGTTTCTAGTTTGTTGATGATTTTGAATACATACTCAATATAACCAGTGACAGAGAGGGTTTTATGGCGAACACAAATGTTCATTTCTCTTGGGTAAATACCTAGGAGTGGGATTGCTCAGTTGTGTGACGAGTGCACGTATCACTGTAAAAGAGGCTGCCAAGCTGTTCTCCAGAGTGGCTGTATTGTGTAGCATTGTGGGAGAATTCCACTTGCTCTGCATCTTAACCAGAACTTGGTAGGGTGTCAAAAGAATTAAAAACAGGTTTTTTAGCCATCTTAATAGGTGTATAATGATATCTCCTCACGGTTGGCAGAGACTTCCTTTATTCGCCTTGAGTAGTGTTGTGCCCCCAGTGCCTGGGATAGTGCCTGCTACGTAGTAGACACTCAGTGAATATTTTTTTTTACTGAGTGAATGAATGTACGGATGGTTGAATGAATGAAGTCAAAGGGGCTTCCAGTATCTAAATCTGTTACAGCAAATACATAGCACACGTACTGCCAATTCCCCCATGCCCTAGCCTGTTTCCATGGCAGACGTCACTAATCAGTTGAGCGATTTTATCCACCTGCTTCATTTCAGACAGGTACGATCCAGTCCTTTGTGTAGCAAGTGAGATGAGCCCCATGAGCTAATGCAGCTCTAGTTCAAGCCTCTCATTGGCGGAAGCAGAGGCCAGGCTCAGAGCAGGGTCCGAGGCTGCCCAAGGGCTCACAGCGAGCCCGTGGCAGGACTAGATCTCCAGGCTGGGCTCTCCCCAGAGAAATGCACGACATCTCTGACAAGGCTGGAGTAGGATGGGAGGCATGGACGTGGATCTGGGCTTGAGGCTGGGTTGGAGCTCTGTGGAGTGCTCCCTGGGCCCTGGCTGGGTGGGAAAGCTGATGCCGGCGATCTTCCTGCAGGTGCTCAGGAGCTGCCAGGATGGCCTACCCGCCCACGTTGGCTCCCTGGCCCAGCGGGCGTACCGGGCTCTGCTGAGCCAGCAGAGGGACCAGAGCATCGTGGCCCTGGGCCGGAGCGGTGCTGGCAAGACCACCTGCTGCGAGCAGGTCCTGGAGCACCTGGTGGGGATGGCAGGCAGTGTGGATGGCAGGGTCTCAGGTACAGTGGTCTCCAGGTGACGTGCAGCTGGGACGTGGCGGGGGCAGTGGCGTGGGGGAAGGGAAGGGAGAGTCGGAGGGGGTGCTGGGCAGCTCTTTCTTATATCCGCTCTGCTAGCGTTCACTGAGCACCTGTGTGCAGACCCTGTGCTGGCTTCTGGGCAGGGCCACCCCTAGTCTGTTGGGTACTTTTGTGTGAATTAGAAACAGCTACTCCTTGCCTAAGACACTCACTGCCATATGTGGAAAAGTCATCACACATTGACATTGTTAGAACCAAATGCTTGACCGCCACGTTCTGAGCCATCATCCTAATAAGCATACAGGCCTATGGCTATCTGATAGAAATGCTGTGCCCTTAGGTGTGGCGTCCTTGTGCAGCGCACAGCCCACTGGACTGTGCGGAGGACCCAATAAGTAAAAAACAAAGACAAGGAGGCGCTGACAGCCGGAAGAGAGACTCGGCTGCACATCTGTGCCAGACTCCAATGCTCTGCACCACTTGCTGGCCGAGCTGGGGAGGGGAGAGGCGGAGGGAGCGCAGAGAAGGGGCTGGGGGGCTTCCTTGAGGAAATGGTGTTTGAGCTGGGCATTAAAGAACGAG
>NW_006788040.1:622003-639646 GCF_000442215.2 Lipotes vexillifer
GTCAACATTGTAATCAACTATACTTCAGTAAAAAAGAGTGTCAATTGCTGATAATAATTACAATATGGATGGTGATCGTGGTAAATGCTTGCTGAGGACTTCCGCGCCAGGCTCTATTCCAAGCAGGTCAACTTACTTATTATTTAAAACATCCCTATAAGGTAGACATTATTATTATTTGAATTTTATAGATGAGGCCATTAAAACGCAGGGAGGTTAACCAGCTTGCCCAAGGCCACACAGCTCATACATCCTAGCACCGAGATTCAAACACAGACAGTTTGGCTCCAGAGCTGTTACCCCTGGGCCAGTGTTCTCAATGTATTGTTGCCCCTCTGCGGAGCCTTTTTTTTTTTTTTTTTTTTTTTTTTTTTTGGAGCACAGGCTCCAGACGCGCAGGCTCAGCGGCCATGGCTCACGGGCCCAGCCGTTCCGCGGCATGTGGGATCTTCCCAGACTGCGGCACGAACCGGCGTCCCCTGCATCGGCAGGCAGACTCTCAACCCCTGCACCACCAGGGAAGCCCTGAGGAGCCTTTTTTTTTTTTTTTCCTGAGGAGCCTTTTTAATTGTTCTTTCTCCTAATCGTCTCCCACCATGAAAATTTAATGCCGTAGATTCACCATGTATTTGTTTATGCAGTGTGTGTGTATGTGTGTGTATATATATACAGACACAGACATATATATATCTGTGCTCTGTTCTATGCATAAGAAAGGAAAACTGCCCCCATCCTCAAGAATCAGTTTCTGCCCTCTTGGGGGCAGTATTCCCCCTGCTGAGAATATATGGCCCAGGCAGTATTGCTTTTCTAATATTAACAAACATAATAATAACACCACCACATTTGGAGCATGTTCTGAGCACTTTGCATTATTAAATCTTTTAGTCTTTGTTGCAACCACATGAGGTAGGTAAGTACTGTTATTACCCCCATCTTATAGATGGGGTATCCGAGGCACAGGGAGGTTAATTAATTCACTCCAAATCAGGTGACTAACAACAGGGAGAGGCCATATTCAAGCTTGTTTAACCATTGTACTATCCTGCTTCTCCACTGGGGTTATTCCAGTGCTTTATTGATCACCTGTTCTGCACCTGGCCCAGGTTAGAGCCCTGTTAGGAACTGAGGATACAGCAAGGAGAGGCACCAGTCTTGGCCCTCCCAGAATGTAGTTCTGCTGAAAGTGTGTGTTGGGGGAGTGGGAGTCAGGCTAGGCTGTATCCAGGTGCCTAGCACATAGTGGGTGCTCGTGTGTGGGAACTGCAGGGCTTTTTGAGCCTGCTGTGATGGAGTGTTCCCTGAGAGCAGGTCCAAGAATGTTAATGCCCTGCCCTCCTCCTAGACTCCACCAGGCCCAGGAGGCCCTAGGGCAGCCCTTATCACTCAGATTGTACCAATCCTAGGTGTGTGTATCTCCCTTCTGGGCTCACTCTTGCTCCCCCCGCGCCCCTGCTTGCAGCACAGGGCTGGCCCAGCAGTGGAAGAGGTGTGGCTTAGAGCTGAGTTGGGGGAGTGGAGGGGGCCCCGCTGGGGCCTGGGGCTGGCTTGGGGTCCTGTGAGAGGTGGGGGTGGCAGCATCCGGGCCACGGGTGATGCCCTGTCCGTGCCCCACCAGTGGAGAAGATCCGAGCCACCTTCACTGTCCTCCGGGCCTTTGGCTCTGTGTTCACCGGCCATAGCCGCTGTGCCACCCGGTTCTCCATGGTGATGTCACTGGACTTCAACGCCACAGGCCGAGTCACAGCCGCCCAGCTCCAGGTGAGGCTTCTGGGTGGGAGGGAGAGGGGGTTCTTTGGGGCTGCAGTAGCCTCAGCCCCACTCAGCAGGGCCCACGCCTCCAGCTGGAACCCTGGAATGTCTAAATGGTCATCGCTCCCCAGGCCAAAGCCAGCTCCTCCCACCTCGCTCAGTGCCCAGGCATCTCCTCCCCGAGCACGCCGGCTCGTCTGTGCCTCGGAGTATCACAGGGATGAAATATTCATGAGTAGATACATAATTCAGTCGCTCATTAGCTGGGTCTTAAAAGCGTAAGCCGAAATTAAACAGACGCTTGCTGGCCTGCTGCGGCAGCCCGTGTGTGACAGGCACATGGCCTGTTTGTTCCTCTCTCTGAAATCACCCGGCCCCTCCCCTTCCCCCCACAAACATTCTGTTTGAACAGAAAATAGGATTAGGTTATTAGAAGGGTTGTTTGTATGTGGAGCTGGGAGAATATCCAGACTCGCTGGTGCCCGATAAATCCCTTTCTGTCCCGGCCCTGAAAGTCTACCGTGCATCACCATGTGGGTCAAGTTATTAAGGGCTTCGGTTGCATACGAGTGTGTTGGAGGGCGGCTGTGGGCTAATTGTTAGTACCCTTGGATTTCTTCATCGGAATGAGCCTATTGCATTCGTTGATTCCCTGCATGGACTCTGAATCAGTGAGACAAAGGCCTGGCATGTTTTGATTTGGAGGCGTCCAGCCAAGTTGGGGCGTTAGGTGCTGCCTTGAAGTGGGCCTGGGGGTTGGTGGGGGTGTGCAGGCAGCCTATTGCGGCCTCGCGCAGACTGGGCGCCTGTTTTCTCCCCTGGCAGACGATGCTGTTGGAGAACAGCCACGTGGCCCGGCAGCTGGAAGGGGAAGGCAATTTCGAGGTTTTCTCCCAGATGCTAGCTGGATTGGACCTGGGTCTCAGGTGAGCGACTGGGCTGAGCAGGGACGGCCGAGGGCAGTGAGACAGAGGGCCCCTGCTCTCCAAGGCCCCAGCCCTACCTCTGCTTAGAGCTGAGAGGTAGAAGAGCCCAGTGGTTAGGAATCTGGCTTCTGATTCCAGCTGCCTGGTACTGCTCCTGGGCTGGGTGAACCTGGCCAGGTGTCACCTGCTCTGAACCTCTGTTTCTTCCTCTGTAAAGTGGAAATAGTACCTTGACTGACCTTACAGGATTAAGTGAGATAATTCACATATGGTTTTTTATACACGCTGGGGGGTGGTGGAGGCTATCTGCTGTGACGGTGACATTTCGGTACAGTTCTGACAGCAGCGTGGGAGGTGGGCAAGGAACAGCAGACCCCAAATCTTCCAGAAGCTCCTACACTCTGTGAGAGCCTTGGGTGCACCTGAGGTAGCTCAGGGCGAGGAGGCACCAGGTGGAACAACAGAGAAGCCAGAAGACTCATCTGGGAGGGCCTTCTTGGGGAGGTGGCCCAGGGAGTCATCTCTGCCCCTCGCTGACTCCTGGGAATTCTTGGACATGTGGCTCCCTGTCTCTGAGCCTTGGTTTCCTCATCTGTTGAATGAATGAGTAAGGTTCTATCTAGTGAAGCTCCAGGGAGTGCTCACCCCAGGTGAGGGGGGATAATTTTCAATTTCCCTCTGCGTCCCCCATCATTTGTCTCCTGCCTTCCACCCCTGTCTGAAGGGCAGGCCCAACCTGTCCTGAGCCTCCTGGCTAAGGCGAGAGGGGCACCTTACCCTTTGGAGAGAGGGCAGATTAGAGAGGAAACTCCCAGTTTTCAGAGCAGGGTAACAGAGGAGTAAGGAAGCTTTTGGAAGGCCTTCACTTAAGAAGGGCCCAGTGAGGGCAGCAAGCGAGGAATATTCGGGAGGTAGGGCCAGGGCCTGAGGCAGACACTGGGGCCACCTGGGGCACCACGTGGAGCCCCATGCCATGATGACCATCTGCCCTCCAGGCCACTGGTGTGGGTGGGTCCTCCCTTACTTCTGGTCACTTCTCTGTTTCCAGGACAGAACTGTACCTGCACCAGCTGGCAGACAGCAGCTCCTTCGGCATGGGCGTGTGGCCTAAGGTAAAGAGGAGGTCTTTCTGGGTGTGAGTGGGTGTCTGTGTCCCCGTGGCCAAGATGGGAGGGTCCCCTGTGTGACTCGTCCCTCTGCCACTGGGGTGAGTAGTTGGCAAGGGCTGGTCATGTGGGGGGGGGCAGGGTTGCCTTTATGGGGCCTGGGCTTGTCAGGGAAATGAGTCGTGCAAATAAAGGGAACCAGGAGGTGGTTTGTGTAGAGGTAAGGGCGCGGTCTCCGGACAGGCTGTCTGGGTTCAAACCCCGGCTCTGACACTTGCTGGATATGAGACCTCAGGCATGGACCCTAGCCTCTCTGAATGTCTGTGTCCTCTTCGGTAAAATAACAATAGTAGCGGTGTCTGCCTCATGGACCTGTTGTCAGGATTAAATGAAACGATGTGCAGAAGGCAGCTAGCACTGGGCTTGGATTACATCAGTCAGTGGCAGTTTTCTTAGGAAATATTGTTGATGATTAATGCGGCTTCCTGGAAGATGGGCCCTGTGAGTAGGGCCTTGAGAGGTGGTATTCAGTTGTTTAAAAAGGCACATTGTTCACTTGTTTATTCTTTTATTTATTTTTTTATATTTTAAAAGTTGTTTTGAGTCACCCACGCCCACCCCCACTCCTACCATCACCCCCTGTGCCAGGCCTGTGCTGAGTGCTGGGATTATGGTCCTCATCCCTGAATTTTCACCCTATCAAGAGAGAAAGACTTGGGAATTAATGCAATCATGTGGGGTAACAGAAATGCCAGAGTTTGTACAACATTCTGTACACCAGAGGATAGATGAAAGCTACTTGGCCTCAGTCAGGGAAGGCTTCTTAGCCAAGGGGACATCTGACCTGGGTTTTGAAGGATGAGTAGGAGCTTACCAGGCAGAGGGGAGTGAATCATTTCTACTCTGAAGCCCTTTTCCAAACATACATGTCAGGGAAACAAATGGCGCTGGAATAATTTGGTATCGTCATGCAAAAGAAAAGAATTTCAGTCCACAGATTCACACCATGTACAAAAATTGACCAAAAAAAATGGATCATAGACCTTAATATAAAACTTAAAATCACAAAAGTTCTAGAAGAAAACAGGAGGAAAATTTCTGTAACTTTGGATCGGGCAAAGGCTTCATAGATATGAACCCAAAAGCGCAGTCCATGAGAGAACAAATTGATGAATTGCACTTTGTTGAAATTAAGAACTTCTGCTCTTTGAGTGTCACTGTTAATGTGAAAATACAAGCCACAGACTGGGAGAAAATACTTGCAAATCACATATCTGATAAAGTCTTTGAATCCAGAATTTATAAATGATTCTCAGAACTCATAAATAACCCAACAAAAAAGGTGGGCAAAAGATTTCAACATAGACTTCCCCAAAGGAGGTACTTAGATGGCATGTGAAAGTATATTAAACATCCTTAGTCATTAAAGAAATTGAAACTCGAACCACGATGAATACTACTACACAATTACTGGAGTGTCTACACTTGAAAAGATTGATCATACCAGTGCTGGTGAGAGTGAGGGGTCACTGGAACTCTCATGCCCTGCTGATGGGAGTGGAAAATAGTGCACCATGTTGGAAAACGGTCTCTTACAAAGTTAAACATACACCTCCCACGTGGCACGCTAGTCTACTCCTAGGTATTTATGCAGGAGAATGGAAGTGTACATTCGTGCAAAATTTATTTTACATGAAAGTTCACTAGCAGTTTTATGTGTAAGAGCCAAAACCTAGAAACTACCCAAAATGTCTATTAACAGGTGAATGGATGAATTCATTGTAGAAAACCATAAAGGTAGTATACTACTCAGTAATAACGGTGAACTGCTGATAAATGCAAGAACATGATGGCTCTCAAAGTAATTGTGCTGAGTGAAAAATCTCAGATGAAAGAGTACAACCATGTAACCCCATGTATTTGAAACTCTAGAAAATGCCAACGAATCTGCTGTGACAGCAAACAGGTCAGTGGTTGCCTGGGGTTTTGGTTGCAGGAGGAGGGGAGAGAGGATTATGAAAGGGAACTTTTGCGGGTGATGGATGTGTCCATTGTCTTGAGTGCTGACACTTTCACGGGTCTATATGTCAAAGCTTATCACAGCGTACTTGTTAAAGATGAGTGGTTTATTTTTGCCAGTAACACCTCAGTAAGGCTGTCTCACACACTCTCTCTCTCTCTCTGCTGGGTGCTATCCACAGAGTTACTGATCAAGTAGGTCTGGGCCAGGGCCTGAGAATCTGCATTTCTCACAAGTCCCCAGGTGATGCTGAAGCTGTGGGTCCAGGGACCCCACTTTGAGAACCACTGTAGGTGAGTCTGTTTCGACAGTGAGGGGAGTGGGCTGAGGTGTGGTGATGCGGCTCCCCCGGCTTCACCTGCCTGACGCTCCCCTGCACCGGGGGGACTTGCAGTATGTTCTTCTTCCATGCCTCTTCTGCCCCTGGTTTCCGGCCGCTAGGAGCCCAGACTGGCCCCAGGACGGCAGGGGATGCGAGGCTATCCCAGTGCTGGGTTTTCTTTAATGAGGTTGGGCCACATGTATCCATTTGAATTAGCAAGAGCGTTGTTGTTTGTTTTCTTGGTTTTGAGGAGAAGGGCTCAAGCCAGGCCCTCGTGAGCATCTCAGCCTGACCTGTTTGTTCACAGTCTGCATACAGGAATGGGGCACAGTGTGAACCCAATCAAGGAGGTGTTTGAAGTGGCTTTCTTTTCTTGTGTGTTTCTGGGGGTTGTTTTTTTTAGACCAGTTGATCTGTGGGAACTGGTAGGGTATTTCTTTGTTCTCACCCTGCTACCTGGCAGGTATGGAGCGTGTTTTCTTTGTTCTCTAAGAGCAAAAATACAAGCTGGAAATTCGTCGGTCTTTGATACAATCCTGGGCTAGTTTTCTCCGACTGGGCCATCAGGTACTGGCTCAGTGAAGGACTTTGGTGGTCAGGAAATCACCCCAAGAATGAGAGTTGCTAAGTACAAGCCCCCGAAGTCGCCAGAGTCAGCAAATAAAAATACGGGATACCTAGACCATATTCATCTTGTAACTGATCTAACAGCATGGTGACTATAGTTAACAATACTGGACTTACTGTACATTTGAAATATCCTGGGAGAGTAGAACTTATGTGTTCTTACCACACACCAAGAAACGGTAACTATGTGAGGTGATGGGTGTATTAATTAACTTCAATGGGTAATAATTTTACAATGTTTACGTATATCAAATCCTCACATTGCACACCTAAAAATATACAAGTTTTGTTTTTCAATTATAATTCAGTAAAGCTGGAAAAAATACATGATGCCCGGTTAAATTTGAGTTTCACATAAACGTCGGATACTTTTTTTAACTTAAGTGTGTCCCAAATATTACATGGGCAGGCCTGGAGGGTTGAAGTTGTTTCAGAGAGGGCTACCTGGAGGAGGTGAGTACAAGCTGGTCTTGGACTGTGAGAGAAGTTAGGCAGGTGCAGTGAGGCCAGCCTTCCTGCTGCACCGAGCTCCCGATGCAGAGGCAACGGTGGGGGAGAGCCAGCAGTGCAGTGGTTGCAGAGCACAGGGTGAGGATGTGGGCCCGGGGGGGCTGTCAGCTGGAGCGGGGCCAGGTTGTGGGGAAGCCGGCCCTCGGGGTGGTGCTGGCCCTCCGTGGCCGCCTTCGCTCACTGATGGCCAGCTTCCCCTCCTGGTCCCCGCACTGTGTCCTCCTGCCTGCCACATTTCAGCTTTTACTTATTTATTGATAAAATTTATTTATTTATTTTTTTTTGCGGTACGCGGGCTTCTCACTGCTGTGGCCTCTCCCGTTGCGGAGCACAGGCTCTGGACGTGCAGGCTCAGCGGCCATGGCCCACGGGCCCAGCCGCTCCATGACACGTGGGATCCTCTTGGACCGGGGCACGAACCCGTGTCCCCTGCATCGGCAGGCGGACTCTCAACCACTGCGCCACCAGGGAAGCCCCACACTTCAGCTTTAAATGGAACTTATTTGAGATCTGTTAGGGCACCAGGACACATTTGAAATCACAAAGCTTTCATATTATTTTCTTCTCTATAATTTATTTTTCCGCAACCTAGACTGATGTTTTAAAAAAGTACCAGCAGCAGTGGTCATAATAATAATAATAATCCTTGCCTCCCAGCAGTTTGCTTCTGGCTGGCAGCAGCCAGGCTTTGGCCTGAGGCACATTTATTTTTTATGACCCAGGCATCAACTGTGGAGGAATGGGCTCCAGACAGAAGGATGGGGGATCAGGCACTCCTGCCAGGGGCTGTGCCAGGAGCTTTCTCTTACTTAATTCTCCTAAGGACCCTTTGACAGAAGGGATTATTATCACATCTGTTGGTTGGGAGGAGTAATCAGGCTCAGAGAGGTGAAACTACTTGCTTAAGGGCACACAGCTTTTAAGTGGCAGAAGCAGGGAATCCAGGTTGGCCTGACTCCAAATGGTCTCTCTTGTTCATCTCTCGCTGTCATCTCAGGTCTGTGCCCTGGCTGAAGACCGCATGCTCTGGGATGTGCCCCAGTGTGCACCCTTGGGTCACTTCTCTCTCAGCTTCAGTTTTTCCCCCTGTGGAATGGGTGGAACAACACCCTGATCCTCGGTCTGCTCCTAGGGTACGGGCTCAGTAAAGAATCTGGCGTACGTAGTGACTCTGTCCCTCCCCACCTGGGTGGCCTTGGGCAAGTGCCTTAGCCTCTCTGATCCTCAGTTTCTCCTCTGACAACTGGAGAGATTCACAGCTGCCTTACAAGGTAAAAGCACCTAGTGCAGCATTGTAGGTGCTCAGTTAACCCTTCTCTTCTCCCTCCTTAAATGGACTTGGCAGTGCCCGGAGAGAACGTGGACCCGTCAGTGTTGAGGTAAAGGGAGCCCTTGGCTCTGGCTGGACACCTGTCCTGCCCTCCCCGTGGTCTCTGTCAAGTTCACCCACCTGTGCAGGCACCCACGTTTCTTTTGCAAAACAATAGAGTCAGTGTTCTGCATTTCCCTCCCAGATCCGGCTCCAGATCCAGGGGCTGGAACCGTGGGAATCCTTCCAGCACTGGGTTGATTGGTTGTAGAGACACAGGGGAGCCCACCCTGGCCCTGGAGGAGGGGGTGTGGTTTACATCCCCGTGAAGCAGAGTGCAACCCCAGGCCCGAACTGTGCTTATAACCAGGGGCAGAACTCCAGGGGCCGGTTCCCACGGCCAGGGAGGCCCCTGGTGCCGCGCCCTCCACCAGAGAGCAGCGCCCAGCTGCAGATCGTGGCTCCCTGCGGCCCTGCACCCTGTGAGAGGGGCCTGCACGTGCACCCTCAGGGGGCTTGACACCTGACGCACCATGTCTTCCAGCCCCGCACCCTTCTGCTAGGAGACCCTGCCCGCCTGCCCGGCCAGCGCCCGCTCCTGCTCGTGCTGGTGGCTGCATACAGTGCTTCTTCCCACAGGCTGCCTCCTTACCCCTCCCCAAAGCCCCCCAGGCCCAGCACTCACCCTGTGCCGTCAGTGCCTGTCTGCACATCTGTCCCCCTTATTGGACTGGGAGCCCCTCAAGGACGGGCCACGCCTGATTCACTTGCCAGGGACTGCTGTGCAGCAGCAGGGAAGGTGTCCCTGGAAGGCCTGACAGCCTGGGCAAAGGCATGGGGTCGAGCCCAGCATTAACTGAGTGCCACTGTGTGCTGGGCGCTGTGCTGGTGCTTTACACACTTCAACTCATTTAATCCTCACGGTGGCCTGGGAGGAGGTTTGGCTGTTATTTTCATTCTGCAGTGGTGGAAACTGAGCCTCCAGCGCAAGGGCAAGAGATTTGTGCAGTCACACTGCAGGGACGCAGAGCCGAGAGAACACGCAGTTCCGTCTGCCTCCAAATCCAAACCTGGCCCCTCTCTGCATTGTCGCAATCTCGTGGGTGCTCTAAATGCAGCCCGGTTGAATGTGGAGAGAACATTTTGGATTTTATTTTTTGCACTAAGTTACCTGCCATCTTGGGTTAACCTTGAGTCTTTAATTGCATCAGACAAAGCCTAGGCATCTTCTGAGCCAGCTTTTACTTTTTCACTTTTTTATTTCAATTCAGTTGAGATGTACAGTCAAATGTTTATGAAAGCACTAATTTTAAGTGTACAACTCAGTGATGATTATGTTCTTGCACGCATCTGCGACCCCACACCAGCTCAACATCTAGAACATTCCTCATTCCAGTAAAGGCTCCCTTGAGTCCCCACCCCATCAGAGGCATCCCTCCCACCTGAGTTATCATCCTAACTTCCCTTCCCATAGGGTAGTTTTGCCCACATCTGGTCTTCATGCAACCAGAATCCACAGTGCATGTTCTTTTGTACATGGCTCCTTTGTCTCATATGGAATCTGTGGGGTTCATACACGTGCTTGCATGATCAGTGACGTGATCTTTTCCATTGCTGCGTGGTACCCCATCACTGTGCCCTGGCTGGACCACCCACTGTTTATCCATTCTCCTCTTGGTAGACGTTTCGGCCGTGAGTTGATTTATCCCACTGATCTGATTTCTATTTTCGTGGTTTTGAGGCAAGGACTGGCTTTTGTCAGGGCATTATGCAGAGGTGTCTGGCTCCCTAGAAGTTTAGGGAACTGTAAACATCCTCGTGATTCTAATTGCTTTAGCTCAGAAGCATATATATTCATCCCTCCGTGTCTTCTGTTGCAGCAGAGACCGGGGGAGGTGGGGAGGAGAGAAAAAGAAGCAAACAAGCTTTAGTGGAAGTTTTCTAATTCTTCTGTTCGTGTGAGCTAAGTGGCAGATGATGGAGTCTGCCTGTAATTTAAAGTCAAATGCACCTGGCTGACAGTGGGAGCCATAATAAATGTGTTGCCACTGTCCGTTTGGTGTCCTTTCTCTGCTACTTTGAAATCTCATAAATAACCAAGAGCGTGTTGGTAAGATGCCTTCCTCCCCTCCGTCTGCTCCAGCGGAGCAGCTGCAGTCGCTAGGTTGAGCTCCTCGTTGCTAGGGTTTTTGTGGTCCTGTGGTGCCCCAGAAATATGATGGATCAGTGAAACATGCTTTTGCTATTAATTGAAATGTTTCCACAGCGAATCTCTCAATGTCACTGCATGCTTTGACGTTGTCCCAGTAGGTCGATGATCCTTGCAGGCTTCTTTCCCAGTTAGAAGAAGTGGCTTGAGGGAAGGGGACAAGTGGCCTGGACGGGGAGTCAGAAAGCCTGATTCTAATCCTGTATCTGACGCTAACTTGCTTTGTGACCTTGGGCAAGCGTTGTCCCCTCTCTCAGCATTGGACTCCATAAAATTCAAGGACCTTCCAGCTTTGACAGCTTACAGTTCATCACCCAAGCTCTGTCAACAGGCCAAGTGCAAATCAGGTCCTCATTATCTGTTGGAGGATTATTGACAAAAGAATTCTCATCCCTAGCTCACTTCCTTTCAACCCAGCAGGCTTCTGGGTCGTGTCTCCTTGGCCAGATGGCGTGTGTGGAGTTAGGAGTTTCAGACTAATTTTAATATTCAATCAGACATAATTGGGGGAACTTCCCTGGTGGCACAGTGGTTGAGAATCCGCCTGCCAGTGCAGGGGACACAGGTTCAAGCCCTGGTCCAGGAAGATCCCACATGTCGCAGAACAACTAAGCCCGTGCGCCATAACTACTGAGCCAGTGCTCTAGAGCCCATGAGCCACAACTACGGAGCCTATGTGCCACAACTACTGAAGCCCACGTGCCTAGATCCTGTGTTCTGCAGCAAAAGAGGCCACCGCAATGAGAAGCCCGCACACCACAACGAAGAATAGCCCCTGCTCACCGCAACTAGAGGAGGCCTGTGCACAGCAACGAAGACCCAAGGCAGCCAAGAATAAATAGATAAATAAATATATAAATTTATTTTTAAAAAAAGCAAACGTAATGGGGATCATAAATCAGAAAAACGAAAAGTGACACCCTAAAACCCAACCCATAAACATCTGCTCATACTATTTTCTCTTTCCTCCTGCTTAAAAATCTTTGGCAGTTTCCCTCTGCGTGCCCCGGGGATGGCAGACAGGGTCTGTTTCAGTTGCTGAGGCAGACCATTGGGTGGCGCTGCAAGGGGGGACATCCTGAAAAGAATCTGGACTCGCTGGTTTGCTGTGGGATCTTCATTGATTGGTGTTGTCTGCCACGGGTCCAGGGGTGTAAATAGGGATGCGTGTTTGTCCATCGTGGCTGGAGATTTAAGCCTATGCCCTTTAATACTGTGTTTGAGGCCTTCTCCATGGCACCGGCCAGCTTCTCGTGCTTATTTCCTCCCCCACTCTGTCTGCCCCACCTCCAAAAATACCTGCTTCTCTGTCCGCGTTCAGTTGAGCACCTGTTGTCTCCAAAGATGTCCTTGGTTCCCGTTGTTCCCTCTGCCCGTCAGGCCTTTTATTCCATCCAGTTGGTCAGCTCTGCCTGTTTGTCTTTCAGACTTCAATCACAATCTTGTCCCATCTTCTGCGACATTCTCTTTGACTCTCTCGAGTGGGATTAATTGGCCAGGCCCTCCTCTGAGATCCCACAGTCGCCCACTTAGCCTGTTTCGCACTTAGTTGTTTCTGAGTCTCTTTCCACTTCTAGCTTGAGAGGTCCTCAAAGTCAAGTTCTGGATTTCGCTCATCTCTGTCTCTCCAGAGCCCAGCATGGTGCAGAGCCTCAATAAATCTGTTGAATGAACACACGAATGAATAAAAATCATGTCGCCTTCCAAAGTCAGATAGAAATGATTTTTATAACTTTCCCAGCAGCCTGAGTTCTGTGTGTCAGTACTCCCCAGCTTAATCGTGGGTAATTTACCATGATCATAAAATGACCACACATTCCCCCCAGACCGAGCCCTGCTTCCACTTGCAAGTTTGCATTTCCTCCACCGTGACGGTCTGTTTGTCTTCCTTTTTCCCCTTGCTCTCAGCCTGAAGACAAGCAGAGGGCGGCGGCTGCCTTCGCCCAGCTCCAGGGTGCCATGGAGACGCTGGGCGTTTCGGGGAGCGAGCAGAGGGCCATTTGGCGGGTGTTGGCAGCCATCTACCACCTGGGTGCGGCGGGGGCCTGTAAAGGTACGTGCTTGCCGCCGGGCTCACCTGGGCTGCCAGCTGTCTCCACCAGCAGGTGCCTGACAAGGCCCTTCTTTCCGTGAGGTGGGACAGGGTCAGCCTGTCATCTTCCCCATCTCTGGGACTGCTCTGGGGGAGGCTGCCGAACCAGGCGTGCCGAGAAGGCAGCGGGCTGGGTGTTTCAAGCAAACAGCGTAACCCAGCGCTGTCCAGTGGAACTTCCTGTGATGATAGGGGGAGGTTCTCTGTCCAGTAGGGTGGCCGCTAGCTGTACGTGGCTGTCGAGCTTTTGACATGCAGCTGGTGCAGCAGAGGTGTTGAATTTTTCATTGCATTAAATTCTAATTAACATACATTTAAATAGCCACATGTAGCTAGCGGTTACTGTGCTGAGACACCCTGAAACGGGTGAGAGGAGGCTGGGTCCACGCCAGGAAGGTGATGTCTTCCTGTCTAGACATCCTGGAGATGCTCACACCACGTGCGCTGAAGCTGACCCAGCTCTCCTTCTCCCAGACCTGCTCCCAGCCTTAACTGTCTGTTTGCTTATTGTCCCTACTTCAAGTTGGTCTCCGCCCCCCATCCCTATCCAGTCGTTGACCTTGCCCTGTAGATACTTTCTGTGACAGCATTTCTGTCCTGACTTCTCTATTCTTACTATTATCACCTTAGACTAAGTATTTGCTAGTCCTTCTCTTGCTTGGACCGTTGCGACAGCGTCGTTGCATATGGCTTGGCTCAACCCTCATTGTGGCCACTGGGCTCCTTTCTAAAACGTAGACCTGTTGTGCCCTTCCCTGCTTAGACTCCTCCTGAGGCTCTCTGTCTGCTACATCAAGTACAATTCCTTGACTTGGCATTCAAGGCTCCTCACTTCCCTAACCAGACTCTTGTGCCATTGCGTCTGGCACTACGAAAGGTCCCGGGGAGACGGTCACTATCAAGAGCAGTGTGGCTCCTGCCGTCATGGGGCTTGTGGTACCTTATGCTGTGATTGGGTCTTAGTCTAGCTGTTTCCTGTAGAGAGTGGCTTCCTTTGGGCCCAGAACATAGAGTTGGAATTTACTTTCTGAATGGATACATGTGTGCGTGGAGGTCTGTCCTCTGGAGCTGTGTGTTGACTCTGGCTGACATTCTGGGCCGTTCCTCTGTGGGGCAGCAGACTTCTTTGGAATATGCTGGCATGTTATTCCTGCCATTCCCGTACCCGTGGGCCTTGTGGCCTGTTCTTTTGATTTTCATACACTTGAGCTGCATTGGTCCACTGATTTGATTTTGGACATTTCTAGAAGTTATGCTGAGTCAGAAATAGGTAGGGTAGGGAGTCCACAGTTGGTCCAAGCCAAGGGCAGACATGCTTAACTGGGCAAACCTGGAAAAATCAAATGCGACTTGCCTTTTCCAGAAATCAGCCGTGGGCCATGCTCAATGCCCTGACCATTTGGAAATCAGCCAGCTTTGTAAACGGACTGGGATTGGGGATGTCATTGCACAGTTCAGATCAGAAAAGCTGTTGAAGGTTTAGAGTTGGGGCACAGGCATCTATAGATTGGGGATGTGTGGAAGGAAGCAAACCTGTTTTACAGAATAGAAAACTGAGGCTCAGAAAGTCTAGGTGCAATAAACTCCAGGCTGGGGCTTCCCTGATGGTGCAGTGGTTAAGAATCTGCCTGCCAGTGCAGGGGACACAGGTTTGAGACCTGGTCCGGGAAGATTCCACATGCCACAGAGCAGCTAAGCCCGTGCATCACAACTACTGAGCCTGTGTTCTAGAGCCCGTGCTCCGCAACAGGAGAAGCCACCACAGTGAGAAGCCTGTGCACTGCAACAAAGAGGAGGCCCCGCTCCCCGCAACTGGAGAAAAGCCCACGCAGCAACGAAGACCCAACACAACCCCCCAAAAAAACCTCCAGGCTATGGGCACTTGAGGGAGGCAGATTTGAGTTCAAAACCAAACTTCTCTGAGTTTCAGAGAGGCCTTCTCTTTCATTGGGCCAAGACTGGGGTTGGTGTGAGGATTAAATGGAATAAAGAAGAGAAAGCTGAATTAAGCTGCTTTCCACAGAGGCACACCCTGAGAAAAAAATTGCACGTAGGGGAGGGGGTATCAGGAGGAACCAATAGGGAAGTGAGGGAAGAAAGGCAGGTGATGCTGGAGCCTTAAGGAGTGGATTAGCTCTGGGAAGTGGGGGGCCAGTGTCTCTCGGGACCTCTGGGAGACTCTGAAGAACATGTCTCCTCATCGAGTATTATTCGAGGGGCGAGGGAGCCGGGATATTGATCTATACCGCCTCCTGCTTCTCCCTGGTTGAAGGTTGCTCCTGGGGAGCATTCCCCACTGCCTTTCCAACCTGCCCCATGCATGAGCTGAGCATGTTCCGGCAGCCAGGAAAGCAGAGAGGCGCAGACAGGTACCTGTAGTGACAGGCCAGGGACACGTGTGGGGTGGTACGTATGGAATGGCCAGGGCGAGGGGTGGTGGACAGGTCATCCATGCTTCTAGCTCAAGGCAGTCCCTCAGTAGACTGTGTTGTTGAGCTGGGTTAGGTGACTCTCCTAGGGGTCGCAGCCATGTGCCTCTCTGCTTCGCTCAACTCAAATGGTCTTGCTACCTCCCGGCACTCAGCAAAGCCTAGGGAGAGAACAGAGCGGTTGGGACCTGCCTTCCGATTTCCATTGTCACACTTGAGCCCTCTCTGCCTCTGATGTGACAAAATGGAGGCTAAGGGAGCCCCCAGTCTATTGACCTGTCACCAGAGAAGAAAGCCTGACTTTCTTCTCCTGAGGCTCATGGGGCACCCCCTCTGATGTGGGCTTGGGACTCTTACCTGTAGCTGCCTGTAACGATAAAAGAGAAAGGCACATTTATAAATATTTTATTAATACATGATTATGGCAATAATTCCTCCCAGCCTCCCCCCACCCCACATTATAAATTATTTTAAGAGGAGCTGCTGTCAGTCTGCCTGAGAGGCCTGCTTGATGATTTGCTTACTATATATTCTGCTTTGGAAGATTTCGTAATAGGTTGCTCTAAAATCAGCTATTAAGAATTTCAAAGTCATATATAAATGTCTTTGCTTTGTGTCATAACAGATCATTTCGAAATATATTAAGAATCATTTCCGTTAATCAGGTTTTTTTTTTTTTTTTCCATTAAAACGATGCTCACCTTGCAGCGCACCCAGCTTCCTTAACTTATTTTGAAAGTCCTGATCCTGTTTTTAAAAACCAATATCCGTCCCTGTGGGTAGATTTCAGGCCTTATAACTGGACTTAGGATTTTTGAACTGTTTCAGCAGTAACGACAACCACCACTAATACTGGTTTAGCGTTTGATGGTTTCAGAAGCACTTGTACCTCTCTTGTGCCTTTTGATCTGATTGGATTCATACAATAACCTGGTGAGGAAGGATAGTGCCATGGGCAAGAGTCAGCCTCCCGGCTTGGCTTCTCTGAACCTCAGTTTCCTCCTCTGTAAAATGGGGCTAATGATGGCACCCACTTTGTAGGCTTGTCTTGAGGATTAAATGAGTCAGTGCCAAACGTGTGGAGCACAGGACTTGGCTCACGGCTTTATAAGAGGAGGAATGCGGTTTACCTGACGTCGCACAGCTAGTATGTTCCAGAGTAAGGTTTGGAACCACGGCCGGTCTCCCTGCAAAGATCACTCCCCATCCCTCGACTTTGCAGAGGGCTGTTAGGGTCATTCCTTGCTGGAGAAATGACCTGTTTTCCTGGGCTCTGTGCTGAGTGCTTATAGACGTGATGTCACCGCACAGCCTTAGACTAGCCCAGGAGGAGCGAGAACTATTAGATGCCCATTTTACAGATGAGGAGACTGAGGCCTGCCAGAGAGGTTCATCCTCATCTCCAAGGACACACAGCTAAAGCCAGAGGTGGGATTTGGACCCAGGTCTGCCCAGGCACTGAGCCTAACCTCTGAGACGACACCTCTGGTCTCCCTGGCCCTGTGTGCCACTGCTTCTGGCCTCACAGGCTCCAAGGGCTGGTGATGTCACTTGTTCACTAGGGTGCCCTGTTTTTATTCATGACACTTCTGACACCAAATGTGTGGGGTTTTCCTTACACCAACCAGTCCTCTGATTCTCCGGACACCAACTGGGTGTCCTACAATTTAGTCCACTCCTGTTACTACTTGGAGTTAGTGCAGGTTATGGGCTCGGTCCCACAAGACTGTACCACTTCAGACATTGTTCATAAGTTTGGGCCACCTGTACTTCTGATGGACCAGCTATAAAGTTGGGCTCCCACAGACACCTCCTTGGTTTGATAATTTGCTGGAATGACTCACAGAACTTAGGAGGGTTTTTACTTACCAGTGCCTGTTTATCTTAAGGCATACAACTCAGGAACAGCCAAACGGAAGAGATGCGCAGGGCAAGTTATAGAGCAAGGGGCTTTCCTGCCTTCACTGTGCGACCCTCCCGGCACCCCTCAGTGTGTTCAGTGACCCGGAAGCTCTCTGAGCTCCATCGTTCGGGGTTTTTGGAGGTTTCATTACACAGGCATGATTGATTAAATCATTTAAATCAGTCACGGCCCCAGCATACTCCTGGGGGCCCCTGAGTCTCCTCTCTTGGGGGAGTGTCATTAGGCCCCCACTGACCCCTGAGTTCCTGCAGGGCGCTGCCACCGTGACCTTCCCCCGCCACCTTCTGGGTCCCTCCAGCCCGTACGACTTGGTGTTCTTGACCCCAGGAGTCTGGCTGCCTGTGGGGCTCTGGAGCACCCTGTCATCAGCAGTTCCCTGGGCAGCATCGGGGTCAGAGAGGGCACCCCCCCCCCCCC
>NW_006788040.1:639656-641623 GCF_000442215.2 Lipotes vexillifer
CCTAGAATGTGGCAGAGCAGCAACACGGGCGTCTCCAAGTCAGCTAGTCCTGGGTTCAGGGCTCAGCTTGGGCTCTTACTTAGCTGTGTGTGACCTCGGCCAAGTTCTGGGGCTCGCCTGAGCCTCCTCTGGAAGAGGGAGAAAGGGCGGCAGAGAGCCGTCTGGGGTCTCACGCGCGGCTGCGGTGCTAGTAATGCTCTCGCTCTGGGCTGCCTCCCATGGGCAGGCCCGGTGGCTCCTGGCTTGGCTGGTCTGTCATAAAGAGGCCGTGTTCTTCCCTCTCTCTGCACTGTCTCCACCTCCTTTCTGTTTCTCAGGCTCACTGTCCCTGCTGGGTCCCTTGGGAAGGCCGTGGGAGGGGGCCCTGGGGGCTGCCTCGGTATGGCAGGGAGAAACCCCTGGGTGATTTGGCGCGGGATGGTTTGCTGTGAACCAAGACTCATGGCCTGGGCCGTCCCTCAGGAGCCATCAGGGAACCACTTATCCAGCCTCGTGTTTCTTTCCTTTGGCAAAATGTGGCCCATGGAACAATCAGCTGGCACCCATGTGTTTTGAATGGCAGCAAACAGATGTTCTCTGGAGCTCACTTGACAAGGAGAGGGCGGGGGAGGAGGGACACACTGGGCCCTGCAGTGGGCGGGGCTGGCCTTGAGTTCAGGCTCCTCCACCTCCTGGCTGTGTGATTTAACCTGTGCAAGAGATTTCACCTCTCTGGACAGCAGCTTCTGTGCCTGTAAAATGGTAAAACCCTGTCTACCTTCTACATTGTTAGTCAGGTAATGGCTGCATCCCGCCCACCTGGCACATGGGCGGGGTTCAGCAAGCCCTGACTCCCTTCTCTTTGCAAAGTGCTTTTTGTCATCTGTTGGCTCTGTTGGCATCAAAGCCTGCCCTGATGTGGGCCGGGTCGGGGTGGAGAACTCAAGCCCCCAGGGAATGCAGCTCATTGCTTAAGGGCACACGGTGAAACCTCTGTGCTAGTGATTGGCAGCTTCAGAACCGGGGTCCAGTTCCGGACTCTCAGTCCAGTGCTCTTTCCACAGCTTCGAGGAAGGTTCTGAGGGCCAGGGAGAGTGTGGGGTAGTGGTCAGAGCAGTCAGGAGCGACACAGTCTTGTGCTCAAGTGGAAGTGAGGATTCCAGCACTTGCTAGCTTTGGGACTGGTCACGTGACCTTGCTGCATAACAGATCAGCCCCATGTTGTTCTGTGGCTTGAACAATGATCATTTTATTATCTCCCCAAGCTCCTGGGGGTCTGCAGTTTGGAAGGGCTCGGCTGGGCTGCGGTCAGAGGGTGGCTGACCCAGAAACAGTGGGGCTGGAGTCGCCGGGACTAGCCGGGCACCTCCGTCTCTCCAAGTCTCAGATCTTGGGTCCCCAGCGTGGGCCCGTTTGGGCTTCCTTGTGGCCTGGCGCCTTCGGGGCTCCAGGGAAGCTTCCACAGAGCAGCATGGAAACTGCATCACCTCTTCTGAGCTGGCCTCAGCTATCATGCAGTGTCACTGCTGCCGTGCTCTATGTCACAGCTTCAAGGGCCAGGCAGTCTAGACTCCAACCCTGGATGGGCGAGTGACGAGGTGAGAGATACGGGTGTGGCAATATGTTGGTTGAGAAAGGAACTTAAGCTTTCTGAGGCTCAGTTGTCTGACCTGTAAGATGGAATTGAAAACAGTAGTGACTTCACAGGTCTGCTGAGCAGATGAATGAAGTGAAATGTATGTCAAGGGCTAAGCTCAGTGCCAGGCACTTGTCAGAGCTGCTGTTGTGAATCAGGGCATCACAAAGCTTGGAGATACTTCCCGGCTCCCTCCTGACAGGAGGATGCTCCTGGGATGTCTGCTCCCTACTTTTATTACCAGTGCCCCCCAGTATCCTCTCATGCCCCTAAAGACCCTTTTCCCACAGGAGAGTAAATCAAGGAGGAACTCGGAGTCCTTTTTTTTTTTTTTTTATTTTTAAATTTTTTT
>NW_006788040.1:641809-650405 GCF_000442215.2 Lipotes vexillifer
TTTATTTATTTATTTATGGCTGTGTTGGGTCTTCGTCTCTGTGTGAGGGCTTTCTCTAGTTGCGGTGAGCGGGGGCCACTCTTCATCGCGCTGCGCGGGCCTCTCACTATCGCGGCCTCTCTTGTTGCAGAGCACAGGCTCCAGACGCACAGGCTCAGTAGTTGTGGCGCACGGGCCTAGTTGCTCAGCGGCATGTGGGATCTTCCCAGACCAGGGCTCGAACCCGTGTCTCCTGCATTGGCGGCAGACAGATTCTCAACCACTGCGCCACCAGGGAAGCCCTCGGAGCCCTTTTTGCAGCAAGTAACAATTCTCTGTCTCAGGACCTCTTGGCTGTGTGAGATTAAAACCGGTCACGACCCTCTTCTCAGGAATGTTCCCTGAACAAAATGCTCCCGCGGTCTTGCTGTCCTGCACGTCGGCCCAAGGCTGGGAGTCACTTACCTGTGTTCTCTCCTTTAATTCCCACGGCACCCATGACAGGTAGGTAGGGAGGGAATTCTCACTTGGCAGTTCAGGCTGCTGAGGCTCAGAGAGGTTATGTAACTTTGCCGAGGTCAAACAGCACCACGTGGTGGAGCCAAGGTTAGAATCAGTGCCTGTCTGCCTCCAAAGCTAG
The DNA here is from genome assembly GCF_000442215.2 of Lipotes vexillifer. Classification (NCBI taxonomy): domain Eukaryota; kingdom Metazoa; phylum Chordata; class Mammalia; order Artiodactyla; family Lipotidae; genus Lipotes; species Lipotes vexillifer. The sequence continues at coordinate 642,429 of NW_006788040.1, forward strand.
TGTCCTCCTCTATGAGGCTGCTCATCTGGCCCAGTCCTTGGGTGCATTTTGGGTGCTCGGACCTCCACCTCCCCTCTAAGAGCAGCTTCTCAGCTCTGTCCCCAGTCTCCAGTCTCCGTTTCCTCACCTGGAAGGGCATCTGCTAAGCAGAACCGAGGCAGGAGAGCTCGGAATCGAGGCTAACAGCATGGGCTCTGGGGCCAGGCAGACCTGTGTTTCACCCCAGTTCTCCTGTGTGTTCTGTGACTCTCTCCACCTCTGAGGCTCAGTGTCCTCATCTATAGAATGGGGATAACAGCCCTTGGGAGGCTTAAGTTACTCAGTTTGAATGTGTAAAGCCCGGCCACCCTTGTTGTTATTGCTATTATTATTGTTAATGGAAAACCTGCCCACCATCCAGGCATTTGCCCGGCAAAGCTTGAGTCTACAAAGATGACTCGGGCTGGTCTTTAATCCTCTCCAATCCCTGTGGTCCCGTAGCTGTAAGAGATGTACACCCTCCCTAGAAAGTCTGAGACTCTTTGTCACTCTGCCCGCTGTCCCTCATTACTCCATAAAAATGACAGTAGTGTTCAGAATCCAAAATAACAAGGATGTGTTATCTGCCTTGATGGCCGAGTTGCTTTGCTTTCCTTTGGCTCTGAAGGCTGATGGGAGGTTTAATTTATTTGTCTTTTACTAAATTTGCCAGTCTACTTGTTGCTGATCCCATTGCCTAATATATTATGCAGTCGGGCCCATGTATAACCCAGGGGGGGCCCTGTAATGGAGTGATAGAGGGAGGCTGCCAGTCGGCCACCACTCCGCGCCTGTCCTAATAAAGACATCAGTCCCTGAATGGATGGGACTGTAACTCGGGGAGCGCCGAGGGGCCTGCAGGAAGAAGAGACGATTGTAATGATGACAGGGACCCAGCCCCCTACCTTCTGCTGGGACCCCGCCCGACATCTAGCAGCCAGGGGAGTCCGTCCAAGGATAGGAGGAGGTGGCCTGATGCTTCCCAAGCCCAGATAAGACCCTGAGCACGGAAAGCCATGGGGAGTATAACAGTGATGCTGTCGACGCAAAGCAATCACCATGTATTCGAGCACTTGGCGAAGTGTTTTACTCTTTTTATTGTTTTAAAACAACAGCACAAATAATACTGTATCCTATGAAAAATGGAAACAATACAGACGAACACAGAATGTCGAAAGCAGGTCCCCCACAACTCCCTTGATCCTCCTGACCTTAAAGGTGACCGTTGTTAAGGTGCAAAGGTGGCATTTATTACAACTGATGAGCCAATACTGTTACAGTTATTAACTGAAGTCCTCAGTTTACCTTGGGGTTCGCCCTTGGTGTTGTACGTTCTCTGGGATTTGACAGGTGTGTCATGTCATGTCGTGTGTCCACCATGACCGTGTGACCCAGGCTAGTTCCACTGCCCTAACAGGCTGGCTTTTTTTTTTTTTCTCTTAAACTTTTTAATTTGGAATCATCATAGATTGATAAGTAGCTGGAACAGTAACACATCGAGTCCCTGACCCCCTTCCCCCAGTTGTGGCTGCGGACGTGGCTGCAGTCCCTCTTAAAAGCAGAGAGTGGCCGTGGCTGTGTCACTGTGTCCCCAGTGTAGGCCTCACCCTCAGGCCTTTTAGACTGAGCACGAGCTGCACCTGTGCACATGACAAGTACGGGGGCGGCTGGCTGTCGCTGTTATAATATAAACAAGTTCACACCGGCTCCGTTTCCATGTGCTCGGCTTCTCCGCGTGCCGGGGCCTCTCTGCCCGTGGCTCACAGCAGCGCCCCTGTTCTCTCCCCTAACTGCAGGGCTTGCCTGGCGAGGGGGCCTCAGTCGATGTCGCAGTTCTCCAGCTGATGAGCGTTTGGGCAGTCTCCTGCTGCTTTGGGGGGTTCTGAACAGCGCCGCGTGGGCATACACTCCTGTATGTAGAGGCGGTCAGGGGTGAGCGTTCTGGAGCCGTGGTGGCCTGGGCCTGCTGGACCACGGGGCATGTTTGAGGTTGAACATTTCCATGGACACGGCTCGATCCCCCTGCCTGTATTCACAAGGGTCGGCTCACTGCAGCCTCACAAGCCTGGGGGGGATGTGGGACTGGAGTCTGGGTCTCTGAACACCTGGGCCGTGGCTGCGTTCATGCTGCTCCATCCCCCCCGCCCCCCGTGGCCTCCTTTTCTTCATCCTCCCGCCCCCTCGCCCTCCGCGCGCCGCCCCCCGCTCCCCTTCCTCTGTCCCCCTCCCTCCTGTCTTCCCTTTCTTCTCCTCTATGCCTGTTGGGTGGAAGGCCCTGGGCAGCGCCATTCTTACATTCCAAGATGAGATTTCCATCTGATCAAGGGAGGGAGACCCAGACAGGCCCACTGGAGAGGCCAGGAGAAAACTCTAGGCAGGAGACACCCAAAGTTCAGAGGGGTCAGCCCCACCCAATGGGTCCTAGGGCCTGGGACCCTTGAACTGAATCTCCCAAACAGAGCGGAAATCAGGGAGGATGCTCCAGACAGAAGAGCCTCGGTGAGCAGAGGTGTGGTGGCCCGAGCAAGGCCTGGGGTCTCCGTGTCCCCGTCTGCGAGGCGCCAGTCCCTGGCACCGGTGCTGCGGGATTGAGAGAGGGTTACCATGTGGCCCTAGAGCAGGCCCCGCACCCCCGAGGCTGGTCCCCGCCTGGGCCCTGTCCTCTGCCTGCCTTCCCGTGCCCACAGGCCCCCAGCTGGTGGCTTGGCTCCCTGCCTGACAGCTGCCACAGCCGGGCCTATTCTGGGCCACAGGCAAGGATTGAGTCTGCATTTTCTAAGCATATTGAATTCATTTGTTAAGCTGGAATGGCGGCTGTGGGATGTAAACATTTATATTATAAAAGCCATAAACCAGGCTTCCCTGGTGGCGCAGTGGTTGAGAGTTCACCTGCCGATGCAGTTGTGGCTGCGGACGTGGCTGCAGTCCCTCTTAAAAGCAGAGAGTGGCCGTGGCTGTGTCACTGTGTCCCCAGTGTAGGCCTCACCCTCAGGCCTTTTAGACTGAGCACGAGCTGCACCTGTGCACATGACAAGTACGGGGGCGGCTGGCTGTCGCTGTTATAATATAAACAAGTTCACACCGGCTCCGTTTCCATGTGCTCGGCTTCTCCGCGTGCCGGGGCCTCTCTGCCCGTGGCTCACAGCAGCGCCCCTGTTCTCTCCCCTAACTGCAGGGCTTGCCTGGCGAGGGGGCCTCAGTCGATGTCGCAGTTCTCCAGCTGATGAGCGTTTGGGCAGTCTCCTGCTGCTTTGGGGGGTTCTGAACAGCGCCGCGTGGGCATACACTCCTGTATGTAGAGGCGGTCAGGGGTGAGCGTTCTGGAGCCGTGGTGGCCTGGGCCTGCTGGACCACGGGGCATGTTTGAGGTTGAACATTTCCATGGACACGGCTCGATCCCCCTGCCTGTATTCACAAGGGTCGGCTCACTGCAGCCTCACAAGCCTGGGGGGGATGTGGGACTGGAGTCTGGGTCTCTGAACACCTGGGCCGTGGCTGCGTTCATGCTGCTCCATCCCCCCCGCCCCCCGTGGCCTCCTTTTCTTCATCCTCCCGCCCCCTCGCCCTCCGCGCGCCGCCCCCCGCTCCCCTTCCTCTGTCCCCCTCCCTCCTGTCTTCCCTTTCTTCTCCTCTATGCCTGTTGGGTGGAAGGCCCTGGGCAGCGCCATTCTTACATTCCAAGATGAGATTTCCATCTGATCAAGGGAGGGAGACCCAGACAGGCCCACTGGAGAGGCCAGGAGAAAACTCTAGGCAGGAGACACCCAAAGTTCAGAGGGGTCAGCCCCACCCAATGGGTCCTAGGGCCTGGGACCCTTGAACTGAATCTCCCAAACAGAGCGGAAATCAGGGAGGATGCTCCAGACAGAAGAGCCTCGGTGAGCAGAGGTGTGGTGGCCCGAGCAAGGCCTGGGGTCTCCGTGTCCCCGTCTGCGAGGCGCCAGTCCCTGGCACCGGTGCTGCGGGATTGAGAGAGGGTTACCATGTGGCCCTAGAGCAGGCCCCGCACCCCCGAGGCTGGTCCCCGCCTGGGCCCTGTCCTCTGCCTGCCTTCCCGTGCCCACAGGCCCCCAGCTGGTGGCTTGGCTCCCTGCCTGACAGCTGCCACAGCCGGGCCTATTCTGGGCCACAGGCAAGGATTGAGTCTGCATTTTCTAAGCATATTGAATTCATTTGTTAAGCTGGAATGGCGGCTGTGGGATGTAAACATTTATATTATAAAAGCCATAAACCAGGCTTCCCTGGTGGCGCAGTGGTTGAGAGTTCACCTGCCGATGCAGGGGACACGGGTTCGTGCCCCGGTCTGGGAGGATGCCACATGCTGCGGAGCGGGTAGGCCCGTGAGCCGTGGCCGCTGTGCCTGCGTGTCCGGAGCCTGTGCTCCGCCTCGGGAGAGGCCACAACGGTGAGAGGCCCACGTACTGCAAAAAAAACAAAAAACAAAAAAAAAGCCACAAACCCCTGAAGTGGCTGATGCTAGAAGGCTTCCCTGCCGGCAGCCCCAGGCTTCAGGAGGGCAGGGGGAGGAGGATGGAACCCCCGAGAGACCCGACTTCAGGTTGGCTTAGCCACTCTTGCTGGGTGGCCCTGCAAAAGCCCCTCCCCTCTTTCTGGCCTCTGTTTCCCATAAGTAATAACAGCAGCTGACATTTATCCAGTGCTTGCAAGGTGCAGGTACTATTCTAAGAGCTTTGGCCATCTCAGTGATCCCCTGGAGTAGGCACCATTACCCCATTTTACAGATGAGGAAACTGAGGCTCAGAGAGGGGAAAGGACTTGCCCAGTGGGAATGGATGGACAGTCTCTGGTGTGTCTTTTAGCCTTGCTCATCAGAGACTCCAGGAGGCTGTGGCTCAATGAGGACCTCACCGTACATGCATGTCTCACCCTTCAGTGACAGAGCATAACAATACTGCTGATGGCAATGATGATGATGCTAGTGATGGGGTTAGTAACTGTTACTGTTTACTGAGAATCTGCTCTCTGCCAGGCATGATTTAAGTGCTGTGCATGGTTATTTCATTTAATCCTTGTAACCCTATATGGTGGGTTATACCCATCTTATGGGTGAGTCAGTGGAGGCTCAGAGAGATAAAGGCAGTTATCTAAGGTCCTGGACTCAGGAAGGGGAGGAGCTCAATTTGGGACCAAGGAGTTCTGTCTCTGAAGCCTTTCTGCCTGTTCTTCATGCCATGTTCTGCCGGATGGTCCACAGTGTTATCAATAAATGGGGAATTAGTAATCATACCTTTTCATATGGTTCTTGCACTGATGAGATTAAGTGCTTAGCACAGAGCCAGGCATGTGGTGAGTATTCCGGAGACACCAACTGTTGTTCGTGGGCTTCCCTTGGGCCCCAGCTTCAGAGGAGACAATGTGATAAGTTGAGGGGGACCCCTGCTCAGTCTGCCTTGGTGAGGGACCCTTGAATATGGAAAGAGAGTTGGACTGGGGGCCAGCCAGAGCCGGGTTTAATCCTGGCTTCTGCCTCACTCGCTGTGTGACCTCACACGGTCACTCACCGGCTGTTGGTCCCACCCCTGAGCCTTTGCTCCTGCAGTTCCCCCAGGTGATGAGTGACACCTTCGACTGAGGTCTCCCTGGTGACTCTGCTTCTCAGGTCGGATTACCTGCTCTGGGGACAATCCCAGGCAGTTTCACACCCAGTGTCTTGTTTCATCCTAATAATGACCCATTGGGAGAGGAGCCATCCCATTGTACAGATGTGGAAACTGAGGCTCAGAGAGGTGAGATTTCCTGTTTGAGATCTTGCAGCCAGGTGGAAACTGCCTTTGGATGCCCAGCCTCTGGTTCTTTCCACAACTGCCCAACATCCCAAAGATGCCACGCCTTTCCCCTTAAGCCTCTTGATCAAATTAGTCCAGGAGACCCCTACCCATGCTCCCCTTCTCCCGTCAACTCCCGATGCACATTGCCATACTCAAGATTAGAGCAGTCCTGCAGGGAAGCAGCCCATTTTGGTTGGTTTAACTGGATGCTGCCCCAGCTGATCTGTCCAGCAAGCCCTTTTTATCCAGAATGCTAGAGCATCAGGGGTGGTCCACATGTTGTCTTTCCAGTTGATAGGGTGTGAGCAATGACTTTTGTTGGATTATGAGTGACTGAGCAGCGATTTATTGACGGCTTGTTGGCCAGGCCTTACGGGGTGCGCTGACTGCAGATGGACAGGTAACTTTCTCTAAGGTCTGTCCAGGTTTGCAGGGCTGTGTGGCACCTGGGAACAGCAGGAACAGGCGGGAGCCCTAAGATGCCGGAAGAGACTCAAAAGTTTTGGCCTTTAAGACAGTCCCATTTTCCAGGATCCCAACAATTGAACTTGACCTGACGTCCCTGAGCAGAATTCTCAGAGTGTGATCATAATTCTAGACATTTATCCAGCAGATCCTGTGCTAAGCGATCTGCACCTGGAACCACGCTGACGCTTCACAAGGACTCCATGGGGTAGATCCCCATTTTACAGGGGAGGAAACTGAGGCTCAAAGAGGTGACACGGTTTCCCCAACATCACGTGGCTTTTGGCAGTGGAGGTGGGATTTGAACCTGCGCAGTCTGTTTCTGGAGCGCTGCCTCTTCTCGTAGCACCCACAGCCTTTTAGGCTTATCTGTTCCCTGCAAGTGGCCTCCTCCTTCACAGGCCTCCGAACTGTAAACCTCTGTGTGAGGAAATGTGAACCGGGTGCGCCGGTGTTATAAATAAGTCACATAATGTTCAGTAGTTCAGCAGCAGCATGGCTACTGTTGGAGAAATAACTTGGTTATTAATAAATGCAGGAGGTCACAGTAATTGATAGCAGTTGAACTCACGGTGCATGAGGGGAGAATGGTCATGTTATTTTTTCCTTTCTCTCTTTCTCGTTTTTTTTTTTTTTTTTTTTTTTTTTTTGTATTGAGCATAAAGGGAAAAACCTGCCTTTGCAGGTGGATCTGAGCAGCTCAGAAACTACAGTTCCATAGCTTCCCCTTACTCCTTCCTTTTCTTCCTTTATCTTCTTCTCGTTTCTCCTTTATTCATTCTTCTATTCAAATCCCCGCCTGCCTCTTACCAGCAGAGTGGTCTTGGACAAGTGACTCAGGTAAAGCAGTTTGCCCACAGTCACCTGGTTAATCGAGGGCTCTCTCAGCTAAGCCAGTATTTCCTAAACCGGTGTCTCCTGGGCCATTAGATCAAGATACTCTATAAAAGCATTCCAAGGCCAAGTAAGTCTGAACAGAACATCCCCTTCTTGGAGCTTCATATGATATACTTTAAAGGCTCTGAGATGGCCCAAAGTTAAGAAACTTGTTTCAGCAAAGCAATGACCAAATTGGTATAATACAGAATTCATTTTTCCCCAGTGACACTGATGAACTTTCCATGGAACAACCGCTATGAGGAGCCCCTTTGGGAAACTCTGAGCCCCAGCTGTGTGGCTTCTGTGCCCCGCTCCATATCCCTTTGGCCACCCAGGGAGTTTCTGACTCAGCCCTGCCCTTGGTAGCACATTGGCTGGGGCCAGGCCTCAACTCAGATGTGCAGATGGCTTCTGAATGATAGACAAAGGCGCACACACAACAGAGCATCGTGCCAAGAACTTGGCTCCCTTTCAGAGAACCTTCTGAGGCCCTCTCGGAGCCTTGGCACTTTAAATGGGTGCCGCTGCTGAGACAAGGGTTCAAGGGATAGACTTGTATGTGGGAGGAGATCCCAGGAAGTACTGGGAGGGGCGTGAGGAAGGGAAGTAGGGAAGGAAGGCAGCCAAAAAGAGTCACCGGGGCTTCCCTGATGGCGCAGTGGTTGGGAGTCCGCCTGCTGATGCAGGGGACAGGGGTTCGTGCCCCGGTCCGGGAAGATCCCACGTGCCGCGGAGCGGCTGGGCCCGTGAGCCGTGGCCGCTGAGCCTGCGCATCCGGAGCCTGTGCTCCGCGACGGGAGAGGCCACAACAGTGAGAAGCCCGCGT